>NC_090443.1:77656746-77988560 GCF_031143425.1 Pleurodeles waltl | reverse complement strand
ACTTAAATGCAGCAGCTGTGTGTTTCGGAGTAGAATTTTGGGCATGGCACGTTTTTATTTCTAAATTAACCACTGTATTAGAAACACCAAGTCCCACCTGCCTTGGTCATCAAGTTGTGCTTTTGCTAATCTCGCTGTCTGTTGAACAATCTTGTTGAAACGTAGTTGGTGTTCACGCTAATCTCAGGGGTTGCAGAACAGCCAATCATATGTCAATTCTAAACCGGCCACGGCTTGCCTTCACTCAGTGACCGAACATACCACACTAAAAACAAGCTTCTTCCGCCTCCCTCTGCTCGTCTACATTTTGCTAGTTGCTTCTCTGAGGGCTTTTTTTTACAAGTGGGAGCTATTTTGTTTCCTTTCAAGGGCCGGACTGGGAACCCAAAGCAGCCCTCCCAAATTTTGTAAGAACTGCCCCCCCCAGAGGCTTGAAATGAAAGTGAGTGGATTATGCTGGATTGCTGCTTTTATTACTAGGGGTGATAATGCAGCACCATTGCAAAACTGCCCTCCAGTAACAAAACTGGCCCCCACCCCTTCAGCCTCCTGGGAAAGTGCCTGATGCCCGCTAGGACCAGTCCGGCCTTGTTCTTTCCGCATCCTAATTTTTCTCTCACAAACCCTCACCACGACCGTTTATCTCACATGTACTTACAAATGTAACACCTCTAATTGATATTTCTTAACGTCTTGTTGGACGCCAAACATCATGAACTGGTAATGAATACATCTTTATAGTCACTAGTGAAATTTTCAGTATGCCCAAGCATGCACAATACCGCCATATAACGATCCAAAGTTGGACTTTTGTCCTTAACAATGGAAAAAAAGTTATATACTGGTAAAATACAACAACGTTTTACATTCCAAAACAAGTCTTGACTTTATGGCCTTCTCATGGCTACCTTCATTTTAAGTCTCATCGGAGACAGCTTTTGCTCACTGTTGCTTTTGGGACATTTGTTAGCTGAAAAGGAGCTTAGAGCCCCTTGATTACCTATGGTTGGCTTCAAGTCACTCATTTCCTGGCTTCTGTTTGGTCAGCGTGTGCCAGCTTCACTTCCTCTTCATGTGTTTCTACATCCCTTGGAGCGTGGCCCATGTACTGCTTCCTTTCTTTTTGAATGTTGTTCCGCTGCTCGCACTTTGTGGCTTGGGCAACTTTTTTCTTCTACTTGCAGCACTCACAAAGAGTGCAGGTGTTTACAGGCCATCACCTCTCCTCTCCTCCCCGTGTCGTCTTCCTCCTAGTTGCTTGGCCCATCCCTCGCCACCCCCGCACTGTTGACCTGGTGTGCTTTCTTGTCCTATCCTCCTCCCCTCACCCGCTTGTTATCCTGTTGTTGTTGCTTGCCCTGTCTCACTCCCAGCTCTAGCATTGTTGCTTAATGTATTCCCTCTTCCTCCTGACCCTCTTCCCTGACATTGCTTCCCCTTCCTCCTCACCTCCTGTGCTTTGTCTTTGCTTGCGCTATACCTCTCCACCCTCCCCATATTGTTGTTTGCCCGTCCTGACCTCCTCCCCCATTGTTGCCTACCTCTTTCACCCCACCCTCTGGCCGTATCGTAGCACTTTAATTCCTAACTTTTAGCTATGCCATGGCTTAAAACACATTGACAAAGCAAATAGCTTTTGCATAGGTGAGACCAATTGGCTTTACCAGTGCTTGTTTCGTATAGCTGCTACGTCCTTCTCAACTAAATGTTGTTTAAACGTAGTAACAAAACAGTGCAAAACAACTTCTATCAAACAATTTAAAACAGATCTATTTTCTTTGTCAGAAAGGCTTTCCCCTTCTGAGGCCACAGTATAAACTTTCAACAATGTTTCTCGTTCTACCTTACTGTAGGTGGGTCGGGGTGAGGAGAGACACATTTTGCATGGGTACTGACATCTCATTAATTAATATCCTCCCACCACTCCGCCAGGTAACGTGGCCCAGTGTGAATGTGTCTTGCCATTTTGCCCCTTCCCCTCGCCGTATCATTCGCACGGTGCTATGTGGCTGAAAATGCACAGATTTCTTTCACAATTAGATCTGATGCGGTTACCTCTGGTCTAGCAGAAAGAGTCTGTAGTAAATGTGAAAGCTGGTTGTTCTTCAGTGAAAACTGTTTTACCCAGTGCTTAATTTGTAAATAAAGAGGTGCAGGTGCTCAAAGCCCTCCTCTAAAACACGAGGCTGCTGCAATTAAATCTGCCAGCACTGAATACTGAAGCCATCTCGGGCCTTTTCAATCCATTTACAGCCACCCCTGCCCCTTCAGCTCCTCCTGCAACTTTCTACTTTCTCCCTTTATGACGCTTTTTAGTTTTTCCTTCTTTCATCTTTCCCATATGTGTCTTTTGCTCGCAGCAAATGCTTGAGGCATAAGAATAAACCCCGGCCCTCAAAAATAAGTGCCGGTGCTCAGCACCGGAAACAACAAGCACAAATTAGGCACTCTTTTAGCCCAGCTCCTGCACACGCCCTCAAACCGTGGTGAAATCTTTTGATAAGACGGAGCACGGTTGGGAAGGGGTAGGTGGGTGATAAAAAGGATTTTTCTTATTCTGCATGTCACGGTGGTTACAATCTTTTATTGGCATATCAACAGAATTGTTCACATTGTTTTTACACATGTATAAACATTTAGAAAATGACATCTCTTCTTCAGTTAACTACCCTAATGTTATAGTTTTTGTCAATTGGCCCAAGAATAGCACCACTTTTTACTGACTGATGTTTTTGTCTTTTGTTTCCCATCCAGCTTTTGGAAACGCAAAAACTCTTCGGAACGACAACTCCTCCAGATTTGTGAGTAAGGCTGAAAAACAGCTGTGATCATGTTCTTGCTGTGAATGCAGAAAGCAGCTTCTGTGGCCACTTGGATGAGATAACACATAACTTTGATGTGGAAATGACATTATGTGACTCGCTCACCACCGCCCACCCTCCATAGAAGCCTGCATGACCTGGCAGCCATGCCCAATTGTAATCTGCTGTTCTAAACTATGTCAAGCTCGAGACCCCGTCATATCACCAGTTAAAACAATGAAAACAGATCCACCAAAACTTTAAGACTCAACATAAACTTATGCGAATAACATTTTAGTAATCATTTTCTTTCAACGCTGATATCTTTAAATGATAAGATACAGCGTGTGTCCCTGTCTGCGGGATCGCTCCATGCAGGCAAACGTTTCTGCACGTTGATTGGTGGTTCATTCTTGATCTTTTTCATCTGAAAAAGTAATCTTTGCCTATGACCAGTTAGTTACCATTGGACTTAAAGAGTCTTTTACATCGCTTTTACAGCGGGGGAAGTCAGCTGGGTTGCCCTGATACAGGTCTAAGCTACTGTGACCGAAGCGACTTCAGCTGTATCAAGTTTGCCTGCATCTTGCTTTGTCCCGCTTGGCTTTGATGTTATCATTTTTGGCTTTTCTGGCCTTGGCTTCTGTGTGTCCTTGAGTTGTGTTGTGCACTGGCCATCACTTTAACCTTCTACATGGACTCCTTGTTCGCATGTCTCATGTTGTTTCACTTGTTCCCAACGCATGGATGTGGACATGCACCATATTTGCCAGTTTGTTGTTTGTTCAGTGTCTGCCAAGCGGCCGGGACATTCTGGTTCATTTGCCGTCATGGTGACATATTCCCACCTCTGTTGAGTCTGGCTTCCATCTTTCTATGTCACTCTTGTACATGATGCCTGCAGCCGAAGGTGTTAGTCCTGCAAGCTGGTGTCCAGGAGGCTGCTGCCAGACTTGGTAACATCAAGGCATGTCTCCTGACCCTGCTGCAAAGGTCATTCAATGTTGTGTAAAGGTCATCCTTCCTTCAGGGCAGTGTGGCTCACCACTTTAGGCACCATGCTGTCCTACATGCCTTTCCTTTCCCCTAAGTGATGCAGTTGACTATAGCCCTGCCGGGGAATGGGTCAACACTGATGTGTTTTTCCAAAATCCCGTCAGACGATATCACAGCGTTTGTCCTTCCACTTATGATGTTGCAGTTTATGGCTCAGTTTACACCATTGGCGGACTTCACAGTGAAAAAATAATTTGCATTGCAAATCAGATCACTTTCCACAAACCCTTTTTATCTCACCAAGTGGTAGAAATGTGTGGCAGCAGGTATCATGATACTGGTGTATTCTCTACAAGATGATTTTTAGGGCGTGACTCTCAGTATTTTCTGTAAGTGAATATGTCCTATCCCTGACTTGGGAGTGACTTGCTCCTCAATACCAGGAGTATGAAACACTCATGGAAACAACCTCCGTGCATCGGGTCCCCAATTGAGAGATCAGAGGCCGGAGCTGGTGCTATTGCTGCTGGCACAAATGCAGTGTTTCCTTGGGACTATGGATCAGTCCATGAAACAGTGCTGACAGTAACAGCCACACATTTCCTGGAAAAACACCCACTACATTGGACTCGACAAAACTATTTTTGAGAATTTCTTTTACACCCTTTCCCACAGATCATGTTGAATCTGAAAATGATTTCCATTAACTATTTTTGTGTTTAGAAGATATGCTTAAGATGAGGCCTTTAACTGAAACTCTCTTAGGCCCTCACTACGAGTTGCAAAGCACTTGAAATCACAGTGACAGCATGGTATTTCACTGTTACTGCCTGATAAAATCGCCATAGTACTGTGCAAATATGAGTTAAATCCCATGGAATCGGGATTTACAAAGTTGAACCTATTTGTCTGGTGGTACACCACACAGTGATCTCCATTGCAAGCGGGTTTATGGCATATATTATTTACCTCTTGCCCCGAATAGGTGGTAAATGTGTGCATGTGCCAGTGGGTGGGGTGGGGCAGGGAATGGGAAGATTATTATTCTCCCTCTAGCAGAAAATAAATACTCAGAATAAGCCTTGGCTGCTCCTACAGCAAAAAACGTGTGCTATTTTTCCAGCCGGAATTACCAGCTGGAAGGTTTCTGGACATGGAAAATCTAAAAAGTTATAATCAAGCAGAGCAAAATGAACACATAAAAGCGTGTTAATTTACAATTTGCTTGCCTTAAAATATAATCAGGGCCTTAACCAATGCCTAAATCCAGCATTGTTGGGATGATATTTATCTTCCTTGCAGGGATGCTCACTTATAGTCAGATATTTATGAAACTCCCAGCTGCAGGCAACATTGCCAAGTGTTGATAGGGTTGCAAGCACTGAGTCAACACTAACCCCTCTTCATCCATCAGTCCAGAAATTACAGATGCAACTAAAGGTCCTGCAGGAGGAGGTCAAAGTGTTTAAGTTTTGGGCTGAAGATGCTGAGGGATGATCAAGGCTCAAAAATATGGAATGGAATGGCCATTTATAAAGCACAACTTTCACTCCCAAGGGAGCATCCTGGCGTTGAGCAGAATGCTTGGAAGCTTATGGAAAGTGACCCGCCTACGGGGAAACAGGATTAATGTATAAGTGATTGACAAAAAGCTTAAGGGGTATTAAAAATCCATGTCTTAAGCTGTTTTCTGAAACATGCTTCTGAGTCAATGAGTCTCAGTGGCATGGGAAGTTGGTTCCAGGCTTTGGACCCTATAACTGTAAAGGATTTTCCACCTCTGGTTTTAAGTCTATACAAAGGAGGCTAAGGAGGTTGGCAGATGAAAATCTTCAGGTCCAGTTGGTGATATAGTGTGTGAATCTCGCAATAATATACTTAGGACCATGGGCTCTATACGCTTTAAAAATAAGCAGCAACATTTAAAAAACAACCTTCTTGTGAACAGGCAAACAGTGGAGGGCTTTCAAAACACCTGACGCAGAAGAGCGGCGAGGAAGTTTCAGCACAAGCCTGGCCGCAGCATTTTGTACCACCTGCAATCTCTGGATCATTTGTTTGGTGGCACCAGTGCATAAGCTGTTGCAATAGCCAAGCCTAGACGTTATCATTGCAACCGCCAAGGTCTTTATTGCTGCCACAGGCAGAAAGTCAAAACATTTTTTCACAGATTTCATCAACTTGAAACACATTCCTGCCACGGCAAGGGCTTGAGGGCAGAAGGATAGTGAAGTATCAAATTTTATTCCTAAATTTTTTACTACTTCAACCGCAGCTGAAGGAGGGTGGCAGAAATTGGCCACCATAGCTGAGGATCAAAGAGGTTGTTATTCTTTAGTAACATAATCTCTGTCTTGTCGGTATTACATTTTAAATGATTGTGCTACATCCAGCGGATAACTTCGGTTTAGCCAACATTTGAAGTTGGATTCTGAGTTGGTTGAGGTTTTATCCAAGACTAGGATAATATAAGCTGTGTGTCATCAGCGTAAGATTTAGTTTTGATCCCGAATGATGTCATCAGCGAGATTATTGGAGCCATGTAAATGTTGAATAAAACAGGACTCAAAGATGAGCCTTGAGGGACTCCTGAATTGACTGTCTTTTAGCCAATGAATGAGGACCTAATTCAACTGTTTGTTTGCAGTCTGAAAGAAATGATTTGAGCCATGCCAGGGAAAGATGCGAAATGCCACCGTTCTAGATATGTTGTAATAAGATGGCATGAGAAACTGTATCAAATGCAGCCGACAGATCTAATATAATCAGCACTGTATTCTTCCCGGCATTTAAAGTAAACTTAAGAGTATCGGCAACTTCCAGTAAAGCTGAATCTGTGGAGTGGCTAGGACAGTTACCAGACTGACGAGAATGGAGAATGTTCGCTTCTTCCAAAAACACTATCAGTTGACTGTTTACAGATTTTTCAATAATTCTGCCAAGAGCCTGAAGTAGCGAAATGGGTCGCAGGTTTAGAAGAGTAGCAGAATCTGTTACCTGTTTTTTCTGCAGAGGTTTAATGATGGCAGATTTCCAGTGTATGCGCATCATTGGGACGCTGGAATGGTGGGAAGTGCCAATCACCAAGCTGTTCGTTAAAAACTGGCTGTCCCAGGAGATGCTTCAGGGCAAGATTTTAACATTTTACTCTGTTGAAAGTGCCAGGCTGTCTGCCTCAGCCAGGAGCACCACCCAGACCAATTGTAGTCCAACTATCGAATTAACAGGACGTTGATAAAATACTGCCAGTGGCCCACTCCAAGGGGTCATGCTCCATGAATGGTCTAATGGTAAACATCTATCCTGACTACAGCAATAAGGTCCAGCAGCACACTTGAGATACAGGGAAATCAAGAAACAGCTGCATGCACTGAACCTATGGTATGTCTTAATGTACCCTGCCAAACTACACATCTTGGAGAACAGCAATTCCCTCTTTTTTTCTACACCTGGAGATGCTTGAGGCAGGCTACAGATGAAAGGGCTCAATATGCCCCCGGCCATAGGGGTTAGAATCTGATACCTGGGAGGCAAGATGTCCTCATAAACGCTGCTCGAGGAGACCCCTTATGGGCTCCTGATGATGGAGGATGTGGCTGAAGCAAGATTGATGGTAGTAGCAGATGTCTTGTGACAAAATGTGAGCCCATGTCAGTTATCATCATTGGGCCGTGACTCTGACAGTAACAGAGTAGAGAATGAGGCAGAACTACTGGGATCGTACAGACCTCAAGGTCTTCTCCTCACTCTGAGGGCTGAAAATGACATTCCTTTGATTCCTGTCCAGGGCAATGTGGTGAAGCTCTCAGTTACTTGCACAATAAGGAGCCGGGGCAAATAGGACGGGCGGTACACAGTTTTTTTTTTTGCAGTAATTAATGGGGGCCTGGGATTAGGCCTGCATAGGATGGGACACTGCCATGCACCTCAGATCTGTTTCTCTTATGGATAACCGATGGATCCAATGCTTGTTAAGTATTTCTACCACTGGTTACACTTGTGGGAGCCATTGAAGTTCTGTATCTGGGGCGGGAGTTGGCATTGTTTGAGTGTTGGCCATGCTCATCAGTATATGGTTAGAATTACTAGATGGGATTGTGATTCTCCACATGCTCACTGACCCCTGGCTCCTTGGGTTGGGTGGCTTGTACCTTTTTTGATTTGGTGGGATACTGATTGATTCATGGCTGCACAATATAATTTGCTAACCTTGAATATCTGGGATTGACTACCTGGAAGACATATGGGACACTTATTTGAAGCACTGACACACACATTTTGCTTGTCTGCGAGAGACTCACCTCACTGGCTCTGAACTTAGAAAAATAGCCAAAAGGTGGAGGGGTCAATTATACTGTACCACTTATTCAGTGTATGCAAGAGTTGTGCTGGTGTGGATCACTGTTGGGGGTCCCCTTCATAGTGCAGCATATTCAGATTGATCAAGGGGGCAGATATGTGGTGGCAGCGGGCCTCCTAGATCGTGAGCTTCTCTTGGTCATTGCGATTTAGTCCCCAAATGTGCAGTGTTAGAAATGGGGTCTCTGGTTGGCAGAGGTATACACCCTTGTCCAAATAGGGACCACAATCCTAGTCAGGGTAAGTCACAACACAATCCAAATTATCCTGTGGCCACCCTCTGGTAGTTTGGCACTGAGCAGTCAGGCTTAACTTAGAAGGCAATTTGTAAAGTATTTGTGCAATAAATCACACAGTACCACAGTGAAAACACCACAGAAATATGCCAAACCGGTTTAGAAAAAAAGGTAGTGTTTATCTGAATAAAATGATGTCAAAACGACAAAAATCCAATAAGCACAAATTGAAATATCTTTGTTAAAAGGTTTAAAAGAGCCTCAATCCTTAGAAATCAAGAGTTGTTTCTTTGTAAAACACAATACCTGGGATGCGTAAAAAATAACGGCGTAAGGGGACCCCAGAGGAGGAGATGTGTGTAAAAATAAGGTGTTGCGTTGTATTTTACAGGGCGACACAGACGCTGCTTTGTTTCTTTCCACGCGGCAAGGAGTTGCTTCGTTTTTCAGGCATACATCCTTCGTTCCTCACTGCGATGCGGGGATATTTTGACACCCAGGGATGATGTATTGAAAATCCTTGTTGCACTGGTAGAAGGAGCAGGCGCTGTGTCGATCCGGTAGGCAATGCGTCAAATTTTCTGTCGCAAGGCAGGCACTGCATCAAATTTTCCGTCAAAAAGTTGGTGCTGTGTCATTCTGGTACAGGGTGCAGCAATTTCCCCCCGCGATGCAGGTTTTGCGGCAATTTGTGCAGGCATTGTGTCGATTTTCAACGCACAAGGATTTTCTTGAGAGGTGAATTCTTTGTTTGCCCTGAGACTTCAGAAATAGGAGGCAAGTTCAATCCAAGCCCTTGGAGAGCACTTCAGGATAAAGGCAGAGTCCTTCCAGCAGAGTCAAAGGCCAGCAGGACAGCAGGTCAACAAGCAGGGCAGCAGTCCTTCTCAGCAAAGCAGTCTAGATGAGTTCTTTGGGTAGCCAGGCAGTTCCTCTGACAGAGTGCAGGTGTAGGTCCAGAAGCGTCTGATTTGGTGGGATCAGAGACCCAGTTTATATACCCAAAAATGCCTTTGAAGTGGGGGAAACTTCAAAGTGTGATTTTGAAGTGCACAAGTTCCCTTTTCAGCCCAGTCCTGTCTGCCAGGATCCTTGTGGGGTGTTATCAGTCCTTTGTGTGAGGGCAGGCCCGGGGCCTTTGAAATGTAAGTGTGAGCCCCTCCACCCTTCCTACCCGGGAAGACCCATTTAGTAAGCACATCAATGCAGATGTGAGTAAGTGTCCTGTGTTTGTGGTTGTCTGGGTGGAATGCACAAGGAGAGCTGTCAACCAGCACAAACCACACGTGGATTGTAGACAGGCTGAAAGGCACAGATGGTTGTAAGTGCAGAAAAATGCGCACTTTCTAAAAGTGGAATTTCTAAAATAGTAATATTAAATCCAACTTCACCAGTAAGCATGATTTCCTATTACCATTCCGGCCATACTAAATATGACATGGCTACTCCTTCCAGATCAGAAACTACCACTTCAAAGTATACGAGGGCAGTTCTAAAACTAGTCTATAAGAGGAGCAGGCCTCACAGTAGTGGAAAACAAATGTATTAGTTTTTCACTACCAGGACATGTAAAACACATAAGTACATGTCCTGTCTTTTACATATATAGCACCCTCCCCTATGGGTTACCTAGGGCCTTCCTTAGGGGTGACTTATATGTAGAAAAAGGGGAGTTTAAGGCTTGGCAAGTAGTATTTAATGTCAAGACGAAGTGGCAGTGAAACTGCATACACAGGCCTTGCAATGCCAGGACTGAGACCTGGTTAAGGGGCTTCTTATGTGGGTGGCACAATCAGTGCTCAAGGCCCACTAGTAGCATTTAATTTACAGGCCCTGGGCAAATGTAGTGCACTTTACTAGGGACTTACAAGTAAATTAAATATGCAAGTTGAATAGGAAACAGTGTTATCATGTTTAGGAGAGAGAGCACATGCACTTTAGCACAGGTTAGCAGTATTAAAGTGCGCAGAGTCCTAAAACCAGCAAAAACAGTGTCAGAAAAATGGAGGAAGGCAAGCAAAAAGTTGTGGGATGACCACCCTAAGGCAGTCAGGTGTAACATGCAGCATTCTGAATTTTTTGACACTCACCCAGATGTAGATGCCTGACCTGTGAGTCTCTTGTGTCTAGGGGAGATTTCAATTTCATAGGTAATATAGAGACTGATCGATCTGTGCCACCTTTCCTAGGTGCTTCCAGGTTCAGGGTCATGCAGCCCTTTACAGACTGACTAGAAGACATGCGGTTATTGGACATTTTGAGACACATGCACCCTGAGGCCAGAGAGTACTCATTTCATTACCCGATGCATCAGCTACACAGTAGACTTGATTATTGTCTATACAATCAGGCCATGTGGCCTTGGACGCTAGGCACATAGTACCTGGGGTGCACCTTGTTTGACCACAGTCCTCTGAAATTGAAAGTGTCCTTGGGAAAGAGTACAGTGAGGGTTCCCACCTGAAGGCAGAGAGCTGAGGCGCTATGGGACGGCCTATTTAGCAACCAAATAGGCAGACACATTGATCAGTACTTTGCTGATAATGAGGGGTGTGCTACATATGGCCCGATTGAGTGGGATGCCTTCAGGGTTGTCATAAGTGAACACTTTATTAAGACCTTCTGGTTTGTGAGGAGCATATTGCATGGTGAGCAGCATGATGTGGAGAGGGAGAGTAAGCAAACTGAGCAACAAATGGTGAAGTGCTGAGATGCTAGGGAAATCCTAATTGGCTTAACAAAAAAGCACACTGACCTGCTTCATATATTGGGTAGTTGAGACTATAGGGAGTTTGTGGTGCGCAAGCATGCTGAAGGGGACAAAGCAGTCAGGATGTTTGCCTGGCTGTTGAAATCTGACCCTATCAGAGTTCTGATTGGCACCATCAGTGGCCATGATTCGGTAGTACTTAACACCCAGGAGGCTATCTAAGAATCGTTTGTCACCTACTAATAAATGCAATATGCTGCACTGGGGGACAATGACCCCAACCGGCTGTATGAGTAGGTGGGAGGTATTCCCACCCCTACAATAAGTCTACTACAATGGCATGAACTTGAGGAACCAATTCAAATCGAAAAGGTGCAAACAGCCATCAGGCAGTTGGCAAGGAGGAAGATGTCTGGCTCGATGACTGCCAGCAAAGTTCTATGTGACATACAGAACTCCTTGGTCAGTAAATTGTTATCTGTATTTCAGACTACAATGTGCAGGAAGGAACTTCTGAGGTCTACGAGGGAGGCACTGACTGTTGTGTTGCCTAAGCAGGGGAAGGACCCCTTAGATGTCTGTTCCTCCGGACCCCCATCCCTCCTGAGTCAAGTATATAAAATTCTGAGTCACATCCTGACCAACAGATGCCTGCCACTATTGTCAACTGTGATCCATACTGGCCAAAATGGACTTCTTCCTACCCATATTACCTTCTTGAATATTAGGAGACTGATCGGCCTGATGGATGCAGATTGAGCGGAAAGGGAGTCAGCTGTAGTGATGTCTTTGGACATTGATAAAGCCTTTGATATGGTTGGCTGGCCTTACCTTCAGATAATTCTTAAGAAGCTGCTGTGCTGTAGTGGGTGCAGTTTCTATGCAAGACCACTGGCCAGAGTATGAATTGGTCATGTTATCTCAGGGAATTTGAGATCTCCCAAGACACTCGTCAGAGATGCTCTCTTTTTCCCCTCAAATTCATGTTGGGGATGGAACCACTGGCATGCCTGTTGAGTCAGAGGGCGAAGTGGGGAATTCCCTCTGGGGTAGAGTGGCATATTATCTCCTTATGGGGATGTCACCCTCATGTATCCCCACAATCCTGAGAGTCTCTCGCCATGTTAATGGCTTATTTAGACAGATTCAGTTTGCTCTCTGTGCTCAAGATCAGTTGCGCCAAATCGTATTTATTTCCACTCAAAACACATCTGACTCTGGGGAGGGCTGCCCTCCCTCTCACCAGACTGTTATGGGAGGCTGACACTTTCAAATACCTAGGGGTGAACATCTATCATGACAAGGAGGACTTGGTGAGGGGAACCTAGGAAGGGTGCTGTCAGCAATGAGACAGTCGATAGCTGTCTGGTGTGTTCACCCATTACCCACTTTAGGCCGGGTGGCTATTGGCTAAAATATTGATCTTCACACTTTTGCTTTACCTGTTCCCAGACATCCCTGGGATACTTAATCGGCCCCTTCCTTGTGGATCTAGATACGGTATTTAGACCAAATATTGAGTGGTAAATATCGGGAGACACAAATATATCATGATGCAAAAATATAGTTTTTTAACTAAGTAATATTGTTTCCAATACTATAGCTGTAAAAAATATTATTTTTTAATTAATTTAATGTGTTTCAGTTCATTCATAAAATGTAAGTGTCTATTGTTTGTGTAATTGTTAATAATTGGTATATAGTTTGTAATTTAGAGGGATTTAGGATTTTTCATTTCATTGATAATAGTAAGTTATAGTGTTTTATCAGGTAGTTGGGTTTGTAGGGGTATAGGGTGGGAATTTAATGAAACAAAAAATAATTAATTAATTACAATTTAAAAAAAAATTATGTATTTGGTATTATTATCTAAATTATGTAATACTGATTTCTTTTAGTTCTATTTTAGGCGTGGGTTGCTATATTTGTAGGAGTATAGGACATATGTAGGGGAATAGAGTGGGAAGTTAAGTGATAATTAATTTAATAATTATTATTTAATTCATTATTAATTATGTACATTGTGGAATAATGACATATTTTTGTTATGTTTTAAGTGCAGACTCCTGGGTTTGTAAGGGTATATGGTGGAAAGTTAATTAAGAAATAAGAATTAAATATTAATTGTTAATTATTTGATTGATTATTAATAATGTAATTTGTGCTATATTCATTTGAGTTACTTTTTAGTTGCAGGATGCTTGGTTTGTGTAAGGTCAATGGTAGGAAGTTAATTGAGGAATAATTATTTGACAATTAATTATTCATTTGTGGTTAATTATTTACAGGGTGGAAGTTAACTAACTGAATAACATTGATTAATTGATATATTTGTGTATGTAAATTGATTAATTGTTTTTAATATATATATATATATATATATATATATCCATATTATGTCAATTATTTTTTATTAAGAGTTTATTATTTTTTCTTCATTCATGGGGTTACTCATATAGGTAATGTGTTTGAAGTGAAGTATTTTCCCTACTCTTGCTTTACCTGCAGTACGAATAAAAAAATGAACATCTTTGCTGTTCAACACTTTCCATACTGTTGCACTGTTTGGAGTGGCAATATGAAATTTCACCCCTCGGAAATCCAAAGCTTTCCCTACTGTTGCAGAGACTAAAGTGGGAATAGTAATTTTTACCCCATCGAAGTCCACCACTTTCTCTACTGATGCCTTGACTGGAGTGGCAATAGTAAATTTCATCCCTCCAAAATCCAATGCTTTCCCTACTGTTGTGGAGACTGGAGTGGGACTAGTGTATGTAATTTTCGTAAACTCTGATAGCATTCATAAATATTGGTTGAGTAGATTTTATAGCATTAATTGTTTACTGTTTTTAAAAAGTCATATTTGTTTTTATTGTTTAATTTATTTGACTGTTTTTTTTGTAAATTTGTTTTTTTCTATATGTATGGTGCCTATATATGTGTGTATATGTAGTGTAACATAACATAATTAATAAAACTATGTTACAATATTTATGAATGTTATTAATATTCTAAATGTATTAATACAAATATATATGCATATAAATGTTCATATTAATACATTTAAAATATTAGAAAGTAATGTAAATAAATGTTTATAATAATTGTTACACTGTATATATATGTATATATATATGTATGTATGAATACAAGCACATATATGTGTTTTTGTGTTTAATATAAGTATTTATATATAGTGTTAAGTATTAGTGGAATATATTTAATTTACATGATATTACGTTTATATATTAAAATATTTAGCATTTACTTCTTTAACACTAGTTATAGTAAAAAATCAATATGACAGATGGCGGTGGATTCAGGCCCGCATTTCCGAAGTAGAGGATGTGTATGAACTGGATAAACTGTTTGCATTCGTGAACATGATTGAGATATTCAGTATGGGACCAGGCCAGTTCATGGCATACAGTGTGCAGATGACTGGCTGCAATCCCTGCGTGGCCAGTTGGAGCTGTCCATTGATGATACACTGCAGTGCCTACTAACACATGGCAATCGACGTAAAGCTATCACACCACTATACTGCCCTGCAGTCGCAGCTGTTGTGTCCCTGTGAGGACGTTAGAGATAAATGGGCACAATGCCTCGATTCAGTATCTCAGATGAACAGTGGTTTGTTACTAAGGCATACACCAACCACATCTTTCGTAAATCCAGGTTTAAATTTATTCGGTTCAATTACCTGCATCAATTATACCTTTCCTTGAAGCACATTTTACATATGTTCCTAAATACCCCGTTTCAATGTCCCAGGTGTGGTGCACCCAAGGTGCACTTTTATCAAATGGTGTGGGAGTGCCCTGAGATGGCAAAGCCTTGGCGAGTAGTACCACTGAAATTGTCGGACCTGGTGGCAAAAGAATTGTCCTTGGTCCCTGGTCTCTGCCTTTTGGGATGGATGCCCAGGTCCAAAAAGAATAAACTAGAGTACAGGTTGGTCGATCTGAACTAATATTATACAAACGCCATATTGGGATGTCCTGGTAGGCGCCAAAACCTTGTTGATGGCACAATGCCTAAGACACCGAAAAAGAAAGTGAGTGGGGGCTCAGGCTTGACCTCCAGTCGGTTGATGGTGTTACATGTGGATGGTGCTGAGATATGGGTAGATCTTCAGACAGCATCATCAAGAATACTGTGCTATTTCAAGGATGGCATTCACTAGAGGATAGATCTGGCCCACTGGTTTGGGTTACAGGTCAAGTTCTTCTTTAATTGGGGGTGTCCCTAGACAATCTAGTTTGGCTGAGGTAGCCTAACCACTGTGGAAGAAAATCAAAGGTCACTTGTTACTGTGTTAGTTTAATTGCCATACTAATCAGTAGTGTAACAATAGCCCTCACTGCCCCTGCAAAAAGTGGGGGACTCACGAGCTCCGGGAAGGGGGGGGAGAGGAGGGGGGTTCTCAGCACAGCAAGACGCAGGCCTGAGAGCTCCTGAGTGGGAAAAGGGGGCCCTCTCCATCTACTTTGCAGGAGAGCCCCCTCAAATTTCATTACTTCACTGATACCAATGTTTGTTTTCTTTTTGTTTAGCTCAAGTATTGCGAGGTTCATAGACACTGGCACCCTCTTAGGTGCGCAATGTACCCCGCCTGCATTGTATCTCTATGGAGATAGGAGTGGGAGGGAGCCCGCTGTGGGATTTGTTGTTGTTGATTGTAGATGCGACTGTCATGAGCGACTGTGAAGTGAAAAACTAATAAAGAGCTTTTCAAGATGTCCCTTCAAAAAGAGCAAAGCAAATGATGGCCGACAATTCTCAAATTACCACTTCTCCATTGGGAAACGCATCACTGGGCCTGGGTAGCATAGAGTACATTTTGTTTTGAATCTAGCCTTAAGAGCTTCATGCTCAAGGAAGGTGGGATCGAAATCATTGTTCCTAATTTCATAATTGATTTCCAGTGCTCCATTATACCTAGTACAGTATTGTGGAGTGTGGTAAAGGTGGCAGATTGTTAGTGGAAAAGCTGGGGTGTCTTGTTCCATGGGTCTGCTTGTGAACCTGGAAGGGGAACTGTGAATTATTTGTTTGTTGCAGCGCTCTCTTTGTTAATTTATTCTATTTTGCACTGAGACTGTTTCATACAAGTTTCATACAATAAAAGAGCAAATTGGATGTAGTAGGACACGGGATTCTTTGGGAGTAGCTTTTGGTCTACCTCTTAAAATACAAAGCCTGCTCACCTTGATTGTAATTCTCAAATAGCGTCCCTTATCTTGCTAGTGAAATTAACGTAATTAAAATAAAAATAGTCAATTAATTTAGTCTTTGCTGCACTCATTGTGAGAGCTGATACAACTGGGTGCTCTTCCCTTTTGTTTCTTAAACATAAATGATCCTGAGTGTGTGGCTGGCCCTACAACATTAATACCCCATTTACTGTTGTTGACATTCACTCCATAGTGACTGGAAGTTTTGTGTGAAATGCCATCCTTAGGTTGTACTGTGGCCAGAACTAGTGGAATGATTCAGATCATTTGCCAAAATATGTGAGATTGTAAAGTTTTAGGTTTTGATTTTTGAACAGCGCAAGCTGACTGTTTACGAAAAGCCCTTTTGTCAGTTTTAGAGTGGACTTTGTGCTCACTCATTGCTTACCATTAGTTGGCTTAATTATTGCTTTCATTTGCGTGTTTTTTATTCATCAGCTTGTGTGGGCTTTCCATCCTGTTATTGTTTTCATCCTTCCTCTAGAGCATGACTTCATTACATGTGCCCTTCCTCTGCTTACCTTTTGGCCACTACTTTTCAAACTTTGGTTGAGTACTCCATGAGAGTGCATGTGTTTTCCAGCTGTCTCCCTCAGGTACTTTTCTGCCCACCTTGCCATGCACTGTAGTTCTTTTTTCTCATCGGCATGCTTCTCCCGTGCCCCCCTCCATATTGTATTCAGCCTGGAGTGTTTCTCCTCTGGGTTTTCTCTCTACCCATGTGCTTCTCCAGCACCCCCTCTGCTCCTCATTCCTTTCTGCAGTTTGTGTGCTTCTCTTTCTCCAAAGCTTCATGTTAGTTGTATCCATGTTGCTTGCAGTGTTGCTTCTCCCACCTGCTTTTAGAAAAAAATAAAAAAATAGGTTCACACTTGTTTTTTATTTACTGATCCAAAAGAGAAAACAAAGGGCATTTGTTATTTTGCATGCTTGCATGTGCTCATCAAATGACCTGCTTCATCATAACTTTGTTGTTGTTTCCACTTTAGTCATTTTGCACAACATCTGGGATGCTCTACAACTTAACTAAAAACCATCGACAAAGCCAACAGGTCCCAAAGATTATACCTATTGGCTTTGCCGATGCTTGTTTTCTTTTTGGTTATGCACTCGATGGGAGTGCATATATTTTCCAGTAATCTCTCTTGCATACTTACATTCCCCTGCAATCTTGTTTCTGTCTGTTGCTTGTGTGGTTCTCCCCACCCATGTTGCACTTGCGCTTGTGTACTTTTCCAGCTCCCTGTTTCTTTCTTGACTGAGTGCTTCTTCCTGACCTGCTCCACAGTGTTCGCTTTCACCTGCTTGCTCCCCAAGCTGCTCTCTCTCTCTTTGTCACAGTTCTGTGTTTTCCCCACTATGCCCTCCGATGCGCTTCAGCAGTGGCGTTGTCTCCGATAGGGCTGAGGGGCTGTGTCCCTCTGAAATTCCTACACATTTACTGCAATAATAAATAGATCAATTTGTGCAGCGATGCAATCGAACGATGGTAACTCTAAACAAATCAATGCATTTAAGTCTGGGCTGTCTGTCTGCCCTAGGCTGCCTGCCCCACCTTGCTTTAAAGCAGGAGACGAAAGCCAGGCAGTAAATCAACTTTCTACACTGTGACCTACAACACAGGGCTGACAGCTCTAAAGCCCTTCATTTCCATTGTGATCTAAGGCAGTATCCACTATAGGGCAGTGACGCTTTTAGTGTCATGGTTTCAGGTGTCAGAGTCTTCATCCCTGCGTGATGACAGCCATCTGTAATTCAGATGCTTAGATCCCACCCTTTTCCCATCCGGGATAATGGGAAGTGTTATTCTGCTAATCTTGTGTTATTTTTATTGTACTGAGACCCTTGTCACACTAACCTCCCCCACTGTGACACCCCCAGGCCCTAGCTGCATAATGCTGGCTCCTTTAAAAGTGGAGCTGCTGTATTTGTTCTGTCACGAAATCCATCTAAAAGACAAGTACACTTCACACTCCCCTGCGAAAGTGCTCCAAATATCGGAGTCAAGCGCAAAGGCATAAATATGTACTTACAGTAAAGACACTTATCTGTTGTATGTCTTTAAAACTGGCCATATCGTCATGCCTTTAGCATTAATGCCAAAACATGGATTGATATGCAAACAATTAATGTTAAAAAAAGTTATTTAGTTCCTCTTAATTCTCATGTTTTACTTAATGTTGCATTCCCTAAGAGTTGGCTATTTCATCATGCTGTGTTTCTGTGTATTGTATTACTGTTGCATAGTGCCAAGGGGCTTTGATTGAGAGTGCTGGTGCTGAGGCTGAAGGTAAAGCAAAGCGCCTGTCAATGGGTTGGCATCTCTGCAGAGCACATAGAACAATGGTCATGTATTGCAGTCACAATTGAAATTCAGTGTAAATGTGTGTGAAGGGGTTGCACAGAGGTCAAAATATTCAGAATGCAACAACAAAAGGAAATAAAGTGCTCAAATGTGAAAGAGTTAGTGTATGTTTGGGGTGGGTAAAATGAGGGTGATGCTAAGAGGTGCATTTAGGGGAGAGTGAAAAGAGGGTGCTGAAGGGGGTGGGGGATTGCCGAAGAAATTAGGTCTCCCCTCCCCTCCCCCTGGAGGTTTGGGGAAGGTGGTACCGCCCACAGGTGCCGTTTTGGGCCCTTTTTGGGTGATGGGATTGGCAATATATAGGGGGCCATTTTGTAGAATGCCACCAGAGGGGATAAAGGAGAATTGAGAGGTGCCTTTTATGGTTAATGGGTGCATGAGGGTCGGCATTTGTATTTTGTCGCTGGGAAGAGGTGCAGGTGGAGATAGAGACTGTTCACATGACAACAATAACAGATGGACTGCAAATCTGCCAAGACACTTTCACATTGGAAGGGGGTGGACAGCAGCAGGACAACACAGACAGGAAATTTGGCATTAGGGGTTGGAGACTTGCTGGTTCAATGGGTAGGTGGCAGCAAGAGGCTATTAAGGTGACAAAACAGATTCAGCAAAGAAAGCGTTACAAAAAGGAAGAGTATATTAAGAAACTGCAAGGTTAAGGGAAAAGGAGGGAGGAGGGGAGCATAGGGGAGGGGGAGCGTTTTGGTTAGGTAAAATTGGATATATAGTGAGGTGGTTAGATTTGTGATGCATGAGGCCAGGGTATTGATATTGTAAGTGCACCTGTTTCCAATAAAGTGGCCGTTTACACACAGAAAAAGGTGTAGTGGTGCTGTTTCCCTCTTCCCCAAGGGGAGAGAGGAAGTTGAAATGTAAAGAGAAAAAGGACAAACATACCTAACACAAAGCGACATATCGGACGGCCCTACTCCTTCCACAGGCCTAAATATTATGTAATTCACAGTCTCACAATTTCAGAATTGAAACATTTCCAATGTTAGTTATTTATAACTAATCATTGTTGTAACTCATTTATCTTAAACAGCTAACAGCCATTGACAAAGGCAACGGTACTGACAGGTCTTAGGTGTCGGTCAGTTGTTGTGTTATATTTCTGGATGCAATAACATCTCAAAGAGAAACCAAAATACAGGTCGGGTGGCACCCTATGGGAATCACAGAAATGTATTTTGCATGTTCCCTTTTAGAGAGCCGCCACTTTTTTCATCCCACTTAAAGACCTGTCTGCACATGTTTCTGTAAGACTGATTGCAGCCAGCAGCTGTGGGTGCTTCTTGATGCCTGGTTAGAGCATTTTCTTCCAAAGTGGATGCTGCATGCAGTGCAAGACACTGGGTAAGCACACACTTTAAAGGGCCTGAAGTTGTTGAAGTTTACTCTTCACACATTTAAGTAAAGGGTGAACATATTAATGCAGTAAGATATGGGGCCATTTTTAATGTGGTTAATATTTCAAGTCTATACATTCCCACTGTTTCGTAAACTTTGCTTTCTCTCTAAATGTATTTCCTTTCAAATGCACCATTTGTCAATCTTTCTTGGGAGGACAACTCACCCTGGACCCCACATTTGTCCATTGAGCTTGCTCACTTCACTCGCTACATAAAAATCGTGCCTAGACTTTTACGCCCCGCCACTTTTAAGTGTCACCAGCCGACTTTGCGCTTCTGCCCTCTGCACCCCCATGTTGCTTCCGGCCAAGTAGACATTTGCCTCCAAGCATAATTTTAGGAGTGGGACTGTGCAAAATCATAATTTTACTGTGCACCTCTTTTCCTCTTCATAAAGTTGTAAAGCGTCCTGCTAAAAAAATATTGTGGAAGATTTTTGCTGCAAACATTTATTTTTGCTGCAAAAAAAGCTCTTGATAATGTTGGTTTTGTTAATTTCTTTACACAAAAATCGTTTAAAATAAGTTCTTTTTATCTACTTTGTAAAAAAGAATGTCTTCAAGCTCACAAACTTTGAAAGATCTTTTTAACAGCTTAATGAGGTTCGAGATTGTGAACTTTCACAACTTTGCCCAACCCTAATTGTGAGGCCAATTAGCTGATTCCCACCCAAAGCTCAGCAGCATTAGTAGCCAATCAGAACCTGATATCACTGAAGCACAGTTTGGCTATTGATTAAAACATCTTCTTTTTCATCCTTTAGGGAAAATACATGGACATTGAGTTCGACTTCAAAGGGGAACCTATCGGCGGCGTCATCACCAACTGTGAGTCTCCTGAACATGCCCCAAATGTATCTGAAGGCGTTTTAAGTTAAATGTTACATGGCCAGAGACTTCAGGACATGGCTATTAGAATACGGTCACTATATGACTCCATGTCACTTGAACAACCTCGGCTTTCCTTTTACAACCATTGTAATGTGCATTGAACCAAGATTGCAGTTTCCACAATACATCTCCCTGTAAATACCGGGTTAGACACATGGAAATGATTCACAAACCTATCTGTCTGTGTACATTTACCTTGCGTGTACAAATAATCTTTTTTCGAAGAGTAGAAACACATACGATAGCCACATAAGGCGATTTTGAACACTGAAAAATATTTTTGTGTGAGTAAATGTACTTCCTGGAACGGGAAATGGGAGTTCCCAGGAAGAAATGCCCTCAAAATTCTGCACATTTAATACTGTTAAAAAGGTTAACAGACTTTTTCCAGACCCGTTCTCATCCTGGGTATGGTTGGATAATTTTTTGTGTCAAAGACAGGAGTTAATGACTCAGAACGGTTAGAACAGGCGGGGGACACGCCCAGAATTTGTGGTGGTTCAAGAGAGGCGGTTTCTCCTTTGGAAAAAGTACTTTTTCCACGGGGAAAGTTAGCATGTGCATTTGTCCTCGCACTGGGACGTTTGCCTGAGCTTATTCCCTTATACAAAAATGGAATTCAACTACAATTGCTGCAGATTTCCAGGAGTAATTCTGAAAACCTTTTTGAGTTCCAAATAAGGGACAATTTACTCGAACTGGAAAAGTAAACCTGCAGGAGTAGTTTTACGGTTTTTTGTGTGAATGGGGCCTCAGTGCGCGTGAGCTCTTCGATAAAGCCCTTCAGTAGGAAGGGAGTGCAGAGAAAGTGCGGCGCTGTTGTCTAGGTGTCAGCTGCGTCCTGTGCACAGCAAGCGGGCGTCCCAAGGGGCATCTTTACTGCTGCTTGCTTTGTTTTTACCAGCAGAGATAGAAGGATGCCTTTTCTGGCTGCCCAAGGCCAGCATTTTGTAACCATGTCAGCGTTCATGCTCTGAGGGACTCCGTTTGTCGATTTCGGAGGCCGTCCAATATGTATGTGCATTGTTACTCTGAATCAGTACATTACAGCCCTGTGGATTCATGCAGACATTACTGCTACCTCAAAAGAGTTCCCACAAAAAGTGCACCTCACTTAAAATACTGCAAAAGCCGGTACCACTTAGCGCCGTATTAAAAGTAGCTCGGAACAAATAACATTTATTAAAAGTTATTGGCGCTGGAATGGGGAATAACACGCGGACCAACCAATGTGGGACGTTAGCCGCATTTCACTTTAACACTTGCCATTTACCGCCTGCTTGGAGAAGAGAGCAAATGGCAGCGGAGGAGTGATGCAGGATGGGCGCTGGGGTGCAGAGGGGCAAGAGGACTGAGAAGGTCAGGAAGATTCTGGGGCAGTATTATGGTGGGCAGGGGTGGGACGCCACGCCTCTGGTTGTAGCCAATGGCCACAGCCATTGTGATTAACCAGGTTCAGATCTGCCGCTGGTAGAACCACGTCCATGGTTTCTGGACCCCGGATTAACAGGTCAAGAAATGTGGAGCCTCTTGAAATTGCCTTGATCGAAGTCGTAACGAGGTCCTAAGCCGGACTTAAAATGTAGGCGCGCATTAAACAAGCAGTTGCAAAGCCAATGGCTTTCAGTTTTGTGAAGTATTGGCTTTGCCAATGTTTATTTTGTCGCTGCACAGCATCCTTGATAGAGTGCAGAGTGGCCAAAGTAAAACCAAACAAAACTTTTAGGTAGCCTCGTGCGCCATTTCATAGACGTGCGTGCCTACAAAATGACGCGTTCATTTTTATTTTTTAGTTATAGATCCGAGTCGGATATGCAACTAAAAACAAAATGTACAAAAATGTTTTAAAATATGTTTTTAAAGCACCACGGGGAGGGCGGGGGTCATAGAACCAACACGAGGGAGGGCACGGGACACAGTATTAACACGGGGGAGGGACGATGGGCAAGCATGTAACATAGGGTGACCACCTGACATTGAGGCAAATTCTGGGCAGGACTGTAATAAATTCAGGACAAAGGGTCAAAATTCAGGGCAAAAATTGAAGAACAAACATCAGTTTTACAGATACCCAAGAGAGGCCATGCCTCAGTATATTATCAGAGCATTTATTTACTCTTTTTTAAAATAGCACTATTTATTCACTGTGGTCTTTTTGTAATTGCCTCCTGGTATGCTACATTCAGGTGTCACATTATGTCCTTGTTCAGTAGTAAATTAATGTCCTTCAGCACTGTGTCAAGGCCATCGCCCCTACCCAATTCTACCCAATATTTCTTAAATAGAAAGTAACAACAACATTTTAATTATGTTTCTGAACATTTTAAAACCCTTGGAAACAGTTTGGGAAACATTAAAGTAATTAACCTTATGCTAGTTTAAACAAATTGAACAAAAACATCTGGCTCACCCCAACTGCCCATGGACTTTCAACCTAATTTTTTTTTAATGAGGCAGGACAGATAGTGTGGGCGACAGTCTTGCACCTAATATCAGGATGTGAGGTACCCCCAACTTCTCTGTAGTCTCACATCACTAGAGTGTATGTCTGGGGCTCTACATTTATCTCAGAACTGGGAGCCCGGACTACCAATCAAATATAATAAAAGAGGAGGATGAAACTGAGATCAAATGGGAGGTTGTTGCTAAGAACCGGATAAAATAATGAGAGTACAA
This sequence comes from Pleurodeles waltl, assembly GCF_031143425.1. Lineage (NCBI taxonomy): Eukaryota > Metazoa > Chordata > Amphibia > Caudata > Salamandridae > Pleurodeles > Pleurodeles waltl. The sequence continues at coordinate 77,964,875 of NC_090443.1, read as the reverse complement.
CAAGGTGGGACAATTCCTAAAATCAGACAACGTGGGTCCACCAAGACTATCGGAAGGTATGGGGTCCCTGGGGAGATGTCTCTACAGACAGGCGAGAAACAGAAGAGGCACTGTCAAGTTGTTGAACAAGCAGCACCCACCCACCTTGGCAAACTCTTCTAGTGCAATGGTCCACTGTTCGTGCTTGTGAAGGGTGAGCAGGGGCCAGACCCCTTGCATGGTTGTGCAAGGCAATTGCCCGCTTTGTCCATGTCTTCAAATGGTTTTGAAATTGAGCAAAAGCCAAACTAGTGATCCGGGTTATCCCTAAGTGTCAAGTACACAGAGAATCTTCAACATACTTGGGATGTAAATTGCACAAACAAAATGTAAACAATTTAAAATGTAATTAGTGTTTCTTTAACATATGGCACTGTTTTCCCCTTTATAGACAATTAGACCTCAGATTGAACTGGGAACCAGTTATCTTTCGATAGCTAGAGATTAATATCTACCATTCACCTACTGATTTGCAGGATGGAAATCTCGCCAGAGCATCACGGTTCCTCCGAGCCCAGTTTGCTTTTTGGTCTTCTCTTCTGCTTTCTGTAGTGGGCCACATGGCACTAGTGAAGATGGTGTGCTACCTCGATGATAGTATTATTTTTGCAAACCTTCCCCTACTCATCCTTGTTTCCTTCTTCAAACATGCCACACATTTGATTTGGTCGCTGGGGTGCCGTCAGGTAGCTCCTTCCAATCTAAAACTACCCATGACTGTGGGTGGATTAGGCCTTTTGGACTTGGAAGGCTATTTTTTAGCTGCACAGGTCCAAGGGGTGGCTCGCTGGCTTTCAGCCTGCCCCCCCCTGCATGAGATGGGATTTATCTGTAAAGACTTTAAGTAGGGCTTACTGCACTGCTCATTGTTTCCTACCGGCCATTCTACGGATCACCATCAGGGGTTATCATGCACAGTTTTCTCTTGCTTTGCTAGAACCTGTAAGCTCACTGAGACGAAGAAACCCTGTACTCCTGCACTACCTTTGCTAAGCCTTCCCACTCAGTGGCTGTGCTCAGAGCAACTCCATCAGTGGCATGCTGCAGGTGTCCTAAAATTGGGGGATTTGTTTCTGGATGGTGAGCTACTAAATTTCCAAACCCTGGTGCAGACTACCATCTTCACACCGGTCAACTCCTTACTTACAACCACCTTAAACAATCATTAGATGCTCTATTTCATGTTTGCCACCTAGCACTAAACCTTCATGAGATGTGCCAGAAGCCCTACACCAAAGGGACAGGTGGCAAACTGATAGAATGGGTGTACAGACCTTTCCTGCAACATTGAGACCACTCCAGATCTTCTTGTCATACTACCTGGGTGATTGATGTGGCCAAACCTCTGTAAGATACGGACTGGACTAAAATACTGGACTTTCCCCACAAAGTATCCCACGGCTGTCACTTTAAGTGCATTCATAGGACTTCCTTGGGAATGCATTCCGCCCGTTGCTTGCCATTGTCTTTGTGGTTTGTAACTCACATTTCGTTGCATGCAATTTGCTGGCTTTATTTGTTTTAGGCAATGCAGCCTGAGTTTGTCCCTTCCCTTGCCCAAACCTTATTTACAGTATCCTTCTGAGTACTCCCTTTCTGTAAACAGGCTTGTAAATCTTGTTCTTATCTCATCACATTTGTTGTGCATTCAAAGAACAAGGTCAAATGTCAGGCTCTGTCTTCGGTGGGAACTTAGGGCCAGATGTAGGAAACGTTTAGCAAGTCGCAAACGGCAAAAATTGCCGTTTGCGACTCGCTAAACGCGTTTCCCAATGCAGAAATGCATATTGCGAGTCGGTACCGACTCGCAATATGCATTTCAGAATCGCAAATAGGAAGGGGTGTTCCCTTCCTATTTGCGAGTCTGAGTGGTATGCAATACCATTTGCGACCGCGTGGTATCGCAGTTACCATCCACTTCAAGTGGATGGTAACCCACTCGCAAATTGGAAGGGGTCCCCATGGGACCCCTTCCACTTTGTGAATGGACCAAAGGTTTCGTTTTTTTTTTTTAAGTGCAGCTCGTTTTCCTTTAAGGACGGGCTACACTTAAAAAAAAAAAATGCTTTATTGAAAGCAGTAACGAACATGGAGGTCTGCTGACGACAGCAGGCCTCCATGTTTGCGAGTGCCTATACTCGCTATGGGGCCGCAATTTGCGACCCACCTCATGAATATTCATGAGGTGGGTCATTGCGACCCCATAGCGAGTTGCAGTCGGTGTCTGAGACACCGTACTGCATACCAATTTGCGAGGTGCAAATTGCGAGTCGCATGGACTCGCACTTTGCACCTCGCAAATTTTTAAGTTGCTACATCTGGCCCTTAGTGTTTACTTTTCTTTCTCTGACTTCAAAGTGAGAGGTTTTATGCGACAATCTTGCTGGATACCCAGGTTAGGAAAGAGTTTTTTCTATCACATGACAACATTTAAATAAACTTCACAACATATCAGAATTAGGAGTACAAATGAAGCACATTTTTGTTAATTCTGAACTGTGCTGGAAACAAATACCTTTTTATGATTGAAACAAATCATTGCATTAGGTGTTGCAATTTCCACACATCATCGTCTGTGCACGGTATAGTTTTATGTGAAAAACGGTATGTCTATGCAATATGATGGTCATTTCAATCAAAATGTGTTGTCTGTAATGGCAGTGTGTTACCACACCATGCATACTCCACTCGGCTCTGCATCACTCCACACCACTGCACTGTACTCTGCATCACTCCACTTTACACCACTCCATACGACTGCACTGTGGGACACTGCACTCTTCTCAACTCCACTCCACTCTATGCCACTGCACTCTATACTACTTCACACTATGCCTCTACTCTACTCTGTACCACTCTACTCTATGCCAATGCATTTTACGCCTCTCTACACCATTACGTTCTGCACACTATACCACTCCAGTCTAGGCAACACCAATCTAGTCCGCACAACTCCACTCTATGCCACTCTGCAACACTGCACTGAACGCCACTGCACTCTATGCTAATACACTCTATACTAGTGCACTTTACTCTGTAACACTCAACTCTATGCCCCTGCACTCTACATCAATACTCTGTACACCACTCTAATCTACTCTATGCCATGGCACTCTACACCACTTTACTCTATGCCATCACAATCTATGCCACTCTATGCAACTCCACTCTACCCTGTACCTCTCCACTCCACTTCACTCTACTGTGAAGCAATCTACTTCATGCCACTACACTCTGAGCCACTGCATTCTATGCCACTGCACTTTACCCTACACCTCTCCGCTCTATGCCACTGAACTCTACTCTGAAACAATCTATTCAACGCCACTGCACTCTACACCATTCTGCCCCACTGCACTCTAAACCTCTGCACTCTACTTCAGTGCACTCTACGCCAATGCACTCTAAACAACTGCAGTATACGCCACTGCACTCTGACACTACTCTGCAACACTGCACTGGCCGTTACTATACTCTACACCACTCTAATCTGTACTACTGCATTCTGCACCAATGCACTCTATTCCAGTACACTCTGTACCACTGTATTCTGCATAACTCCACTATACTTCACTACAGTTTACAGCACTATACTCTGCTCTGCACCTCACTACACTACTCCACTCTGCACTACTCTATGCCACTGCACTCTGTGCGATTACAGTCTACTCTGCACTCTATGCCACTGCACCACTCTATTGTATGCCCCTCTACTCCACTGCACTATATGCCACTCTACTCTTCCCCATGCCACTCTGCCACTGTACTCTATGCCAATGCACTCTAAACAACTGCACTGTAAGCCACTGCCCTTTATTCTGCACCACTGTACTCTACGCCACTGCTCTCTGTACCACTCTATGTCACTCTACATCACTGCACTGACACTCTACCCTGCAACATTGCACTCTCTGACACTGCACTGTATACCACTCTACTCTGTACTACTGCACCCTATGCCACTGCAGTCCTTAGCACTATACTCTACACCACTCTACACTACTCCACTCTGGGCCACTCCACGCCACTGCACTCTATGCAATGCAAGTCTACTCTGCCCTCTATGCCATTGCACCACTCTGCACTACTGCACTCTCTGCCACGCTATTGTATGCCACTCTACTCCAGTGCACTCTATGCCAGTCTACTCTGCCCCATGCCACTCTATGCCACTGCATTCTATGCCAATGCACTCTAAACTGCACTGTACGCCACCGCCCTCCACTGTGCACCACTGTACTCCACGTCACTGCTCTCTGTGCCACTCTACAGCACTGCACTGCTCTGCATCATTACACTCTCCGCCACTGTACTCTACCCCACTCCACTCTGTACTCTACGCCACTATACTCTACTCTGCACCACTCCACTCTGCACCACTCTACACCACTGCACTCTATGCTACATGAGCCTACTCTGCACTCAATGCCACTGCACCACTCTACACTACTGCACTTTCTGCCACTCTAGTGTATGCTACTCTAATCCACTACACTCTATGCCACTCTACTCTGCCCCACGCCACTGCACTCTAAACCACTGCACTCTATGCCAATGCACTTTAAGCAACTGCTGCACCTCACTGCGCTTTACGCCACTGGTCATATGCCACCGACTCCATTTTACACCACTTCGCCTCCAACCTTTAGCCATGGTGAACAGCAGCCACTGTGGTGTATAACATGGCTAAAACACACTGGCAAAGCCAATAACTCTTGTGTAGACGAGGCCTATTGGCTTTTCCAATATTTGTTAGTACTATGAGGTACTGAGGTCCCTGAAAGAACTGTGGATTTGTAAGCCCTTATTCAAAACATGCATTACACAGATCATTATACAGGCTGCTACAAAATGCGCAAATACATTTTGGTTAAATAAAAAAAAGTCCTTCTAAAATACAGATTTGAATAATATACAGTTCATACCTAGTACTAAATTTTTTTATAACAGTCCAATAAAACCACACACTCCATAATTCACCTTGGAACACCCTTGCTGTATCTCTCTAAAAGAAAATGTTTTTGTCATCAGAAAGCTTCAAGTGACTCCTTTGATTAAAGTCAAAGTATGTTTCCAAGCCCCTTTACATTTGCAGATTTACCAATTGCACACATTTGCATTTCTTTAGGGAAGGAGACACCCTGGCATGAAGGTCTTTTCTTATCTGTCTGCCCCTCCCTCCCTTAGAGCACAGGAGACTCCCTGCCTTTCAATCCAGCTGGGGAAACTGATCTGTCCTAATTACATTTTGTCCTTTAGGTGAAAGGCTGAAATTACTGTCAGATGCTGTCCCTTAAGCCTTTCATCACAGAAAACGGATGGCAGGGTGAAATTATGGGCAGTCCGTGAAAATTATGGACGGGTGTTCACCCTAACGTAACACAGGGGAGGGTGAAGGTGTGACTGCAACATGGAGAAACTTGTGGGTGAGCGGAACAGGGAGGGAGGCTGGGAGAAACACACTGGGACTGGCCCAACACGAGAGAAGTACACAAAGGAGACAGCTCAAAAACACATGCACTCTCTGTGAGCCCTTAAATAGAAATAAAAAAAGTATTTCCTAACAATTAGCAGATACAATTAGCAAAGACACCAGGCAAACACATTATAAAGAGACACTGCTCCCTAGGTGAATGAAACAAAAGATTGAGAAGCTGGGTAGCGAATGAGAAGCAGGTACATGAGAGTGACAGTGAAGCCAACCAATAGTAAGCGACAGGCGGGCTCCAAGCTCCTCCTTGATCATGGTATGCCACACTATGCCTCACAACAGACAGCACATGTGCTGTCCAGTATGCGCGACCAAAAATAGCTGTAAGCTGTGTTTTTGTGGACACTCAATTCTTTAACTCACTCACTACGTTTTTTGTTTTGGGCATTTACAGATTTGCTGGAGAAGTCCCGCGTTGTGAAGCACGTGAAAGGCGAAAGGAACTTCCACATCTACTACCAGCTGCTCGCCGGAGGGGCACCCGACTTGCTGAGTAAGTACGGCAGCTCAGTCTCGCCCTACGAGAAGGACCACCTCTTGGTGCCCTAGATAGTATATTAAAGAATATCTCACCCTCCTCAAAGACGTGCATTTCAGCCACCCCAGTAAGATAATAGGCTGGGCCCATGCTGTCAGGATTCGACTCTGTGACCTTCAGATGCAGTAGGCACTTTGTCCCACTGAACTATCGTACTTGCTATCTTGTATGTTGGGAGGTACCCTTTCAAAGTTTGCTTTTAAAGCTAAAGTCGAAATATTTTATTTTGTAGTCCTGTAAAACGAAGAAATCATTTTTAATAGTTCTAACCACAATGATAATGAGGAAACCAGTTTCATGAGTATTCATAATAAGGCATTTATCTGTCACTTGCGGTCCCTGTAATTTCTTAAACCACTTTGGCCCTGATTACGATTTAGGCTGAGAGCATTAATTCGTCCCAAACATGAGGGATATCCCGCTCGCGGTTTTACAAGTTCCATAGAATATACTGGAACTTCTAATGCTGCGGAAGGGATATCCGTCACCTTTGGGACAGAGTAATCCCCTTCGCCAAGGTCGTAATCAGGCCTCTGGTGTTCGAAAGAGGCCATGTGTTGCATTCAAGTTTTAGGATCTACCAGGCAGAGAGGCAGTGACAGTGATGGTGGTGGGATTCAAGCCTGGTAGCTTTTTAAAAGCAGATTTAAAGTTGTAATGAAGACAGATATATTAAAAAAAAATACTCAGGAATAGTCCAAGGAAGCCCGGTGTGTCTGGCAAAATAGTATGGTGCTGATAGGGTGCTTCCTAGTATCCAGTAAGAAAGGCTTCTTTTTCTATCACAACACGGGAGCGCCAACCTTCCTCACCTGTTTATTTTCAGTCACAACAAGATGTGTGGGTAGCTTCAAAAGTGGTGAACGTACAACAAAACTTTAAACAATGCAGTTGTCTAGACTGACAAAGCTTTACTTAAGTGCCAGCTATAGCTTTCTCATTAGACACTGGAAATTAACACGGCACCTCAGAAGGACTGACTGTGCTAGGGGGCACAGCAAAAGAGGGAGAAAAAAGAACTATTCAGACTTAACAAGAACACTAAACAATGGCAAAGCCAATAGGTCTAGTCATAGCAAGCGTGCACTGTCTTTAATTACTTTTTTGGGAAACGCAAAAACTTGACAGACATCATATCACAATGTAGGAGTGGCCCAGCAGGTCAGTCACACCAGCCCTGGCACTGTGCACCCCTCTTGAGGCAGCTGTATATATGCAATCAGGAAAGATACCTTCATTCGTTTAGCAAGACAGTCAGTGGATGACGTGGGTCAACCCACTGCCCCATGCCCTGGTGGGCGGAAAAAAAATGAGAATATGAGTATGATGTTTACACATACTAATGGATGAAGAGTGCAGAGCGAAAACCCCTGCTTGTGTATGTACATGTATATAAATCTTCTAATGGCGGTTGCCAGTAAGTAGTTATAGTTAGGACCTGTTTTCTTTATAAAAAGTGTTTTTTGTTTTGCTAATAACTTTGGCGTAGTTCAATGAATCTTCACAAATTTTTCAAAAAAATACGACACTCACTTCAGCTTCTGCATGGAAAGTTTTGAGATGATATACCAAGCGGGGGCCGAGAAAAAGGGGGGTGGAGTGAAACTCTTTTTCTTCATTCATCTTTTATTAGGGATTTTGAACAGGAATAGCTGCCGAACCACTGGACAGATTTACACCAAAACTAGCAGAAATCTATTTTTTTTAAAAAAATTTATTTTATTGATTTTATATAGCAGATTTGCAATACAAGCAGTTGTCACACAATGATACTGGATCATAATTATCTGGATAATGTTGCTTAATAACAAACAAACCCCCCCGTTTGCACACCTATCGAAACATTTATTGCAATCATTACATTCAGTAATTATTACCTACTGTTTTGCACATAGTATTATATTTATATTTTTGTTGCAGCTCCGGGAGGTCCCGCTAGTGGTTCTTATGGGGCTCCGGTTTCTATTTAGTCGGGTCACGGAAGGTGAATAAGTGCGATCCCGTTTGTGATCAGTATAAGTAAGCGGAAAATATATCTAAGTCTTGCCCATTATCTCCCCCTGTGTTCCAGCTGTATTACCCTTGATCTAATTATTCGCGGTCTAGGGAGGTGTGGGGAGTTGCACCCATTAACTACATTCTTGTCCAGTTGGGCTCTTATTTTATTATTTCTAGTGGGGGTCCTGATGTATTCATCTTTTGTGTTCTGCATCCCCCTTCATGGGGGTTTATTATCGTTCTTTGTCTCAAGCTTAGTTACCAGTGTTTCCCAAATGTCGCACCCCGTGTGTGGCTGGCCCGCCCGTGCCAGTTTTTTAAGCACCTGAAGCTCCGTGCGGGCCCACCGGAGAATGAGGGTGTGCCAGGACTTCTGGTCAGGGGACTTTGTAGCTTTCCAGTGCATTGCTATCAGCCTTTTATACATCACGTAGGACAAGTCCACAAACCTGTACAGGTGTCTGTGTTTTTTTACTCCGGACCTCACTCCCAGCAAACAAGGCCTGGGGCCCGCTGATAGCTCTAGCCCTGTCCATTCTGAGGTCTCCTTCACCACCTTTTTCCATTCTGTTTGCACCTGAGGGCAATCCCAGACCATATGGTAAAAGTGAGCCGATGGCTCCAGGCATCTAGGGCACGACGGACCCGTGCCTGGAAACATCCGCTTCAATCTAGCCGGTGATAAGTACGTTTGGTGTATAAAGTTGAACTGGGTGTACCGGAATCTAGGGTTCCTTGATACACCCCGTGCGTAAGACAATGCTTTTGTCCAATCTTCTAGAGGGATCGGATCAGGGAGGACTGAGTTCCATCTCTCCCTGGCCCTCTCCAGATAGGGTTCCAGGGGTTTACTGAGTGTTTTGTATAGGCTTGATATTGCTTTAGTTCGTGCATCACTTTGCAAAATATGATGTATTATGGGAGAAGTCTCTGGTTCTAAGGCGCCTGCTCCCCATATTTTTTTTATTGCATGGCATATTGTATAATATGCCAGAAATTGGCCGGGGTTCACTGCAGTGAGGGCCCGGATGTCTTCGAACGACATTAGTTTACCACCCTCGAAACAGTCTCCCACTGACTGTATCCCTGCTTCCAACCATGGCGACAGTGAGTGTGGGTGAGTCAGGTATAGTCCAGGGAGACAGTCCAGCGGAATTAACGGGGTATATGGGAGTGATCCGCGCCCCTTCTGGACATATCTCCCCCAGCAAACGTGCGCTACGGCCAGCAATGGGTTGGTAGATGCGCTTTTGGGATGCTTTTTGGACAGCCAAGACAACAGTTGGATTCCATTTAGCCGAGTCTGCAGCCATTCAGACTCGGCTGTCGATGAGCTATGGAACCAGAGCTGTATCTGTAGCTGTGCCGCAGCATAATAGAGTTCAAAGTTGGGGGCTCCCATTCCACCCGATTCCACCGGATGCTGCAGTGTGGATAATGCCACACGCGCTCTCCCGCCACCCCATATGAGCTGTAGTAATATTGTGTTCAGTTTACTGAAAAAGCTCCTTGGTAAAATGAGTGGTAGGGCCGCGAAATAATATAACAACCTGGGCAGGATCAACATGTTCGCAATCGCCATTCTGCCTGGTGGAGAGAGCGGTAGTTTGTTCCAAAAGCGTAGAGATCCCTTCATAGAGGCTAATGCTTTCCCCAGATTGCCGTCTCTGAGGTCCTCTGTGCTGTGATATATGTGAACCCCGAGATATTTAAATGTTTCGAAGCACCATTTTAGGCGCCCTCTCGGGGCCTCTTCTTGTTTCCCTGGGGGCCATCTGATCAGTGGGAACGCACATGATTTATCCCAGTTTACTGCTAGGCCAGACATCAATCCAAACTCGTCTAGTAGTGACATTATGGAAGGCAGTGTCTCCGTGCCCTTCCGGGTGTATATTAGGGTGTCATCCGCATATAACGATATTACGTGGTGTGTTCCATTCCTGAGTATACCCAAATCGCTTGCCATGGATCGTATTTTAGCCGCTAACGGCTCCATGGCTATAGCGAATAGTAATGGGGAAAGGGGACAGCCCTGCCTCGTGCCCCTAGATATTGGAAAGCTATCAGATATCACTCCCCCCATTTTCACTCTAGCACTTGGGTTTGAGTATAGTGTGCGGACCCAACGCAGATAATTAGGGCCTATTCCCATCTGACTCATTGTGGCCAGAAGGAAGTCCCACTCCAATGTGTCGAACGCCTTTTCTATATCCAGTGAGAGCACCATTTCATCATATGCATCTGGGGGAGCGTCTCCTACTACGCTCAGGAGCCTGCGGATGTTTAGGAAGGTGTTGCGCTTTGGGATAAATCCATTTTGATCTTTATGTATTAAGTTATGTATAATGGGGGCGAGTCTATTGGCCAGTATTTTACCCAATATTTTGCAATCTAAATTTAGTAGCGAGAGTGGTCTATAAGATTTGACATCCGTGGGATCCCGCCCCGATTTGGGAAGTACCACTATCAAGGCCTCCCTCTGAGAGGGGGGCAAAAGTTCAGTAGCCCACGCCTCCTCGAATACTCTCAGTAATTGGGACTTCAGGCGCGCCGTGTATGCAGAATAATATTCTATTGGGAGACCATCTATGCCCGGCGATTTATTCCTGGGCATCTGCGCTGTGGCTAACTCTATCTCCCCTGTTGTAAGAGGAGCTTCCAATGTTTCCATGTCCGTCTGGGATAAATGCGGTAGGAGGGAGCCTCCCAAGAAAGACTCCAGTTGTGTAGCTGTGCATGAGGTACGTTTGGAGTATAAATTTCCTTAATATTCTTTGAACGTTCGATTTATCTCTATTTGTGTGGTAGCCGTGGTGTGCTTGTCAATCCTGATAGCACCGATGGGGGAATGTTGTCTGTCTTCCCGCAGTAGCCATGCCAGCATTTTCCCTGATCTGTCACCCTCCGATTGCAAACGCGTTAAATGATAACTGTAATCATGGCACCGAAGTCTGCTATCTGCTTCGTTATATTTTGTGCGGGCTGTCGTTAGTGCTGTGTATGGGGTTTCCCCCCTTGATACTGCTATTTCCGCTATTCTTAGTTCCTTTTCTAGTTTAGCGATTTCGACATTCAGAGTGCGCCTCACTACCCAGCTTGCGGAGATACACTGGCCTCTCACCACCGCTTTGTGGGCGTCCCACTCCATCTCCCGTGAGTTTGCTGTGAGGTCATTTGTTTCCCAGTACTGGCGTAATGTGGTGCTCAATGTGTCCACAAATGCCGGGTCTTGAAGCGCTTCTACTTGTAGGCGCAAAGTGGAGATCCCCTGTTGGCTCCTGCCCCAGTTCAATGTTACTCTCAGCGGTGAGTGGTCTGACAGTGTCTTTGCTAGGTATTCTGAGCCGTTTATCAGGTCGGATATGTCCTGTGTGCCCCATATTATATCTATTCTGGTGTATGTTTAATGCGGGGGAGAATAAAATGAATATTCCCTCTGGTGGGGGTGTCTTATGCGCCAAATATCGTGTAGTCTCATGTCACCCGCCCATTGTTGCAATGGGCTTATGTTGCTCCTTTTCATCTTCGGACCCCCTTGCAGGCCAGATCTATCCAGCTCAGAGTCTGGCATACTATTAAAGTTCCCCCCCCCAAATAGCCGGGGCTGATGGGTTTGCTCATAATGATGGTGTGCGTGTGCCCAGGAATCCCGCTGTGCCGCCGTTTGGGGCATATATGCCCACCACTGAAAGTTGTTTGCCGTCTAGCTGGCCTTCCACCACTACGAATCTACCCCCTGGGTCTATATTATATGCCGATTGGTGAAATGGGACCCCTCCTGCGATCCAGATCAAAACTCCCCTTGCGAATTATGAATATGTCGTGCCTACTAGTTGTCTTCCCCATTTCGCGCGCAACTCCCGCAAATCTGATTCCATTAAGTGTGTCTCTTGAAGAATAGCGATGTGTGTTCCCTGTCGCTTAAGGCGTGCATAGATTTGAGATCTCTTACTCGGTATGCCCATTCCCCTCACGTTCCATGTTATTATATCATATTTGTTACTGTTGCGTTTAAATTGTGGTGCCATGAGGGGTTATGAGGTGAACCTGACCTTTTGCCACCGCTTTGGTCTGCGAGCCTTCCTCTTGCTGCTCCTGTGGTAGCGCGGGCTGTCACATTCGCATTTCGCAGTAGTTTCACATATTTGAAATGTGACTAAGGTGTGCAAGTTAACTGACATAGAACTACCCTCCCCCCAATTGAATCCCCCACTCTTCTAACAACTAATGTAAAACTACCTAACTCGTATATATGTAGAAAAACCTGTATCCTTCTGGATATCCGTGGTGGTAATAACATGACGGACTGATGCGGCTCATTTGTAGGGCTCACAACAGACCGCAGACTATGTCTGCAATTGTTTGTGTGTGCCCCCGAGGCGTGTGATGTAATCCCCCCGCTCCCCCCCCAGCCGATCACCCCTCCCCCCCCCCCGGCGTGGCCCCGCCGGGGCATCCCCATGTCTGTTCAAAAGATACACTTTGTTTAAGTGGTTGTTCTTGTTTCAGGATCCTGCGACATCTTGGGATCCACCACGTCAGCCAGCATGTATCCTCCAAGTTCTGAAGCGGTTTAAATGCTATAAGTCAAGGTCAAAGGTCGTCCGCTGTTCTGGGGGTGAGCCTTGGTCCCGACGGATCCCCGGTAGTAGTAGAGACAGAGCTGGCCGTGTCGGAGTCTAAAGTAATCTCAGGGGTCACCCTTATCAGGTCAAAGTTATTTTGTGTCAGCCGGGGCGTTTCCTTCAGAACTTTTGCTCTTTCCTCCGCTGCTTGTTGAGCAGATGGTTGAACCTTGGTGCGCCTCTTAGATCGCTTCCTTGACGTCGAGAGCGACCACTCTTCTCCCCCTCCCGCTTCGTCGCACGTGTGCGCTAATCCTTTAGCGTGTAGCCATGTCCAGGCGTCTTCAGGGGACGTGAATATATGCGTGCGGTCTTCTGATATCACTCTCAGTTTGGCTGGGAACAGTAGAGCATATTTAAAACCATGTTCACGCAGTTTTTGTTTAACCTTTACATAAGAGTTACGTTTTCTTTGCACCTCTTGAGTGAAATCTGGATAAGCGTTGATGGTTGCTTCCTCGAGTTTGTATGGACCTTTGTTACGAAACTGTTGTAGGATTGCATCTCGGTCCCGGAAGTTTAAGAATCTGGCGATCAGTGGCCTGGGGGGAAGCCCGGGTTGCGGGGACCTACCCGGGATTCTGTGTACCCTTTCGACTGTAAAGTACTTAGATGGAGCCCCGCTTAGCACCTCTTTAATTAGCCATTGTTCCAAAGTTATTTCCATACTTTGTTGCTGTATGCTTTCGGGGATCCCCAGGAATCGGATATTGTTTCGGCGAGATCTGCTTTCGGCCTCTTCCGCCCTGCTCCATAGTGCCTTCAGCTCCGCGTCCAAGCGTTGAATCTGTTTCTGGTTGTCCTGAGCCGTGGGGGCCAGTTCAGCCAACCCCTCCTCCGCCGCCTTAACTCTTTCTGACAGTTTGCGATGGTCCACCCTGAGTAAGTTCAGGTCTTGCGAAACCACATCTATTCTATTTTCCAAGGACATTTTAGTGTCCATGATCGCCTGTAGTACCTTCTCTAGTTGCGCAGATTGGGTCATGAGTGTGCTCTCAAGAGATTGTAGGGCCGGGGTTGTTTGTTGGTCAGTGGGCGCTGCTGCGTGCCCTGTGCGGTCTTGATTCTTAGTTGACTTGAGCCTACCAGCCATAGTGTACGTCCGAAGAAGATCTATCGGGATGTGTCGGGGTTTTTCTGGAGGTTGTTTAACAGCTGGCCGCTTTTTTGTCTCTTTCAATGCTCCTGTCCGTATTATCGCAGATCCTTCGTAGGGAGGGATGGGCTTTAACCTAGCCTTGTATGTATTCTTGGCTTTCTAGGACTTGCTCCCATCTGCCCACAGGGTGATGTGGGGGGTACCCCGGCCAAGTTGTATTCCAGACTTATTGCGGCGCAGGGTGGCGGTAGTGGGCCCGATGAGTACCTAATATCCTGCAGGGGCGTAGATGCCCGGAAAACAATATGCCGGTGTGAGTAACCTTCAAGGGTGGGCACCTGTACTGCCAGGTTGCAGGGCCCTTAATGCAGCTTGGGGGGGCGGGCTGTCCAGTGCGGTCTGGGGCAGCCTCTACTGCTCCTTGTATCTGCCTATTTCACCTCTGCCCCTCTCATTCACCCAAGTCTTGTGTCCCGGGGGGTGGGGGGGGGAGTTGCCAGTATTAACGAGAATTATTTGCACTGTCACCCATGGGCGAGGCCGAGAACACGGAGGGGGAGAGAGGGAGGCAGCAGAGGAAAAGAGGGGGGCGCAGGCCGGGGCGCGCTATTTGTTGCTTTCACGGGACGCAGCAGCCCTTCCAAGACCCCTTTTACCGCCGTTCTTTTAGAGGTTAGTTTGTAGTGTGGGCGGCGGGGGGGGGTTGATATCTCCAGCGAGGCAATCTCTCCTGCCCCGGCGCTGTTTTCTCCGGTCTGCAGGGGATCCTTGATGCTATACAATAATGCAGCGTGCGCGTTGCTCGGCGCTCCTGTTTTCACCTTTTAATCGCCGAGTTCAGGATCCCGGGGCCCCGGGCGGGCGGCTCCGCCCGGTCCCCGATCGAAGTATCCTGGTGTTGAATTCCACGCCGGAGGTGCCGAGACGCCGGCCCCTCCAGGGGTAGCGAGCTCTCGGGCCCGGGCGCCCCCGCCGCCCTGCGTGTATTTGTGCTCTCCTGATGGCTGGCGCCCGCTGCGCCGGCGCTCGAACTCCAAAGCGCGATCACCCCTACCAATGGCTCGGGGCTCCGGCGTAGCACAAAGGGGAGCTGCAATCGCCCCCGCGCAACTAGCAGAAATCTAGATCCTGGTACAGAAAGTTTACGAAAGTTACGGCCTATCACTGGATTCTCGGATCCTGGGGAAAAGCAAGGCCCTGATCGGCTGGCTGCAACCTGACGGAAATATTAACATGTGTGTTAAAAAAAACGAAAATTCACTGAAAAAAACAAAGCTTACAGGGACATTATAGTTATGTTGACGTTTTACCCATGCAAAACCATAGAAATTCAGCAATTATAATAATACTTATGTTTAGAAACTATAACTCATGCAGAAAGTAGTTTTAGGCAACGAGTTATAGTTTCTTAACATAAGTATAACTATAAGTATAACTATAATTGCTGAATTTCTATGGTTTTGTATGGGTAAAATGTCAACCTAACTAGAACGTCCCTGTAACCTTTGTTTCTCCAATGGGAAATATATATATATATATATATATATATATATATATATATACATATATATATATATATATATATATGTGTTTATTTTTGTGATTTCTTTTTTTATACATGAGGCTGGTGAGACAGTCAATGCTGTCTCTAAGCCAGATCTAAAAAGAAAGAGGAAAGAGAAAGGATTAAGTTACGCCAAAGGGGAGGAAAGAAGACAGTAAAGCACAGCTGAACAAGGAAGCAGAGGGAAACACTCACTGGCCAGGAACTGACGAAACCTAGTTTTGGAGGACAAAAATGTTAGCTTAATTAATCTTTCCCTCCATCCTCGAAAGACCTAATGGACAACACGCCTCACTGACTGGTCATTCACAGAGGAATTAACGTGGGGGCAAGGTAAGGGATTCTAGGAGAGGAAGGAAGATTGAAGAAGTAACAGGGATAACCCTCAAAAAATTATACCATATCAGTCCGAGCAAACTTCAGCAAGGATTGGAAAATGAGAACCAATACTTTGGGACACTGGACTGAGTTCCATCTATTCAAGCCCAGGGTTCAGCCAGAGAACTACTTAACAGGTACAGGCAACCTACGCCACCCACCACTACACAGTGCCAGAAGCCCTGCACCCCCAGTTGATGCATCACAGAGAGACAACCCAAACATATATTATTTCCATACAAGTTTAAACAGCAGCTTGTAAAAGCCGCATAATTATAACATATGTAGAGAAAACCCCGCAGTCTTTGCACACCAAATGTACTCATTGGATACGGGCATGCCTATCGCCACCCCTTTTCACAGAGTATTCACCTGTTGTTGAACCTTCAACTACAAACACTCTCCACCCAGTTGTAAATATTGGTTGAGCAGGTGCTATCCAAAAATGGCATAACAGCATATAATGTAACGTAACCGAACGGGAGAAAGAAAGCAAAGAGAGATTGCAATCAGAAATCTTAGAACAATGAAAGGAATCTAAAATAAAATCTAACTGGAAATCCCTGTCAAAGCATTCTCCCCATTTTTAGGTCGGTCTAGAGATTGCTTAGTATAATGCTAGAACTTGTGGCATCAATACACAATAGACAGGGAAGAGCTATGGGTCACCCCTTTCAGCCATTGCTTGTTACAACTGTCATTCACATTTTGGATCAGCTCACACAACAGTCGTTATGAGTTGTCAATCTCCAACATGGCATATGGATAATTTCCTCCTTCATGGCCTTTAACCATTCAGTGGTGCAGTAGGCGTATATGAGTTTGTCTAGGGAGATCCACATTGTTTTTAGGGTCAAGCACTCTAACCTGCTGTAATCTCTCTGTGGGCTTTTAACCATGCCCACCGCACGCCCATCAGTTTTGTTGGTTTGTGGCCTTTTTTTTTAAAATCGCTTGATTTTATTTTTGAAAGGCATGCATGTGTCATGTCTTTTCCAGTGTTTAGCCCTCCTCGAGCGCACGGCCAACTGCTGAAAACATACGAGGCTCCATGTTCTTATATACGGAACAATTACATTTCTCACAAACTCAATGGTCGTCTAACTAATCTTTTTATTGATTTTAAATGGTACCCAGAGTTCGAACCATACTTAGATATAATACCTGACCTTCTAGGCAAAGGATTGTATGCCAGATTCCGTTTTGGAACATTACCATTGATGACCTTGACGAGCAGATGGGGATCCAACACCACTTCTGACATTTGCCCTGTGTGTGACAATTCCCCTGAAACAGTAGAACATTTTATGTTTTTTTGTCCTGCTTACTCAGTTCCAAGGTCTAAATGGATTCGGAAAATTTGCCAGGAATTGAAGATAAGAAAATGTGACCTAGCCCTGAGGATTTTAAAAAGTCACAATTCCAATGTGTTAATTTATGCAGTAAGCAAGTTTTTAGTAGCGGCTTGGCGTATACGTAATTTTTATATAAACAATGATCTTAATTGATTTTTAAGTCTGGATAACCAGGGATTTTATGATTTTATTATTTTTAGATTTGGTTCATGGTAGATTTGTATTGTTTTATGTATGACGACTGCTTATCTTTGTATTGTATTGCTTTGATGGTCTGCTGACCGAATAAAGCTGGTGTACAGTCATACGAGGCTCCATGTTTTCAGCATGGTTTCTGGGCTACTTTTTCTTTTTATTTCCTACATAGCGCAATCTCACTGCACATTTGCCAATACGTTTGAGTGCAAGCGAACTTCTGTTTCATTTTGTGTGCTCCTTCACGCTCATGAGGTGCCACGTTAAATCGGCTTGCTTATGTAAAACTGTATTACTTTTCATTTTCATTTTATGTGTCACCAAAAGTCTGAGCATATGCGAGACACATTGCATTGCAAATGCTTATTTGTACAGCACTCCACTGTTTTGAAGGTAGATTTGTGCTCTGTAAATATTAACTGACGTACTTGTGTATCAGAAACACGTATTCAGCAAGCCTCTAACCACTATCAACATAAACGTTAAATTTGACAGACACCAATGCAGTGAGTGCACTGTAGTGGTAGGGACTTCTGAGATCAACTAAATGCACAAATAAATATATACATTAAACATATTTACCAAAGCACCCTCAGCCTGCAAGGTTGCTTAAGGGGTTAGAGGAAGCCCTCATGAGACACAGGCTGTCTAATTTAGTCAGTACTCTCTAAGCTTTAACAGGCTGAAGAATATGCTCAGCCACAAAAGTATTTGTTTAGATTATGGAAGTGCCAAATGCTGCTTGATTTGGTCAAGGAATAAGTGCATATCTTCAGGTTTAGGCATAGTGGTGCATCACCAAGATATACTGAGTTATAAGTGAGGTATGTTTTTTCAGTTCACTGAGGCATGATTTTAAAGTTGTAGGACTAGAGCAGGCAATTCTTGACCCCACTGCTCTCACTCAAAAATGAGGATGAAAGTCCTCCATGGTTCATGGACTAAAGAAGTACTTATGCATCATGTCTTCCTCCTCAATAGAAAAACTGAAGCTGGACCCAGACTGCAGTAAATACACCTACCTCAACAAGATGTCTCATAGCCTGGAAGGGGTGGATGACGCTGAGAAGTTCCGCGAAGTTGAGGTAAGGGAGCTAATAGATCGATGGGAGGGTTAGAAAACCTCTATCCCCAACAATTCAATACCAGAACACCAGAGATTAACTGATGGAGTAGATGGTGCAGAGGGGATGTCATTTGGTCCATTGGGCCTGATATCCTTCTTGAAATGCATATGTGTAATTCCCAGATGATGCCTTGATATGGTGAGGATTTCCAACTTCCCTGTCACTATATGCGGGGACATATCAGTGCCAGGGAGCATGTGAAAATCTGGAGATATACAGCAGTGAGGACTGGGTGAAAATACAGCAAGATAGCCCTATAGCTGTGGATGTCATTTACAGTTAAGCAGAAGTACCTATGCGTAGCAGCAGCTACCCCTACACTACACTACACTACACATGCTACCTCTGGCCTCCAGTGTTATGACAACAGCATCAAATGCATAAATCAAGCAAGGATCCAAGACCCCACTTTAATTCTGGTAGTTGCCATTCCTTGATCTTGCCTTAGCCGCTCAGCAGAAAACAGGAGGCTGTTGAGGCGCTAAAGATCTTCAGATAGGTTAATCCTCTGATATTTTTGAGGGGTGAATCGGTTTGTTCCATTTCTGCTGTTCCTTGTATTTTGGAATTGACATGCATCCCTGTTACTAAGAAAGTTTGGCTGGAGTATGCTGTCACCCTATATGAGGATGGTGAGCAAGGGCTTGATTATTCAGTCAGTACAGAGGCACTCCACAGCTGTTTGGCAGTTTTGGCTTTCATTGTAGCTGGTAAAAGTGGCGGTATTAGGCCCTGTTAAGTTGGTGAATGATTACTAGGGAGCTTTTTCAAAGTGGTGATCTTCAATATTGCTATTAGTATTTAGGCTAATCCTGATGGGTGCTGTTTTTAAGTAATGGTCCAGGGGGTATACTAAGAGGAAAGAAGCTTTATCTGGGATGACAGAGAAAGCTCTTAAAACTCAGACCTTGCCACAGATTTATGCATTAATTAACTTTTCAAATCCATTCAAAAGGGCTACCGGCTGCTTGTAGTAGTGTCCAATGCTTCGCTGGGGTGCTCTCTTGTGCCTATCGTGACATGGAGAGGCTTCATGGGCAGTGACATGGAGGCATGGTGTAAGGCAGTGTGTCCTCTGCCTGTTAATATTCACAATTTATATAAATAGATTTTCTGAAAAATAGACTGGTAACTCTTATTCTCCCTAAAACATGTAGACAGACACATCACTGTCTTGCTCTAGACTGATGGGTTTTGCATGTAGTCTAGGTGTGCTAAAGAAATATACATTTACACAAAGAGATAGAGTTTACTCAATTGCTCAAGGGGCCGGGTAGATAGTAATCACAAAAAAGAAAATTCCTCTGGGGCCACATTTAATCAAAAATATCTCAGAAGGAACATAATCTATTTAGTGATGTTTGTTATCGCATGACCAGGGTTGTACATTCATAAAACTTAGGCACCCACCTGCTTATATTCAACATATAACATATAACATATAAGACAAAACATAAAACGAGCCATGACAGGCCTAAACAATGTTCCTCGTATTACAGTCCAGAGAGGAACAAAGGTTTGTTGTTTTTCATGGAACGGCCCCTTCTTGGACACTCTTAATGTTTTGGGCCTATTACAGTAATTCTGTAGGACCATCATCTGAATAAAAAATAATGCCGGTCACAACAGACTATGAAAAATCGTGCTTTCAAGCATATCGATAAGGTACCAATATATCGGGCCATAACAGGGGCCTCAAACCCCGAAGACATAGCTAGTCCATAAAACTACTGCTCATTGTGGGCCATAACGTAATGGAAATTTTGCAGAATAATCTCTTCCAAAGAGTATTAACAATCTCTTTCCACTAGTCAGAGAAAAGTAACACAATGAAGTGAAGATGAAAACAAAGCCAGTGGGATCATACCATTGTTGATCTTGGGTTGTTAGAGGAAAATAGACTTATGGTGCTTTAGTGAAAAGTCTAAGAAACCCCTCTTTAGGGTTTAGTGTCTCATCTTTCGGAGGGTGGGACTTTCTGAAGAGTATAATGTCTACTTTTTCCATAGGTGCCAATGTTATTTCTATTGGTTTTATTGTGGTATTAACAAACCAGTGGGTGCCATGGATTTATCCACCTTGGTCCGATATTAGAGTAATTTACCATATGGTGTATTGTCATTCGGGTTGCTATACAAAGTGATTCTTCTCTTACAGTGGACATACTAGTGTCCCTCTCAGTGGGTGTTTTTCTGGTTCATTCCCATTTTTCTCAGCGCCGCTAAAAAACTCTCAATCAGTTACAAATGATAAAGAATGCTGCTGCTCACATGACCTGTGGTGCTTCTAAGCACCAACACATCTTTCCCTACCTTAAACATCTACACTGGCTGCTTGTGCGCCAAATGATTTTGTATACGGCCATGATGTCCACCGAGCAATTTATCAATCTTCACCAGACATCATAGCATTAAAATTTGAATAGCACAAAAACACAAGGTCCAATGCACAATTTCTGCTCAAAGTTCTGAAATCCAAAACTCCCTGTTTTGGCGATGGTGCTTTTTCTGCATCTCCTGCTAAAACCTAGAATGACCTTCTGAATTCTCATCACTCAGAACCTTCTCTCCCTCTTTTCAGACCTTTCTCTTTCCCTCATAATTTTCCATCACACACTATATATCCATCTGAACCCTGGTAAACAGTGTCAAGAAACTACAATGTACATGCGATTAACAAATACCCCCTGGCATAATATAATGTATATGGCAGGTTGTTCCACACAAGCAGACCATGATGGCGCCTCCTGGGGGTAATGGGGTTGGGGGCTCCATTAACCAGTTGTCAGCCAAATTTAACGTGGTGAAGATGGAAACGCAGGCAGTTGAACTGTGTTTACTAAATGAAAAGGGTGTTGTGGTGTTTCAGTGAAACGTCTGAAACCAGCCTCTCCAGGGTTTGGTGTCTTATCTTTCAGAAAGAGGGCCTTTCTGAAGAGTATGGTGTCTACTCTTTCCATGGGTACCAGTGTTATTTTTGTTGATCTTTTTGTGGTATCCCTGGACCAGTAGGTGCCATGTATTCGTCCTTATAAAGTTGACAGTGACTGTAGTTTCAGTACAGCTTCTATAGATAGACTATCGCCTGTTGTCTGCGGTGAATGGTTTCTCAGTAATTCATCAGATTCTCTTTTATCAGGTTTCATAGCTATTTCTACACAGAGAACAAAAAGATTTTGTGGATTAAAATGCTTGAAACACAACTTCTAACCACAAAAAATCGCTCCAGTTTCTCCATTTTTATTGTTTTTGTAGATTGCCCCTAGCATTAGAGAAAGGGACTGACCATATTTAGGTTATGTTTGCCCCCTTCTCCCAAGGAGCAATCCTGACCCACAGTGTCCCTGCAGGGAAGCACAAACAACCCTTTGATTGTCAATTATTCTGGTAATTTAACATTTATTGTTCACGGTGCTTACAAAATGCAAAAAACTGTTATGAAGTGCCATATAAAACAGTTAGTAATAATATAAAAATAACAATAATAAAAATAGTTTTATCCTGATTGGGCTTCACCGGTGAGGGGAAGCTTTTGTTGTAAGGAAGAATCAGCTTTGTCCTTGAATCTATATGCTGCTTCTGTAGGATGTTGTGTCCTCAACAGTAGCAGCTGGCATTCAGGGGAGGAGTATGAACTTTAAACTCCTTAAAAATAGTGCAATCGTAGTCCACCAGGTGAGGAGTTGTGCTCCTATGACAGCTGTCCATACTTCATGTGCAATGACGGTGTTTTATTTCATCTGAAATAGCACTGTGCATGTAGATTAACTCCTACTGTGGTTATTGTACAGTGTATGTCTTCTGCTCAAGGTAATCTTTTGTTGGATCCCACATATATTTGTAAAATATTTGTGATTAGATATAGACTGTGGTCTTTTATGCTGCTCATGCTATTGCCAATGTTGTCTTGGTCTGCAAAGTTTTCACTCTGAAGGACTCTGTTGCTCTTGAGCCTTGTGTGCATGACATAAAAATATTATTAAATGCAGAAAAAAAAATTA
The DNA here is from genome assembly GCF_031143425.1 of Pleurodeles waltl. NCBI lineage: Eukaryota > Metazoa > Chordata > Amphibia > Caudata > Salamandridae > Pleurodeles > Pleurodeles waltl. The sequence continues at coordinate 77,942,466 of NC_090443.1, read as the reverse complement.
AATCTAATTTTTTGCAGCATTTTCTGGAAAATATTTCACAGTTACATGCACTACTTAATGAAAACCAGATGAAAATCTTATTTAAAGAAAAATCATAATCTCTGTGCCCTGCAGAAAGCCATGGATATCATCGGGTTCACGGATGAGGAGGTGACCTCGCTCCTGCAGGTGGTGGCCGTCATCTTGAAGTTGGGCAACATTGAGCTCAAGGGCAAGTTCCAGGCTAATGGCATGAGTTCCAGCTATATTGTTGAGTCAAAAGGTCAGTGGCTGTTGCACAACCCTTATTCAGTAGTAACCCAGGTTATAACCTACTCACCTGAGTATCCATGGCTGTTGCTTCGATTTTGAACCATCCCAGCATTCTCTTGCCCACTCCACACATTTCTTCCAGTGTTCACAGATAATGCAGTGTTGATAGCCCCCACACATAGCTCTCAGTGTTTGTCACTTTGATTAAAAAATATTTTTTTAACTGTGTCTTTCTCAATAAACACCTTGAAAATAGTTCTGTGTAATATTGAATTCAAATCTCTTCGTAATTAATAGTTTCATTTACCCATTGCATTTCAAGTTGATACTCTTCTTCAGGTGCGATACCTGCTAATGTGGAAATCAGTCTTTTAATTTCAAATATAAAGAATATTTCGTATAACATTACTTATTGAGTTTTAAACTAAACATAACAGTTTCTACTTGGTGATATTATCAACAATTAGATAGATTAATTTCTGTGATCAGCATTCTGCCATTATACACTGTGAGCCCTTAACTCCAGGTCTCCACCTACTCTGTGCCAGTGTCCCTTCTACAAGTCCATTCTCCATGTCTGTTATACTCTTTAACATCTTGAAACACCAATAGAACTAAAAATCAAAAAACTATTTTTTTGTGAATCATTACAGACCTATTACAAAACACACTAAAAATCAATTTTCATTTCATTTTATTTTAACTTTTCAGCCCATCATACTTCTCAGCTGATAAATGTTTGTCTTTGTCACATTTTTTGTGTGAGAAATTTGGTTTTTGGTTGTCTGGGGTGTGAACCATGGTCAAGCAACAGCCACAATTCCTTGCAGGGTGAACCCCAAAAAGTCACTAAATTAACCTGTGCTTAACCCTGGGTAGCTAGGCACAAAAAGCAGTCAAGCTAAAATTAGAAGCAATATGTTAAGTATTTATGCAGTACACAAATAGAAACACAGTGAAAACACAACACAATAAAAATCCCAAACCAATTTAGAAACATAGAGACAATTTTAATAAATTATTTGACACCAAAACCATGACAATCCAATAAGTAGAACCAGAGTTCTAAATTTTTAAAGTTTAAGGGTCAAAATAGCAAGTCCGCAGTATCAGAAAATGGCCACCTGCGCACCTTTAGCCCGACAATCAAGGGTCCAGTGGAGGGAGACCTTTTGGGGGTGCAAGACTACCTCAGGCTGGGCCCAAGTGCAGGTTAAGGTGGCTGGAGCCTGTTATGTCCCTGTGGCTGAAGTAGCTCTTGGAGTCACTTCTAGAGTCCTGGGTGTAGGTGGCGATGCAGGGCTCTGCAGCAGGGCTGGTCTCTGAAGGTCCCAAGCAGGATCCAGGCAGAAAAGCAGTCCTTCCAGGTACAGCAGCAGTCTGGCAGAGTGCACAGCAGGTCACAGCAGCAGGCAGTCCTCTGAGAGTCCTTGCACAGGTCCAGTAGTGAACTGAGGAGCAGATTTGAGAGTGCTCTTTTCATACCCTCGTGCACAGCTCCTACAAATTGGGAGGTTTCTCTGAAATTCTAGGAATTTCCTACTTTACTTTCCCTGGCTCCTAGCTAGGTGCACTGACAATACAGGGTTGTTAAGCCTATTGTGTGGGGGCAGAGCCCAGCCTAATTAGTTGCAAGTGGGGCTGTGCTTAGCTCCGCCCCCATCAAGTCAGTTAATTGGCCATTTAGGCTCTGCTAATCCCCCTATTCTGTGCCTGTCTGGGGTTAATTCACAAAGTGCCAACTGCCCAACTGTCAGTTACGCCTAATCATGTGACCTAGGGCAGGTTACAGGCAGAGAGAGCTTAGGGCAGGAAAATTTCAAAGTGGCATTTTCAAACTTGTGATGATACATCTGACTATACCATTAAAGAGGGTTTATCATTACAAGTTCATAGGTACCAAACATGACATATCTACCACCTCTGGCTTAGGAATCTTAATTTATTAATTTTAATAAGGAATCCCCAATATTGCCCTATGGAGGGGTAGGCCTCTCAGTAGTGAGAAACTAATTTGGGAGGTTTTCCACTGCTAGGACATGTAAAACTAAAAAGTACATGTCCTACCTTTTAATAACACAGCACCCTGCCTAACGGGCTACTCAGGGCCTACCTTAGGGGTGACATATGTAATAAAAGGGGAGTTTAATGCTTGGTAAGGGGGTTTTAATTACCAAGTCGACATGGAGGTGGGACACTGCTACAGGCTGTAATGGCAGGCCTGGGACAAGTTTTAAGGTACCACTTAAGTGGGTGGCCCAATCAGTGCTGCAGGCCCGCTGGTAGCTCTTAATGTACAGGACCTGGGTACATGGTATACCACTCTGCAAGGGACTTACACGGACATTAAATGTGCCAATCATGTATATGCCAAACAAACCATATTTAGGGGAGTGAGCACATGCACTTTAGCACTGGTTAGCAGTGGTAAAGTGCCCAGAATCCTAAACCCAACAGAGCAAAAATCCAGGCAAGATGGAGGAAAGCAAGCAAAAACTTTGGGGGAAGACCACCCTACGGCCGACAGGTATAACACTTGTATTATCAAGACTACCTCCAATACATGTAATCGGATCTGATTTGAATTATTGTGAAACTCTTGTTATCAAGATCTTTTTATTGACAGTTTAAATTACGTTTTTATGCTCAACCCCCTGGAGCTTTGCTGTAGAGATATTTGAATAAAAATATATTTTTTTTTTAATTGCATGCTTCTAATGATCTTACGAGGATTTTACAGCCATTATGAGAAATACATATTTTATCAGTCTGAATGATATTATTTAAATATGAACATTGCAGATAAAGGTAAATACATTTGTTTGTTACTCAAATGCACTATTTCCTTATTTGCATGTTTAGTATACATAACCATGTTTTTAAAATTTTCAGACCTTTGATATGTGTGAAGTGGTTTGCTCTCAAATATGTGTCTGATCTCATCTTGTTTTAAAATAGTCTAATGTTTAAGTTTTATCTAATCTCATGACTAGATTTAGAATATTTGCAAACTTACACCATATGCTTCATTCAGTACTGTTTTCTGTGTTTGTAGTAATTTACTGCAATCCATGTACCCAACTTTTTTGCAGCTCTCTGTAAAGATGTTTTAGGTAATCCTATATGTTGAGATTTGTAGATGTTTTCTAAAGGTTCTGGTTTAAAACTGTTGTATCGCAATATAAATTGCAATAAGTTATTCTAGTATGTTGGTGTCTTATACAGACTTCTGTTGATTTTGTTGTCCTTGGTACTACTTTCTACATGTAGAAAGTGTACTTGTTTTTGACTTATGTGTGTAATGAACTTCAGACGACTATATACTTCATTCATTTATTTTTACTTGTTAGTGATGATTCCTCTCAACTCCATATTAGAAAGATATCATCAATATATCTTCCATACATTGTTGTCTGATCTATCCATTCTCGATTTGACAAAATATATTCTGTCTAAAAAACACCACTGTGTCTCTAAGGAAAGTCAATGTTTTCTGGATCAAAGTTTGGAAAATAGTACCTGGATATTTAGATATTGGTTACCAGATCAAATTGATTCCCAATAGTATTGGCTGATAAGGGGAATTTAGGAATGTTTTATATATCATTGGAAGTTGTTAGACCTGGCAGCTTTTTGGCGTGTCTCCCCTGTCTTTTTGCCTTCTGACCTCCTGGTTTTGGACTCTGTTTTTGCTGGTTTATTGTCTCTGCGCATTTTACCACTGCTAATCAGTGCTAAAGTGCAAGTGCTCCCTATATAAATTGTACTGTGGATTGGTTTATCCATAATTGGCATATTTGATTTACTGGTAAGTCCCTAGTAAAGTGCACTAGAGGTGCCCAGGGCCTGTAAATCAAATGCTACTAGTGGGCCTGCAGCACTGGGTGAGCCACCCGCATAAGTAGCTCTGTAATCATGTCTCAGACCTGCCATGGCAGTGTCTGTGTGTGCAGTTTTGACTGTAACTTCGCCTTGGCAAGTGTACCCACTTGCCAGGCCTAAACCTTCCCTTTTCTTACATGTAAGGCACCCCTAAGGTAGGCCCTAGGTAGCCCCAAAGGCAGGGTGCAGTGTATGGTTAAGGTAGGACATATAGTAATGTGTTTTATATGTCCTGACAGTGAAATATTGCTAAATTCGTTTTTCACTGTTGCAAGGCCTGTCCCTCTCATAGGTTAACATGGGGGCTACCTTTAAATCTGATTAAAGTGTAGATTCCCCTTGGGAGCGGATGGACATGTGGAGGTTGGTGTGTCTGAACTCACAATTTAAAAATACATCTTTTAGTAAAGTTGATTTTAAGATTGTGCGTTTGAAAATGCCACTTTAGAAAGTAGGCATTTTCTTTCTTAATCCATTCTGTGACTCTGCCTGTTTGTGGATTCCCCGTCTGGGTCAGTTTGACAGTTGGGCTGTTCACACCTCTCCTCTAGACAGTGACACAAAGGGGGCTGGGGTGTAGCCTGCATATCTTGATTAGCCATCTGTGCTGGAGGGGAGGGGTGGAGTGGTCACTCACACCTGGACTGTGCCTGCCCTCACACAATTCCGTCTCCGACTCCTTGGTGAGTGTCTGGGGCCTGGCCTGGACAAGGAAGGATCTTGCAAACACTTGAGACTTTGCTTTGAAGTTTGCCAACTTCAAAGGCAGAACTGGGTATAAGAAGAAACCCCAGATTTTTAGAATCTTTCTGGAATCAAGAGGAACCTCTGCCCAGGAGAAGAGCTGAAGAGCTGAAACAGGAGTACTGTCCCTTTGCTGTGTTGCTTTGCTGGACTGGCCTGCAGTTGCTGCTTCTGCCTGAAAAGAGTGCAAAAGGTGAACTTTGCTGTGTGTCCTGCTTGAGAAAGTTCTCCAAGGGCTTGGAGTAGAACTTGCCTCCTGTTGAAAGTCTCAGGGACACCAAAGACTTCAGCTTCCTCGACCTGCAGCACTGGGAACTGTGCGTTTTGTGCTGTTCAAGAGAAGAAACCACTGCGACGCCGCCAACGACGCCACTGGCCTGCACTGTGACCAGCCGACACCGCACAGAGTCGCATTGCCCCGCTTCGCACCGCGACCCTGGTCTCACAGATGCCGTCATCGGACGACTTCACTGAGCCGCTGCTCGCACCTCGACCTGTGGGCCCTGCACTCTGGCGTCACCTGCTCACACCGCAGCTTGGGCATCCCCGACGACATCGCTCCTGCTGATACCGGTGCCACTGCCTGCACCGTGGCCTGTGGACACCACTCGTGAGGAGCACAAAGCACCGTCCCATCCCGCGCCGCAGCCCCGGTCCACCGACGCCAGCACCATCAGCTCCAGTGTCGTCACCAGGCATCCTTGCCTGCACCGTGGCCTGTGGACACTGCTCGTGAGGGTCACAAAGCACCGTCCCGTCCCGCACTGCTGGCTTGGGCCTACCGACGATAGCGCTTCCGCAACTACGACGCCGCTGCCTGCACCGTGACCTGTGGACACCGCACATGGCACTGCCCCGCTTCACACCAAAGCCCTGGTCTCACCTATGCCGCTGGACGCCGTCACCGAGCCGCTGCATGCACCGTGACCTGTGGGCACCGCACGTCGCATCGTCCCGCTTCGCACCGCAGCCCCGACGCCATCCACGCCAGCGCACGTGACTTCATCAGCCCGGAGTTCGAGCCCCGAGGTGTGTGACTTCAAGGGCCTGACGACTCCTGCACCGACTCCGGAACCGACGCCAGCGACGCCGCTCTCCGTAGCTCACCGCGAGGATCAAGGTACTGTTTGCGGGTCTTCTCCGACACCGTAGCTGGCCCGCAACGCTCCGGCTGGCCTGAACTGTTGGTTTTGTTGATCACGATGCCGTAATAGCCCCAGGTGGAGCTATCGACTTCAAGGAACTGTAGTTTTGAGTAAATCTTGCAGAATTCATATTTTTCTTACTGTATGTTGGATTTTTATCGTATTTGGTCTTGTTTTATATAGATAAATATTGGCTATTTTTCTAAAACTGGTGTGGTGTCCTTTTGTAGTGTTTTCACTTATTACTGTGTGTTATGTGCAAATGCTTTACACATTGCTTCTGAGATAAGCCTGACTGCTCGTGCCAAGCTACCAAGGGGGTGAACAGGGGTTACCTGAGCAGGTATCTCCCTTATCCTGACTAGAGTGAGGGTCACTACTTGGACAGGGTGCAAACTGACTGCCAACTAGAGACCCCATTTCTAACAGAAGTAGATATATATGTGTGGTACATTTGGATTACATGGTATCAAATCACTGTCTGTTTTCTTTGATATTCAGCCCTTCTATCTGAAAAAGTATTTGTAACATGACTTCATATTGCAAAGTCAGATCTCTAACCATTTTCATGTATGCTACTCATTTATTTTCCTTTGATTCATCTCTGTGTCCATCACCACAATGGTGCCGCATTTGTCAGCTCTCCTAATAGTATTCTTTTGGTTTCATCATAACCTAATAACTCTTTGCTTGTCCTTATTGGGCAGGTTAAGTGTTGTGTTTCTGGTAAATTAAAGAAGAAATGTGTTTCATTATATTTTCTCAGAGAGATGCACCATTACATTGTCAATTGCTGGATTCAGTGTTGATGGTGCTAGAAATTATCAGTAGGTTGACCCTAGTCTCTTTGTGTAATCTCTTCTTTTAGTTGCATAAAGAATAATCATCATTTAATCCTCCTTATGAATTAAACAATTCTCATTACACTTCAAGTTTGGCTGTGCAATGTGTGGGAACATATGCCGATCTTTCTTGTAGCACTGTAGTTTCCTCTTCATATAACTCATATTTTGAGATATTCACCACTTCACTTTCTTCACTTGCAATTGTCTTTTCTTTTTCTTTGACGCCTCTGTTTTTTGTTTGGTCCACCTCTGAAAAAGTCTCTGATAATCTAGTGACCATCTTATCATGCCAGTTCACTCCAGATGTTGATGGTGTTGGCTGTTCCACCAGAGAGTATCCATTTTCTTTTGAGCTGCTTGTCTCTGTGGTTGTTTTTTTATCAGTCTTTCTTGTTCTTACTGCTTGTTTGCCATATCGGCTATCAGTCTTTGCATGTTCTCATCCTGTCCCACCTCAAACATCCAGCTCCTCTGAGAATCTAGCATTAAGATACCCTTACATTGTCACAGAGGTCTTCAGTCATTTGTCGATACCATTTTCTGCTATTTCAGTACCAAGACCAACATAGTTTTAATGCACATTAATCTTGACCTGCAGCTCTTCCTCTGCTACAGGAGGCCCACATACAGTTTTGCCAATAATTCTTATTCTGAATTGCAGCACTCCCTGCTATTCAATTCTGAATGTGCTGATGCGTTCTGTTCTTTCCATAGGGCTGTGCGCTCAGCCTCTTAAAGAGAATAGCTGTAGGATGTACAGGAATCCAAGATACAGAGGGAACTTGTTCCTCATCACATGATAGGTGGAGTTCCTGTTCACCTTTTGTCCACATCCCTTAGTCTACCAAGTGAACCAACAGTTTATTTTGAGCTTGCTGATCCTTCTAACCAGGGCGTTCAATTACAAATACTCTTTCCTTCTTTGTACAGCACAGAATTTTCATCCTGAATCACATTTCCTTTCTCAAAAAGATTTAGCTCACTCGGATTTCCTTTCCACTGCTGCAATTCAACATATGTGTCTTGATGAGCAAAAGCTTCTCCGTCTGAGCTATTTTGCGTCTATCTTGGATTTTCTTCAGATGCTTTGGATAAACATTTTCAGTGTAAAAGCTACTAGTGCGTTTTTTGAAGTTGTATGCTGGTGAGGGAAATGTAATTTACTGAGTTGACCTGCTAGCTATGTCAAGTAATTTACTTATTATTCGGTTAGATGGATAATCGAGCTAAGTTACTGTATAGGCAGTCAGGCTTACAAAAAAGACTCTTACAGATGCTTGTTTCAATAGCAGGCACACTGGTGGCTTATGGAACATTCTTTCGAACAAAGGAAGCTTAGAACTACAGTGGTATTTGAATTTTCATTTAGCCATTTTAGAAAATTTCCTCCCTGACCATAATGAGCCAATTCCTTGGCTTTGAACCATCCATTTTTATGACAGCAGGTAGTAATATGTATAAACAGAGATTTAATCATCATAAGGTAGTTTGCGATTTCCATATTAGGCTCACAATATCTTTTTAAAACTCATATTGTAAAAGGATTACAAAACCTTTCTTCTCTTGTAGGGGATTTCCATGTAAAGTCATCAGCGTTGACTGTAGCTGTGGTAATACAGACTTTGCGGCCTGTAGAAGAAAAGTAGCAGAAGGGGATGTGGCATGAGATTTGTGGGACGCCAGAATTACCACCGACTCAGGCAGAGGGTCGGGGTGCAGGAACAACGGATTTTGCTCCAGATGGTGAAGTTTTTACTAGAGCCTTGCAGGCGCTGACTTAGCCACAGCTGGTGTAAGAAACAAGTCCATGGCGGGTTCAAGAAGACTTGGCACTATCAGGAACAAAGGCCTCGAAGCTGTGCGCTGATGGAGCGTCTCAAAGATCACGAGGTGGATGGCATTGGAACAGCCATTGGTATATTCATCTTAGCCGCACCTTGCAAAAGAGCCTCCTGAAAGGTGGTTATATTGTCAACGAGGCTGAGAAGAACCCGACATTGTGGGCGAATAGTCCCTGATGGACGAGGACGTATCCCCATGGTAGCATTGGTGAGATTGCGATCTTGACCTATGGTGCCATCTATGACGTCACTTCCTTGAACTAGTGGATGACCTCCCAGATGTATGACCGCCATCATGGGAGTGATTGAGTGACCTAGAGTTTGTTCGAAGCCTATGAGCTGGACCAGTACTAGGCACATGCGACAGTGGAGGAGGTGGAAGCGCCGATGCCGGAAGTGGGGCCAGCTGCACCGAAGATAGTAGAATTCCTTGAGAAGACAAATGCTGTGAAGCAAGTGTTGCAGCCCGCAGAGGCAAAGAGTGAGGAGGAGGAGATGGAGATGACTCAGCCAGTACCAGAGGAAGAGAAATATCTCTGGAATGCTGCAACTCCAATGAAGAGTAAATCCTCCTTCGTTTTGAAGATTTTTGTGGTCTACTTGACTTCGAGGGACCTTTCGACGTCGACCTCTCCCCTCGGCGTCTAGGTATCGATGTTGATCGATTCCTCGACGTCGATCTCCCACGTCGAAGTTTAGGCCTTGATGTCCTTCACATCGACGGCGAGCCATCATCTGTCGACATTGATGAACTCCTCCACATCAGACGCCGATGTATAGAACTCTTCGATGTTGTGTGGTGTCTTGACATCGAGTGACAACGGTTGTGCGATGTCGAATCAGTCTTCAGCCTCGAACATGTCAGTGCTGTACCACTTCTCGACGTCGATCTCCTCGATGTTAAACGGTACCAATAGTGTTTTCTCCCTGAGAAGCACCTCTCAGACCTTCCACGTCCACTGGAGGCTGAAGAAACAGTTCTGGTGGAAGACTGACCTTCCCCTCGCTCAGAGGTCTCACTGAATTCTTGCTGGCGTCGTCTCTCTTCTTTCCCTTGAAGGCAACCCTTCTCCCTGTTACGCAGGGTGCGCCTGGAAAATGTCTTGCAAATATTACAGGAGGCAGGAAGGTGTGATGAAGGCAGGCAGATGATACAGACATAATGGGAGTCTGTTTTGGCCTTTTTCCTACCACAGTGAGGGCACTTGACAAACAGATAAGACATTTTTTGAAGAAAAAAATGCCCCAATTTCTGTATGAAAAAGACAAAATCCAGGAGAAGGAAAAAGACATTGAGTGAAGCTGTTGTGGCTGATATCTATAGTGAATTTTCGAAGAAAAAAACTAAAAATGTTAAGTTCAATGCCCCAGGGTCCTGTCAGCTGGAGCCGGGAAAAAGAACTGAGGTAGCCTCCTCTGACTATGCATGATGGGATATTGGACGTCCCAGTGTTCCTAAAGACACAGTCTCCTTTTTCTTCCTTTATAATGGCAGCCTCTGGGCTGCCCTGCACTCCTTCATCCTTATCTTATATTACAAAAGGGTTTGTGAAAGATTTTTTCTGTTATTTTACAAAATATTCATGCATCTGAGCGCATGCCTCCTTGGTTTATTTCCTTTTTGTATTAACAAGATGAGGAACTTTGGCCACTGTAGCCTATTCCTTTAGGCTGAATAATGATATTCTTAAGTCACTATGCAGGCCTTCCTGAAGAAAGGCGAACATCAACACTAAAAAGACATATTAGAAAACGTGCTCCAGGGTGTCTACTGGTGGGCAGAACCATTCAGCGCTTATGACTATCATAGAAATATCCCTATGAGAGAACTGGAGTTACCGGTAAGAAACTGTACATCAGGATTTCTAAGATTCGACAATCATAGCAATAATGAGGAAAGACCCATTCTGAAGGGTTTATCATCCATAATAAAATGATCAAGGCCAAGAACAGTTTCATCACTGATCATAAAGTTACCTCTCCCAGTGCGTTACAAATCAACCCATAGAAAGGCAAACTTCAAGGCTTTTCAAAGGTACTTCACTAACTAGGAGATCTCTAGGACAGACACATGGACTTCTCTATTTTTATTCAGTAAGGAGTACGTCCTGAATGCTAGACCTAAAGCAATGCATATATTAGCCAAATACTTGCCAACTTTGTCTACGCTGTCACTCCAAACCAGCCATTCTGCTTGGTAATTTTAAGACTTTCCTATCCCATGCTCACTGGCTGCCTTCAACGTAGCTTTGGCCTAAAGTTTAATAATGGTCTGGCTTAACTAAAAGGGAAGCATCTAAAAGGCAGTTCTCAGTCCTCCCTCCATGATGACAGTTTTACAGGTAGTAGGTAGCACAAGAAAGCTGATAGGTGCTTTCTTTCTAGGGGAATTTTTGGTTGCGTCAGATTTAATGCAGGCTTGTCTCTCAAATAATTTCATTTAAAGGACGCCTAGTCGTTTTCATGCAAGTGAGAAATGCCTAGAAACTATTAGTTCATACATAAATACTTTTGAGACTTTGCATGAAAATCCCTAAAATATTTTCTAGTGTAGCTTTTAAACAATGAATTAAGATGCCATATTCCAAGAGGGAGACTTTGTTGCCAGTTAATTTCATCTGGATTCTGCGCTTCAGAAAGATGAAGAATCTTTCATGTTAGGAGTTGATGTGATTGATTTTTACACTATATGGGGCCCAATTCAATAAATGAATTGATCATGTAATTGTTGCTTACATGTGCAAGTCGCATTTTTGGAGTTCAAAGCCACGTTCGATATCCACCCAAGGCGGGGTTGCCAATGTTAAAAAAGATGAATTCGCACAAAAAACTTCATGTGAGTAAATGTACTACCAGGCTCGGGGTGGGAGTTTCAGGAATACCCTAAAGGTTTCTGCACAGTGGCACACATACATGTTCGAGAGTATTCACTGTTTCCCAATCCATTTCCACCATGGACGCGATCTGAGATTTACTCCAGCGCTGCGAAAGGGAATGGCCATGACACGCCCCCAGAATTATTTTGGGGGTTGCGGTATTAGAGAAAGGGTTTCTAATAGGACAATTATTTCAAAAAGTGCATCTGAAATCTTATGAAGGCATTTGTACAAGTGCAGTTGTAGACTAAATATTTTCGTACATGGAACGCCCTTCTCATGTAAGCAGGCAGGATTTAAAAGTTTTCCAGGCCTCATCATGATAGTCATTGCCATGGGTTTCCAAGAATACTCCTGCAAACCTTTGAGAATACCTGAAATTCGGAGATTTTCGTTCATACAGACTGGTAAATCTGCGGGTCCACAATTTGAAATGTATTAAAGGGCCAGGCTCAAAGTGTCAGATGCGCTGTCTAGTCTGAGGAACTTACCTGAATGTCGGACCGCCAGCAGTATGTTCATGCTCCACAGTCTGCAGGGGTGGTGTCTGGGGCCATAAGGTTCGCAGTACTGACTTCCTGGCCAGCTCTGGATGCAGAAGCTACAGATTGTACCGTGCCTGCTTGTAAGTGCATGCTTCATATAGACTGTCTATCGCACTGCTCACTCCGGCTTTTCCCTCCCAGGCCTACAGGAAGTATGCGGATTAATGGGGCTGGACCAGAACAACTTTGAGAATGCCCTCTGCTTCCGCACCGTGGAAACTAAGACTGACAGGGTGACCACCACTCTGGATGCAACACAGGTGAGACTGTGAGGTACTCTGACTGCATATCTGCCAACTCCTCAACTCTCTCCACCTGCTCCCACCCTTTATTTTATTTTATTTTTTCCACCTACATCAGAAATTGCCCCACACCCTTACACATCTCAGCCTTTCTACGAAAATCCTTTTAATTTTTTGCAAAAATGTACCTCTTCTGCAAGACTTTTTGACCAGAACACTACATTCCTTGTTCTCTGAACACTAACCACTTCCCTGGCCTACGTCAGTCATTGTAACCAGACACTTAATTTATCTAGTGGCTTTTGCGTTATAGGCCTAAACCCAGTCCATGATTGCTATGACGCAGCGCTCTACACTTTCAATGTTTCCCCCGCTGATACCCCCTATATTACAGTATTAATTGTCGTTATCTTTTTTGATTATTTTGTAATCATACGAATGTTGTCGGTTGCAAAGCACTGAGTGAGTGCACAGCCCTTGGTAAATATTAACCAGTACAGATAACAAGCATTGACAAAGCCAGTAGGTCTTGTGCATGCAATATCTATTGGCTTTGTTCATTTTTTAGCCATGTTGTACAGCAGCATGGTTGAAACAAATACTATGATGTAGCCAGCGTTGACCACTTCATAGTGCTTTTCCAAAATTTACTTTAAACCATGCTGCTGAAGTACAAAAAAATGACAAAGTCAATAGATCTTGAGTAGGTGAGACCTAGTCGCTTTGCCAATGCTTTTTTTTTTAATCAACTTGAGAGAAAAGGGGTAGTGCAAAGGATGTGGTATTATTCTCAGGGCTGCCAACTTTGAACTGGGGAACCAGGTTCGAATCCCGGCGTCGGCTCAACATCCTGTGATATTAGGCACATCAGTTAACCCCCCTGTACCTAGTAAATGAGTGCTACCCTTTGTAATGTAACTGGTGATCACATAAAGTTCCCCAATACCACTGGGCCGAGTTCGCACTATATATAAACAAGCGACGGGCATCAAGTAATGGAGCGTAAGGGACTGACAGGGCAACAAGGAATGGGACAGGGCAACAAGAGGTGGCGCTATAGGTAACAGGGAAAGAGCGATGACAGCAACAAGCAACAAAGTGGTAGGGAGAAACAAAGGTACCTCAGTCGCAACGCAGCAGAAGGACACCTATAGAGAAACCAACAATACGAGAAAGTTAAACCAGACATGCTGTAACTTCTGAAGATTGCCACCAAAGGTTTTAAACAAGAGGTCTGGACTTCATTAGGAATAAATATACTTGCTGAGCCGAGGGAGCTACCCCCTCTTGTTTGTGGAAGAGACTTATGTTAAAGTTACCCCGAAAGATCAGTGAAAAATGGAGAAGAGTGTATGCACCTATATATCTGTCACACAATGGAGTTGGTATATAAACATGCGTCATTAGTCTGTACATTTCATTAAAATGTGTTGATTACTTTGCAGAGTGAAACAGATATATTTACAGTAGAGGTCATCTACTGGTGAATAGCTGTTTAGTATGTTTCAGTTCTGAATTCTATTCACTGAACCATTCATCAGGTCTGGTGTCTGTACCCTCCTGGGTGGCCGGGCTTTTTGTGTTGGCTAAGGTTATTAATTGTTTAAAGTTAGCATGTACGCTGCCATGTCAACCGCGTCTGATTATCTGTCCTTTGCTTATTCTTAGTATGAAGTTTTACCTTGTAAGAGAAAGAGACCTTTTCCTTCCAATGCCGTCCCTCCTTTCAGTTGTTTGACTGATACGACTCAGAGTAGTGATCTACTCAGTAATTTGGTAGAGTGGCTTTGGAGCACACCATTTCAATGAGAAATCCCTCCTTGAGCAGCTGGGCCTAGAAATGTTTTTGCGACCTGTGCACATGGAATCTTGGAAGCAAGACTATTTTGTAACAACCAATTATGAGGACAAGCTGGGGCAACTATGTAAATAATACTTCCAACTTTATGAATCAGTACATTCTATATACATTTAAAGTTGTAAAGAACAACTGTGCCAGTAACAGCATTCAAAGAGTCAGAAACACATAAAGTTATTATGGCCTTGTCGGCCCTTGTGGATAATATGGCATAACTGCTTCTGTTTTGTGGCATTTCGAAATATTTGTTAATCTATACTGATGAATAAATGTGTAAAAAGCTACGAGATCCTTAATGGTGTTAGGGTACAAATAATTTATTAAACCAGAGGGAGGGAGTTGTAAAAATAAGATGTGTGCTGGTGACGACGCACGCAGTCACACATGTTCAGGAGATTTTATTTTTCTTGTGTGGCTGGGGCCTGGCACGCGCCTTTCCATCCTTCTCACTAAGTACCCAGCCGCAATTAGGTGCAGACGGGATCAGGTGCTTTATTAGTTCCATTTAGATGCACGCTTGGAGCACGCATCGATTCAACTGCTAGCCTTTCTCCTGGTGGCTTCAGAAGCGTATTGCTTACCCTCTCTCAAAAGGCTGCCTCACAGAAATCGCTCTAAATGCATCTTCAGTCACTGACAGATAGCAATAAAGCTACTTTACAAGGATGCACTTTATTTATGCGGATCTGCGTAGAGCGAAAAAGCCCCCTGCAATCCCTGGATGGAAATAGGGGCCAGATGTATCAAGCCTATTTGCGTCAATGCAAAGAGGTATTTTAGGGCACATGTACAAAGCATTTTTGCGGCCAGAAACGAATTGGTTGCTTGCGACCACAAACATTCTTTATTTAAATGTACAAAGCAAAAATTGTGATTTGGTAACACATTACCAAATCATAATATGTGTTAGCGATTCTGTATGTGGAAGGGCATGTTTATGGCGTCCCTCCCAATTACAGAGTCACAGTGGCATGTATGAATGTTTCTTGACTGACTTGCGGTCACACCCCATTCATATTTTACTGACACCTCAAAGGAGGTGGTAATTATTCACAAATGGAAAGGGGTCCCCAGCAGACACTGGTGTCCCCTTCCCGTTTGCTAATGGTTACCTCCTCCTTCTGTGAATCGGCCATTTCCGACCACAAAAATGCTTGGTTCATATGGCCCATGCCCCATTGGTATGTACTAATCCCAAATTGGCATTTGGTAACATTGGTTACCGAATCAGTATTTGGGATTGTGAATTAATACCGATTTGGTATTTGGAAGGGACGTGTTTAGGGTTTGCCTTCTAAATACAGAAATGGGATGGTATGTATTATTGTTTTGCACCGAATACTGGTCCTAGACCAGTAACACTTTATCACCACTTCCAAATTAGTGGCAACCTATTCGCAAATGGAAGTGATCCCATGGGACCCTTCTTCTTTGAGAATGTAAAAATAATATTTTTTTTAAGCAGGCAGTCCCTGCTCTTAAAAAATGAAACTTAAACATTTCCTTTTGTTTAACATATCCAATCTTAATTCAAGGAAAACAAGCTGCATTTCAAAAGAAAACAAGCATTTGCAATGCAATGAGTCTTGCATTTACACAGGTTAGGGCTATTATCGTAAATTCCTAACTGGACTTTTCTTGCCACATAAATTGAAAATGAAGAGTAAAACAGTTGACATAAGCAAGCCGATTCAAAGCGATGCAGCCACATGAGGAGAGACAGAAAAGAAACAAGCATTTGAAATGCAATGGGTCCCACATTTGCTCGAGTTAGAGCTATTGACATTGTAAATTCCTAAGTGGACTTTTCTTGCCACATAGATTGAAAATGATAAGTAAAACAGTTGACTTAAGCGAGCCAATTACAAATCTAAATTTGTGAATGTGGCATCCGCCCATCGTTACTGATTTAACCAAGCGACCCTGAAGCATTGAGTTTGTCACACAGTAGAGCAACAAATGCCAATGGCGTACTGTGCCAGGAAAGCTGCAACAACTGTAAAAGACACCTGTTCCATTGTACAGTGTGGCTAGAATGGCACATGCAACATCAGCAGTTTTATTCAAAAACTATTTTTGAGGAGAGGGGCTCAGAGTTTAAAGTCTACAGATTACAGACAGTGATTAATTTGTGCCAGAAGCTCAAAAACAAATGAAGATGAACAGCTGCAACTTAAAAGCCTAACATAATCTAGGGAATTGTCAGCTGGTATTTTACAGGGCCATGGGTCGTGCAAGAGAATGTTTCACAAACTCCTTTGTAGGAGAGGGGAGCCCCAACTTAAAGAAATACATATATTTTCAATTGAAAGACCGAATGTGAGAATAAAAAGTCTTGCAAGCACTCACATTTCAACAATGCTGTAATGAAGTTAACAATAGCAGAGCAGCCTGAGAGGATTTATGGCCCCAAAAACAGAGATAAGCAGCGCCCTTTGTCGATGTCCTGAGTGCTGGCAGGGAGGGGCCCTGGGGGACAGACTCCAGATGCGAGTCCAAGCAAGTTTCACATCATTGCTTCTAGGTTTAGCTACATTCCTCTAGAAAGGGCATATTGTGGCTTTCTTGAGCAGCGAGCTAAACCACCAGGTGTTTCTTTTGTCAAACAAGCTCATTTAAGGAGCCAGAGGTAAACGAGGACAGCACTGGAATAAAGTCAAAAGAAATACAAATGTCAGCAACATGGAAGGAGGTGGGAGGAACGGAATGCTGCAATAAAACGCAGGCAGCTGCCAGCCTAAAATACCCACATTGAAAGGGGATCACCAAAGAAATAACAAAAATAATCTGTCACAGCACAGATAAAGAAACCAAAAGGAGGGAGAGAAAGGCAAAACGGACCACTAGCGAGCAAGAATTTTTAAAGGACACTGCAACCAACAAATGAAATCCCTTTAAGCCATAAGAAGTATACCAAAAGGAGGGAGAGAAAGGCAGAACGGACCACTAGCGAGCAAGAATTTTTAAAGGACACTGCAACCAACAAATGAAATCGCTTTAAGCCAAAAGAATTATACTAAAAGTATACAAGAGGTCGAACACTTACGTCGACCTAAAAAATACTTTTTTTAAAAGCAATCACAGACATGGTGGTCTACTGAACTCAGCAGACCACCATTCTTTTAATGGTTGCAAAACCTAATGGGTCACAAGTTGTGACCTACCTCAATATTCATGAGATAGGTTGATGTGCAACCTATTAGGCATCGCTATTTGGAAATAAAAAGATTCATACATTAAGAATACTGATTTCCTAATTGCTATTCAAAGTTAATTCCAATTAGGAAATCCTTATTCCCCATGTTGGTGCATACTGCCCTTAGTCTTTACCTTGCCAACCAGTACCCCATCTTGTCTTCCACTATCTTGCCCATTATTAATATGCATTTCACCATTAGCTGAACGCCATTAACTTGTTCATCCTGCAACTGTATCACTGACATTAAACCTATCCCTTACTCAAACGGTAATCTAAACTGTTCTGTTACTCCACTACCAATCTCACCCCTAAATCTTTCCTTTATCCTTATCGTCATCATAATTTTTGCCCTAATCGTGAACCTATCCCTTATCGTTATCTTTGCAATTTTCCAAATTGTAAACTTTCTTGCTTTATTTACCTCAATAAAGCAAATAATTTGTATTAAAGATGCTGTGGACCACATCATTCTGTGGAGGGTGATTCCTTTCACCAACAGACAGTGCACTGTCAGCTGCATTGTTATGTCTTTAGTTCTAGGTACACGTGGGAACAAGATTCATGTTTATCACTACACTGATCTACCCACCACCCATTTACTGCAGTAGTTCGACTGTCAAAGTCATTATTAATGATAATGCCTTCAATTCCATAGTCAGCAGTTGTAACCCTTGAGCACAAAAAAGTTTTTAGTGATAAAAATGAGTGCCAGGGTCCAACACACCACCTGCAACCACCCGCATACATTTTGTATTTGGCGCTTTTCAGGAAGGCAACAGGCATTTTTTCCAAGATTATAAGGACAAGAGATGTCAGTGTCCTGAATGTAGTGATTTAAGCACTGGAGTGAACCTTCTCTGTGGGGCCGCTGAGCCTACCCAACCTTTCCCTATGTAGATGCACACAATGTAGTGTTTCCCCGATCCTGCTAGGAAGTCAGTTGTAGACTCAGATGGTTAGAAACCGGCCCTTGCCTAGACATGTGAACTACTTGGAACATGATGGGACAGATGAGTTTTACATAAGGGATACAGTAGTCTAGACCTTCAGAACTAGGTACAATTAATCACTTGGCATCATGCGACTAGAATTGATTAAAATATGCCAGATGATATTCTGGCATATTTTAATTAATTTCCAGATAGGGTCACTAGACATGGGCACAATATTTAAGATACCACTGTATTACAAATGTGGCATTTAGAACTGGGCACCATACTTTAAAGCTTTTTAGCCTTGCACAGTACTCCTCATGAGGCTTTGAGAATAGACAGAATGCTGTGACGAAATGGTGCAGGGCAGGAGAAAATACATTACATATGGCTTTCTGACCTGGATAGAATTATCCAGGGCAGAAAATGGTCATAAAACTCCACATGGGATTCCTGAACTCGATGGACTACTGTAGATGTGACCTCAAGAGTTGGATACAGTATTTCAGATATGGCCTTCAGAACAAAACAAAGTAATTCAAGTGTGCCTTAAGAACAATACACAGGACTCCAGAGCGGCCACATTAGTGATGTTTAAATGGTAACAGAACCTTCCTTTCTTCTGCAGGTTAAATCGCTCTAGCTTAATGCCAACATCCCCCTACTTTGAAAAAAGAAATGTGACTTTAGCTATCTTTCATGTCCAGTGGGGTTCACATGGTGGACCATATTCTAAAATGCAGAATCATCACAAAGTATTTTTTTTAATGAGCTTTGTGTGCTTGATATGAGAATGGTAAGACTATGAAAATAAGAATCCATCATATATATATTCTAATGTAGGATAGGCATGTAAACTTTTCTTTTGTTATCAGTCACTGAGCTGTTAAGATTATTTCTTTTTTTTAAATAATACATGAATGGCACCTTTCATTTTTAATATAACTATAACTTGCACCCTCGTCGTGCACTGCTAATTACCCACATAGTACATCAGTCATGACATCTTCTATAACATCATTGATGATATCACTGCAACATTTCAATAAAATTATTGATGAGAAAACTGTGCATGGAGAGGGCGTGATTTATAGTTTACTTGACATGAGTTATAGTTTCTTTGACATAAGTATAACTATAACTGCTGAATTTCTATGTTTTTGTGTGTGTAAAATCTGACCCTAAATATAATGTCCCTGCAACCTTTAGTTTTTTAGTGAATATATATATTACCTACTGGCGGTCCGTAAGTGGTTTTAGTTCGGACCTAGGTCCCATTGAAAAAGTGTGTTTCTGATTTCGCTGTATCTTTGGCGTTGTTTCACAAATCTTCACAAGAATTTCCAAAAAACAGTGTGCCCAAGGGTCTTGTTGAGCATGGAAATGTGTGGGGTGATCCATCCAGCTGCTTCCCCTAGTGAGACAAGGACCATCTCAGTTGGTTCCCCACACCCACCTGGGACCAACTCCTCCCAAAGCGCTACACTGGCCAACCCCTTGGTCTGTCCACCAGTGGGTAGCTATGTCCACTTGAGACATTTGGGATCCCCCTTGAGGTGGCCCACCTGGTCACAAGCAAAACATTTATGGAGTCCCATCCCTGCAGGCTTTCCCGAAGAGAGACATGGTTTCTTATCTCCTGGGGGGCAGAAAGTTTTACCCTGGGTACTAGATTGGGGCCCTTTGGAGAACTCCTTTTGTTTACCCTTGTCCTCCCCACTCTGTTGCTGGGGATCCTGCCCACCTTTGGCAGAGTCTCCCTCATACGGCTTCTTGTGGACCCTGGTATTCACCCTTCAGTCCGCCTCCATATTAAGCTTCCCGGGGTCAATCAGCTTACTATCAGTCAAGTGCTGCTGGAGCTCTTCAAAACACAGATTAGACAAGTGCTCCCATGTAATTAAGTTGTACAGGCCCGGAAATTTTTTGACCTTACTACCCTTCACCCAACCATCCACTGACCTGCAAAAAGAATCCACAAATTCTAACCAGGTCTGGGAATCAGTTTTTTTACTTCCTCTAAACTGATCCCTGTATTTGTCATGAGTGAGACCATATCTAGTGAGAAGGGCCTCCTTCATGTCAGAACAGGTGAGGTTGTACCCCTTACCCAAAGCTAGCAAGATGTCCCTCCCCTCCTCTGTGAAGTGATTCCACAATCCTGCTCCCCAATGCTTCTCAGGGACCCCATTCATGTGGATAGATGCCAAATATCCCTGAAACCACCTCTGGATATCATCTCTCTTCTTGTGCTTCCTTCCTACATTTTTGGGAATGTGTATAGTTCTCTCTGAGTGCACTGAGGTATTGCTGCCACCATCAATACTAGATCTATTCCTCTGATCCATCTCCTTTTCTCTGAGCTCGTGGTCTAAGAGTATTTTCTTATCCTCCATTTCTAGCCTCTCCAACTCTATCTGATGTCTCCTGGCTTCTCTCCTGTCTTCCAGCTATTCTAGAGTCAGGTTCTTTGAACCACCACTGCTGACTTGCCTGGAAGGGTACCCCCCCCAGCAGCTCCTGAACCCCCAGCACATCTTCCCTTGGATTTGGCTACGCGGTGTCCCCAATTGGATCCTCAAAATGCCCACTGACATTTCTGGCTGCTACCCTGGCCCTAAGCGCCTTTTGTAGCTCCTCCTTCTTGGTGAGGCCTCTAACTCGGACTTTGAGGCTTTTGCAAACTGAATTCAGTTCCTTCACGGTGTAGGTTTCCATCCTATCCTCCTCAAAAACCAAATCCAGGGATGTAACTTATGATGCTCTTGATTGAGACATGATGTAGTAGGTGGTTGAAACTGATCTCAAGACCAAAAAATAGATCAAAGGAAAAACAAAAAACAAAAAGCCGGTATGTGGTACGTAGTGGTCTGCGATATGGTAGTAGTGTACACAAATCACTGTAGGTCAAGTGCAAATGCAAGTCATATCCCACCGCTGCCACCAATGTTAAAAATGGGTTCTCTATTTGGCAGTCAGTTTACACCCTGTCTAAGTAGGGACCCTCACTGAAGTCAGGGTAAGGGAGATGCCCAGCTCAGATAACCTCTGCTCACCCCTTTGGTAGCTTGGCACGAGCAGTCAGGCTTATCTCAGAAGCAATGTGTAAAGCATTTGCACATAACACACAGTAATACAGTGAAAAGACTACAAAATGACAGTATTTATCTGTGTAAAACAAGACAAAAACAAGAAAACTCCAACATACGGTAAGAAAGATATGAATTTTGCAAGAATTGCTTGAGGACACAGTCCCTTGAAGTCGATAAATCCGTCTGGGGCTATCACGGTGTTGTGAACAACAAATCCAACAGTTTAGGCCGACTTCGGTGTTGCGTCCCAGCCATGGGGTCGGGAGGGCCCGCAAACAGTAACATGGAAATGTGGGATATCGTGATCCTCGTGATGAAGTCCAGAATGCGTCGTCGCTGGTGTCGGCAGACATCGGCTCAGGAGGTTGGTTTAGGGATCATAGGACCCTTGAAGTCACACGCGTTGCAGATTGAACTCCGGGCTGATGATGAAGTCAGGAGCGCTTGAGTTGATGGTGTCGGCGCTGCGGTGCAAAGTGAAACAATGCAGCGTCATCAGTTCATGATGCAGACAGGTTTTTCTTCTGTTGCAGCACAAAACACACAGTTCCCACTGCTGTAGGCAGATGAATCTGAAGTTTTTGATGTTCCTGAGACTTCCAACAGGAGGCAAGATCTACTTCAAGTTCTTGGAGAAACTCCACAAGCAGGATACACATCAAAGTCCAATCTTTGTCCTCTTTAAGGCAGAAGCAGGAACTGTAGGCTAGCCCAGCAAAGCACACACAGTAAAGGAGCAATACTTCTCCTCCGGCTCTTAAGCTCCTCTCCTTGGCAGAGGCTCCTTTTGATCCAGAAGTGTTCTAAAAGTCTAGGGTTTTGGGTCTACTGCTTATACTCATTTCTGCCTTTGAAGTAGGCAAACTTGGCCTGACCCCAGACACACTCCAGGGGGTCGGAGGCTCCATTTTGTGATGACAGGCACAGCCCTTTCAGGTGCAGGTGTCAGCTCCTTCCTTCCCACACTAGCCCAGGCAGACTTATCAGGATATGCAGGACACACTTCAGCTCCCTTTGTGTCACTGTCTAGAGGGAATTCAAAAACATTCTGATTGACAATCTGACCCAGACGTGGATTCCACAGGCAGGCAGAGGCGCAGAATGGTTAGGCAAGAAAATGCCCACTTTCTAAAAGTGGCATTTTCAATCTGAAAATCTAAAAAACACCTTTCCCAAAAGATGTATTTTTAAATTGTGAGTTCAGAGTCGTCAGACTCCATATCTCTGTCTGCTCCCAAATGGGAAATTACATTCAAGAGGAATTTAAATGCAATCCCCATGTTAACCTATGGAAGTAGTACAAACCAAATAGCTATATTGCTATAGTGAAAACCGAATTTGGCAGTATTTCACATTCATGACATGTAAAACCCCACCAATACAAGTCCTGCCTTTTAGATACACTGCACCCTGCCCATGGGGCTACCTAGGCCCTACCTTAGGGGTGGCGTACATGTAGTGAAAGGGAAGGTTTGGGCTTGGCAAGTGTGTACACTTGTCAGGTCGAATTGGCAGTGCAAGACTGCACACACAGACACTGCAGTGGCAGGTCTGAGGCATGTTCACAGGGCTAATCATGTGGGTGGGACAATCAGTGCTGTAGGCCCACTATTAGCCATAGATTTACAGGCCCTGGGCATCTCTAGTGCACTTTACTAGGGACTTACTAGTAAATCAAATATGCCAATAATTGATAACCCTATCACCAATACAATTTACACAGGGAGCACTTGCACTTTAGCACTGATCTGCAGTGGTAAAGTGGGCAGAGACTATAAACCAGTCAAAACAAAGTCCAGCATACCATAAAAACAGGAAGTCAGAAGGCAAAAAGGCAGGGGAAAGACACCAAAAGATGCCAGGTCTAACAGGGGCACAGAGAAAAAGTGGGTCAAAAAAGTATATTTCCCATTTTAATTCTCATAGGGGTTTTGAACAAGTCTACAACCCGAACTGCTGCACAGAAGTTCACCACATTCGGCAGAAAGGTAGCTTTTGGTCTGCGGACCACACTTTTTCTTATTTGGTGGAAATCCATTCTGTAGTTTATGAGATATTAAAGGAAAACCAAACTTATATATCTGGGCGGAGGCTAAGCACAGATCTCATGGTGAGATCTGATTGGCTGTCAGCACTTCAACCAGAAAGTGATGGCAGTCATCTTGGCCCAATGTACATGATAGCACCCTATTTAAATGTATTGTAGTGAATGGCAGGTTTTGAGCGTTACAAAATGGAGAAAGTATAAAGGGTGATACTAAATCTTAGTTACTATAGAAATCATTTGTTGGTGGTACCATACTAATTTTAGGAATTGTGGTGTGTTCTAAAGTGATTTTACCCTGCTGGGGTTTTATGAATGATGTTTGAGAGAAAACTGTGTTCTCACCCTCTTCCCATAGTGGTTATTGAAGGTTCTCCAGAAGCTAAAATGAGAGCATATTTTCTGTAAATTCACACTGTCTTTCTCAGCCATATGAGAATGAAGTTAGACATTCTCAGTAAAACAGGTACTTCCAACAGGACCAGCCTGTCAGTTGATTCCCCTGTGTTCTACTGCTGCCTCCCAGAGTGTTCTAAAGTCAGTCAGTCAAAATTACTTTATTGCGGTTAAAAGCCATAAAGGCATATCATAAAAAAGAGAAATAAATAACTGCATAATATACAAATATAAAACATACTTGACTTAGAATTGATCACAAACAGTACATCACCATTAAATAAAGATAAAACACTGTGCAAATTTCAAGGCACTAGTCAAGCTTGGACAACTACAGATACCTTTTGTGAATACACCATAACATGAATAAAATTCTCAATAGCGAGAAGACAACTTTCGTTTTTAGGATTCTAAGAGCCTCCCCATACTTCCTGATACCCAAATACCTAGCGGAAGCAACCACTCCCTTCTCGGTGGGCATAGATTTTGCAGAAGACACAAATACGGGATCAGACTACTCACCTATCCCACAAGCAGGAAAGGTCTTATACAGAAAGTTATTGCCACTCCTCCATTTACTTGTAAACACACGGAGGGGCAAGAAACTATACCTAAATTGAACAAATAGTTTGAGTGCCAATACGGGTGTATCTAATCTAAAAAGGGTTCAAGTCCATAATGGTGCTAAAAATCTTTGGGCCGTTAGGCCTAAAGATCCACTTTCAAAGATCATTGACAATTTACAATGCCTGTATAAAACTACAAGATCTCTCTTGGACAGTGACTGACAGACCACCACAGGTTCCTCCCACAACTTGGGTTTACCCAGCTTGGTCAATGTCTCCCTAATGTAACACAATCAAGGCAAATTTCCAGCCCTGGGTAAGCCAATAGTTCTTCCAGTCCTCTCCTATATGTTTCTAATTCCGGAGTGGCCCAAAGTCTCCTCCAAAATAGGAGATGTCCGAGCCCCAGGTCTTCAATGATTAGTCTTATTCCTCTATAAAGCCTCAACTGAATTAAGGGTGTGCTTAATTGAAGGCTTAATAGCTGCATAAGAGAACCATTGTCAGGCTTTTTTTTATACCAATCCCTGCTTTGTGCCCCCAAAGCTCTGCCTCATACAGAACCACCCCAACGCTGCAATTTGTAAATTTCAATCACAGGACTGATTGGTTTGAAAAAAGAACCTTTGGAGGCCCTTACCAAACCACCAGTAAACTAGCCAATCTAATCTTTTGCCCGTCTATATGTAGGGACCAATCCATATGCTCCCCGAGTAAAACCCCTAGGTATTCAGATGCCACCACCCTCTCCAAAAAAAAAAATCAACTTTGGGCCTGGGAGAGTAGTTGTGACTGGATTGAAAACTATATACTTGGTTTTAATCATGTTAATTTCCGATCCCCTAAGTCTACAAAAATCATTAAAACAATCAAGAGTCCTTTGGAGACCCATCGCTGTCTTAGACAGAAGAAGGGTTTCATCCACGAACATTAGGGCAGGAATCCTGGCCAAAGCTATTCTCAAGCATCATTACTAACATTATTAAGTGAGTCATTAAGACCATTAATATACCATAGAAATAATGTAGGGGCCAAGACACAAGCCTGTCTCACACCCTTTCTTACAGGGAAAGGGTCTGGGAGTTTCCCTAGTTTGCTAAATTAAACTTGTGCAAAGTTCCCCATATGCAATCTCTGGATGATATTAGAGAGATATCGGGGAACCCCCATATCGGCCAAAACCTGCCACAAGGTGTCTCTGGGAACAAATCGAAAGCTGCTCGTAAATCAACAAATATTAAATAAAGGCTAGAGCCCTTCAGAACAACCGTCTTCCAATACAGAAGGTGAAGGCGAAATACCTAATCTACAGTGGAAGTGGACTGCCTGAAGCCCCTCTGAAGGGTCTGAGGACACTACTGTCTTCCAACCATCCCTGCAGTCTCTTTGTGATCACATGTGCAAACAATTTTTGCATCATGTCGATCAGATTAATCGGTCTGTAATATGCAGGAAGTAGGGGGAACCTCTCTTGTAGATTGGGATTATTTCAGCACTCGCCCAAGACACAGAAAAAGGCATCCCCTCCAAAGTGGCATAAAAAAACTGCAAGGTAGGTGTTGGACCTGGCTTTTTGACAGGGTCATCCCCAAACTTTTTGCATCCTTCCTCCTATTTTTTTCTGACCTGTTGTTGTTGGCTTTCGAACTCTGGGCACTTTACCACCGCTAACCAGTGCTAAAGTGCATATGCTCTCTGTGTAAATTGTACTGTTGATTGGTTTATCCATGATTGGCTATTTGATTTACTTGTAAGACCCTAGTAGAATGCACTATATGTGCCTAGGGCCTGTAGATTAAATGCTACTAGTGGGCCTGCAGCACTGGTTGTGCCACCCACTTCAGTAGCCCCTTAACCTTGTCTCAGGCCTGCCATTCCAAGGCCTGTGTGTGCAGTTTCACTGCCACTTCGACTTGGCATTTAAAAGTACTTGCCAAGCCTAAAACTCCCCTTTTTCTACATATGAGTCACCCCTAATGTGTGCCCTAGGTAACCCCTAGAGCAGGGTGCTGGGTGGGTAAAAGGCAGGACATGTACCTGTGTAGTTTATATGTCCTGGTAGTGTAAAACTCCTAAATCCGTTTTTACACTACTGTGAGGCCTGCTCCCTTCATAGGCTAACATTGGGGCTGCCCTCATACATTGTTGAAGTTGCAGCTGCTGATCTGAAAGGAGCAGGAAGGTCATATTTAGTATGGCCAGAATGGTAATACAAAATCCTGCTGACTGGTGAAGTCGGATTTAGTATTACTATTCTAGAAATGCCACTTTTAGAAAGTGAGCATTTCTTTGCACTTAAATCTTTCTGTGCCTTACAATCCATGTCTGGCTAGGTTTAGTTGTCAGCTCCTTGTGCATTCACTCAGACACACCCCAAACATAGGGTACTCAGCCTCACTTGCATACATCTGCATTTTGAATGGGTCTTCCTGGGCTGGGAGGGTGGAGGGCCTGCCCTCACACAAAGGACTGCCACACCCCCTACTGGGACCCTGGCAGCCAGGATTGAACTGAAAGGGGACCTGGTGCATTTCTTAGCCACTCTTTGAAGTCACCCCCACTTCAAAGGCACAATTTAGTATAAAACAGGGCCTCTGCCCTACCTAATCAGACACTTGCTGGAGAAGAAACCTGAACCAGAAACTACATCCTGCCAAGAAGAACTGCCTGGCTGCTCAAAGGACTCACCTGTCTGCTTTCTACAAAGGACTGCTGCCTTGCTGTTGGCCTGCTGCCTTGCTGAACTCTAGTCTGGCTGTAAAAGTGCTCTTCAAGGGCTTGGATAGAGCTTGCCTCCTGTTCCCTGAAGTATCAGGACCAAAAAGACTTCTCTTTTTCATTTGGACTCTTCGTGCGCCAAATATTTCGACGCACAGCTTGCTCCGCAGCGAGAAAATCGCCGCACACCGACGCTGCTCAACGCGACGCCTACGGGGCGGCTGGAAATTTGACGCACGGTCTCGCTTGGACAATGCCGCCCTACTTCCAGAGGGGAAACCGACGCGAAGCCTGCCGTGAGAAAGAAAATTCCTCGCACAGCCTCGCGAAACGATGTGCAGCCGGAAAACAAGCCGAAGAATCCACACACAGACCCTGGGACATCTGGTAATTCCGCGATCCATAGAAGGAGACGGTCTGCGTGCCGGAAAATTACACACGTCTTCCCCGAGTGAAAAATAACGACGCAAGTCCGTGTGTGAAGGAGCGCAACTGACGCACACACCATTTTTCCTCCCGTAGAACGACGCACGTCTCCCCGCGTGAAAAATAACGACGCAAGTCAGTGTGTGAAGGGGCGTAACGGATGCACACACCATTTTTCCACGCATCTCCTCGTCTGCGGCCCTCTGTGGAGATTTTCCACTCCAAACCAGGTACTTTGTGCTTGAAAGAGACTTTGTTTGCTTTTTAAAGACTTAAGACACTTCATATCACTTTTTAGTGATATCTTTACAAATTCATATTGCATCTTTGATCGTTTTGACCTGCAAATACCCAGATAAATATTATATATTTTTCTAAACACTGTGTGGTGTATTTTTGTGGTGCTATATTATGTTATTGTATGATTTATTGCACAAATGCTTTACACATTGACTTCTAAGTTAAGCCTGACTGCTCGTGCCAAGCTACCAGAGGGTGGGCACAGGATAATTTGGATTGTGTGTGACTTACCTTGACTAGAGTGAGGGTTCTTGCTTGGACAGAGGGTAACCTGACTGCCAACCAAAAACCCCAACAGTAGGGGATCCAGATTTCTGGCACTGAACAATAAAAATCTCCTGGGATTCTATCAAGTCTTGGTGCCTTTGTAGGGGCTATCCATTTTTTGGCACTAGCCACTTCATCAGTAGTGATTATGGGGTGTTCTACAATGTCATGGGGACTGAGAGGCACACAAGGACTAGGACCCACTAAGACCCTGTCCCTTGCCATTGAATCATACACTGAACTGAAGTGGGTGATCCGTTGTGAGGCTGAGATGTTCTCTATCACTCCCGGAGACCCCAGACACCCCAAGGCAACAGCTTGTCAGAATTGCATATAATCCCTGTGCTTCAGTGCCCCATGGGTGGCCTCCCACTTTTGCATTTCCCAGTCTTTCTTAGTGGAATGTAGTCACTTTATGTAAGTGTTTCTAGAAGATGGAGCCTACTCTACCTTCTTGGCTTTAATGTCCTTTATAAGTTCAGTTTTGGCCATGCGTTACTGCTTGTTGTACCATCCAACTGGAATTTTCTTGAACTCCCCCAAATAGCCTCCTTTTAGAAAAGATGTAGTTCCTCCACCAATTATTGGTGCTTGGCCATAATCCCATGCCATTGATTCGATTTCTCTGCCAGGTCTAAACACTTCTGCATACTTTCTAGAGCCAGACCTTCAACTTTGTAGAGCTGCTGCACAGATTCAGGAGACAGAATAAACTCTTTCCATTTGACCCTATGCCTGTTTGGTGTCAGGGTTATCCTTTGGTCCAGTCTAGTTTGTCCTCCCCTCTTGTGCCCCAAAGTGCAAAGTCCCCAATTCAAGGGACAATTCAAGATGATCACTATCATGGCTCAATATAACTGTCATATCAATGACATCTGGCCATAACCTGACATCAACGCAGATGTAATCAATAGTGAAGGATGGCCCTATACGGTTGAATTCATAGGATTCACACTTAGCTGATTTGGTACACCCATCGCAAGTCCTAATAGAATGGTTTAATACAAGGGCATTTACTTGGAGCTAGTGGTGGCCATTTCTTGAGCAGATCGGTCAACAATGCAGGAATGCCCCATAGTGTATCGTCCTCAAGAACAAAGCCATGAGTGAAGACACCTAGTGGTTCAAAATGGCAATTAAAATCCCCACCAAGCAATTTATAAGCCCCAGCCCCCGAAGTGTAGATAGGAAGTTAGCTAGATAGCCTATCACCAGAGACTCAAGGCAAGTGCTGACAGGTCTAGAGTACACATTGACTAAATATAGCTTGCTAGCATCTGGAAAGAAAAGGGATAGGCATAGAACATCATCACTTGTTGTCTCCACCTGCTTGACCTGAAAGTCCAGGTGAGAAGCCACCCATGTTGATAGGCCACCAGAAGGTCTTCCCTTTCCCCCAGCATCACTCTTTGCAACTTTAAAATAAGTAGCATAACCTTGGAACGCTATTTCTGTAGTCAGCCACGTCTCTTGGAACAAGCAAATATTGTGCAGGGTTATAAGTGTGACCCAATCAAGTTTTTCTGTCTTCCCCTTTAGACCAACTACATTCTATGACAGAACCCGAACAGACTTTGTTGCCTCCATCAAAACCTCACTACCTATGGGTTTAATCATTACTGTGGAAGCATCGGGTTTGCCATTTGCCCCAACATCATCCTAGGGGCTCCTGGCTAGAGATCCTTTGCTGATAGTCAAACACTTCAAAATCAGCACTATTGCTAGTGACCTTTGTCTGCGAATCCTGACTTATTAGAAAAAGATCAACCTTAGAAGTCAATCGATTTGACGGGTCTATCTGAGGACGTTCACACCTGCTTCCAGTTAATTGTTCCATCGCAACACCTGCCCTCAAATGTGTCACTCAAATCCCTTTACCTTGTCGACTGGAATCGCCCATCTTGGCATTATTACTACTGGCGACATTAGCAACACAAAAAGGATGATGGACGGAGTGCTGACAATGCAAACACTCACCCCCAGTCACAGATCTGGGTTTAATCCATCATTTTTTTGCTGCCCATGCCATTCCAGTTTGGACCCAGCCATATGCAAATCAGTCTTGACCCTGTTCCCCATGGGAACAGTCCAGCCCGAACTGCCTGGCCAGGTCTTCCCTGGACTGGAAACAAGTATCCTGGGAACGGTTTCGGGGTTTTACCCCTCATCAGCCAGGCTAGCTTGAATCCAGTGGCATGAGAAGCACGGGACCCACGTCTGGGCATACCCTTCCCACTTAGGGCGACATTAGCAACACAAAAAGGATGATGGACGGAGTGCTGACAATGCAAACACTCACCCCCAGTCACAGATCTGGGTTTAATCCATCATTTTTTTGCTGCCCATGCCATTCCAGTTTGGACCCAGCCATATGCAAATCAGTCTTGACCCTGTTCCCCATGGGAACAGTCCAGCCCGAACTGCCTGGCCAGGTCTTCCCTGGACTGGAAACAAGCATCCTGGGAACGGTTTTGGGGTTTCACCCCTCATCAGCCAGGCTAGCTAGAATCCAGTGGCATGAGAAGCACGGGACCCACGTCTGGGCATACCCTTTCCACTTAGGGCGACATTAGCAACACAAAAAGGATGATGGACGGAGTGCTGACAATGCAAACACTCACCCCCAGTCACAGATCTGGGTTTAATCCATCATTTTTTTGCTGCCCATGCCATTCCAGTTTGGACCCAGCCATATGCAAATCAGTCTTGACCCTGTTCCCCATGGGAACAGTCCAGCCCGAACTGCCTGGCCAGGTCTTCCCTGGACTGGAAACAAGCATCCTGGGAACGGTTTCGGGGTTCCACCCCTCATCAGCCAGCCTCCGAACCTGATGGGACACAATCAGACCCCATTGCCCCACCACCCATGGAGCCAATGGAGTACTGGTGGCCTTCAGTAGGCAGTCAATCAACCCCATCTAATATTTCAAAACAGTTCTGCATAGGAACTGAATATGAGCCACCCCGCAGCCTACTCGACAAGCTAGGCACAGGGGAGATTGCCTCTACACGCACAGCAGGATTTAAATGGGGAGCAACGGAGATCTGAAATTGATGATGACGCAGTCACCGTCTCAATCCACCCGGCCTTGTTCAATCCAAGCCACTCTCCTCTCGTGGAGCAGCTCTCTTGTGAGGGCAAGGAGAAAACCTCTAAAGTGCGCTAACAACCCCACTGTTTTATTAAACAAGGCGTCATATGTTTGAACACTATTGCCTAACAGGGATGGAACACCTGCCAGAACCATTACATAAGGACATGAAGCTGGTGGATGATTGATTACCGGCAACCTTACTCTCCTCTGATTTTTACTAGAGTTAGGGGGGGCAACCATTAGCAACTACAGGGTCTGCCTTACTTGTGCCAGCTCTGCCAGAATCAGCCTGGGAGACAGAGGTGTTTGAAGCCAGAACGTTTCTACAGGAACCGCCTACAGATAACCCTGCTGGTGTACCCCTTCCTGGATAGGATGGCTTGAGGGGTGACCTTTGATCACAAATGGGCGATTTTCCTCCCCCTGAGATGGATCACCGCTATTTCCTTTGTATACTATGGGTTTGACACTTATGGACTGTGACTGTAACCCACTGCCTTCTGCCAGCTTATTGCCAATGGTCACAAGGCGAGCACAAATTGGAGATAGGTGCCTATATATATTGGGGATTCCCCCGTTTATAGGCATAGACTGGGCCGGGACACTCAGCACCCCCCCTTTCCGACTGAAGCGGGACTGGGACTGGAGGGGGCAGCCCAGCTTTTATTTTAGCGCAGCAGGCTGCCTACTCTTCCTTGCTATCTTTCTATGTTGCTTAAAGCTAGCTGTGAAAGAGTCACTGGTACAGATGAAATGGTTTGCAGGCCATAAACAGGGCGACAGGTGCTGGTGCACCCTACACACTGCTGCTCAATTATAAGCCAGCGTCAATGTTGAAGGGTGTTTCCCGATGAGTCAGCGGGCGGAAACACCGCTTCCGCCCGCTGACCCAGTGGGAAACTCCTAATGGGGCCCGCGGGAAGTCGGCGCACTGGCGGTAACCTGACCTCAGGAGACTGGCTGCAGTGAATGTGCCCGCTGCCACCAAAGCATGATGAAAGCAGCTCCTGCTGCAAAGCACTGTGGGCGCTGTGATCCGTCATGGCCCCCCACACACTCCAGGCATTCTAAAGAAGAACTAGAGCGCTAACAGTCTTACATATGACAAAGGTGTGACACATCTGAAGCCACCTTGATTGAATCAAAACAGAAAAACTTTAAACATTTAATATAGAAAGGAACATAATGAGGGGGTTCATTTTGTCATAAGAATTATGGTTAGTACTGTAGAAAGAAAATTTAGGACACGTTCTAAGTGAGTTCTAAAATATCTTCCTGTTGCACTTCCAAAGTCAGGTGATTTTGAGTTCTAAAGAACAACTAGAGTGATAACAGCCTCCTTATGACAAAAGCGTGGCACACCTTAAGCCATCTTAATTGAATCAAACTGGTATAACTGGTGAAACCTAAAACATTTAATTTAGAAAGGAACAAAATGAGGTGGTTAATTTTGTTATAGAAATTATGGTTGCTGTAGAAAGAAAAATGAGCATGTGTTTTAAGTGAGTTCTCAAACATTTTTCTCTTCTGTTTCATGAAAACATTCTGACATGTGGACTGAAACATGTACTTTCAACACCAGCAGCGGACTGCCAGATAACTTCCTGGTGATCAGCAGGTTACATTGTTCTAATGAGCAACTAGAGTGCTAACATTTTGAAGTTGTGCCAGAAGTGTGGCACACCTGAATGCCATCTTGATGGAATAGAAGTGGAAAAATGAAAGCATTTCCTACTGAGGATACTGCATAAATAAGGACATTAGGGAGCCGGGATCTGCGTCCAACCCACCCATTGTGCATTGCGATGGGCATCTTACTTAAGATTTTTTAAAAACAATAGAAAGTCACTGAAAAAACAATGTTATAGTTAGGAAATTGAATTAGTGAAACCTTCAAAATTCACAAAAAAAACAAAGGTTACAGGGACATTATAGTTAGGAAATAGAATTTAAAAAACCTTAGAAATTCACAAAAAAACAAGGTTACAGGGACGTTATAATTAGGTTCAGATTTTACACTCACAAAACCATAGAAATTCAGCTGTTATAGTTAGAATTACTTCAAGTAAGTATAACTTGTGCCCTAAGGTAACTATGACTCGTACCCTCGCCATGCACTGCTAATTACCCAAGATATTACATCACTCATTACATCTTTGACATCATTGATAATATCAATGTAATATTTTGATGAGGAAACTTGGATGATGTCATCAGTGATGTCACCAAGGATGTCTTTTGAGATGTCATCAGTGATGTCAAAGAACATGTCATGAATGATGTCATATGTGAGGTCATAAGTAGTGTGCATGTCGGGAAGCAAGTTATGGTTAATGCTGCTAATTATAACTGGTGAATTTCTGTGTTTTTGTTAAGTTCAAAACGTTAACATTGTCACTGAGAAATTTACCTAACTATAAAGTTGCTTTAACCTTTGTTTTTTTTCAATGAATTTCTAAGGTTGGTTTTAAGCAAAAACACATATTTTTATAATACCTAACTATAACATTACTTTAACCTTCGTTTTTTCAACTTCTTAGTTGTTGTATCTAACCTATTCAGAAATATTCCCTGTACAGTTTTCATAGTCTTTACATAAACATATTTATATTTCAAAAAGACACTAACCATTTTTAAGGTGTGTGATCGCTCTTGCAAAAGACTTGCTGGTAGCCTGCGAGATTGTAGAGTTATAAATTGCATTCTAATCTGTTGTACATAGTTCTTTTTCATCTGGTCAGTTATTATTGAATGCTAATCTTTAATAATTAAGTCAGTACAGTATGCATATTGTATTAAATATTTTGTTTACAACTTATGGCTCTTGCACTAAAATTGCGTGAGCCAAACACACCATCTCCTGCATGGACTACAAGGGGGCTGTACTTCCTGTCTGGCTCTCGTGATCTGCGTGTGAGATCGTACATTTGGATATAGAAAGAAAGTAAGACATGAGAAGTGTTGTTTAGAGTAGAAAAACAGTTTATTTATTATTGTATTTCAAATATAAAGAAAGTTCTCAATTTTTATGTTCTCTTGAGCGCCTCGTGACATACCTGCGAGACGCACAGGAGAGTAAAAATATCCCATTGAAGGGTTTAGATTGGTTCATATGGATGTCTTTATTTAGCAAAGAAAAATGCCTTCCTTGTATTTTGCTTTGGTTAGACCTTTTTGGCTAGCTCTCTGATGTTGCTGATTTTCTGTCACCAGAATGTCATCCTCAGATTTAGGTGAGAACCAACTCATCCACCTTTACCACCCAAGCAGTCCTTGGTGTGTCAGTTTTTTTAAATGAGGCCGGTGGGGGAAACGTATCTGTGAAATATGTGATTTGTGAAATATGCACAAAAAGAGTTCAAAGTTCTGTAGGGGCAGCCAGAACAAGCAATATAGCATGAGTACCACTGGGATGTGGCGACATTTCAGGGTTGTGCATCCTCAACACCTTGCTTAGGCTAAGTTACCCATGCTTCAGAGCTTGATAATTCATCCGGGGCACCCATATCTTTTCAACCTGGTGATGCTGTGCCTGCCCGGGTACTCTACGCTGAAGCAGATAACAATTCTGCTTATTTGAACAAAGTCCATTTTTTGCTGCACATGCAAACAAATAATTTTTTTTACTGAGACAAGCAGGCTGCACAGGACAAGCTTGCCCAAGATCATAAATGCCCACCTGGGCGGCAGTTGTTTTTAACATTTTTTTTCCTGTTTTCTTCTCCACTATGTGTTGAAGGAGATGTTGGTTTTTTACTTCCAATTTTTTGTTTTTGTTGTACCCTTGTTTTTTTTTTTTTTAAACAAAAAGATTAAAAATGGTAAAAAACATAAAAAATATAGTTGTTCAAAAATGTTACTTAAATAAGCTCTTTTTAGAGCTACCCTATACTTAATTCATTTTTATTTGTACAATGTTACCCTTTTTTCTTCTTGATGACGCTGTCATACATAGCCTGGGTGACTCTTGCAAGCCTCTTGTGAGAGCCAGGTGCACAGTCCTCCACATCCACTGTGTGGGAGCAGTGTTTGCTGCTTTAAGCTTGCGAGAGCATACTTTTATAATGGAATTTGCATTTTAACTGAGCATATCCTGTAGTAATATATATAATTTATATGCACCAGATTTTCGCTACCCTTTTTTTAAAAATAGGATCCCGCAATACTCTTGCAAGATCATAAAATTGCTTTTCCTTCATTACAATACTTATCCCTTATTATCCTTGCTACTAGAATATGGCGAGACTTTGCATGAAGGTAATCAGTGTGTAGACTAGGGTGTAAAGAGACACTGCCTTTCAATTCACACCTTTCCCCAGGCTCAGTATTATGCATAGTAGGGTGGGGAAGGTACTCATCTCACATGTAAGACCTCACTATTCTATTAAGTATAACAAGTACTAGACCCCCACTAACACCTCTCCTCAAGGAAATAACCATATATATTAGCATGTGAGAATGGATCTCCCTGTCCACTCACAGCTCTCCTCAGCATGACAGCCATATACAGCAGTATGTAGGGAAACATCGTCTACTGCACTAACACCTAGCCTCAGGACAACACGGATGTGCAGTACGGTGTAGTGAAGCAGTGACCTCTGTGCTGATACCTCGCCTTAGAACAACAGCAATAAGCAGTGCTGTCTACGAAGGAAGTGATCTGTCCACTAACACATCTTACCAGGGTGAGAAGTGTCTGTAGTAGGGTTTGAGAAAGTGGTATCTCTATACTCATACCTTGTCTCATACTGACAAGTATACATAGTAGGGGAAGGGAAGAAACTACTCTCTTTCCTGACACAAGTCTTGTGCATGATAATTATGGATATTATAGTCTGGGGAGAGACTGGCCTTTCTCCTGTGACCTGTATCTTGGATGATGGGTGTGTAAATTAGGGTGTAAAAAGTGGCTTACCTCTCTGATCACAGCTCTCCCCAGTAGAACAGATGTAGAAGTAAAGTATGGAGTTGAAATTACCTGTATGCTTAGAAGTCTGTCTTTCATAACAACTATAGAGAAGAGACCTCTCCCCAGAGTAACACATGTGCAGAGTAGGCTGAGGGGTTGAAACTGTTCTATTGGCATATACATCTCTTCATACTGATGAATGTCCATTGTAGATTATAAAATGGAGTATTTCTCTCTCTCTCTCTCTCTCTTTCTCTCTCTCTTTCTCTCTCTCTCTCTCTAGCACCATGTCTTAGACAACTGGTGCCATATCTGGTTGTGGAAACATACTTACCACTGTTTCATACTTCTCCCAATGGCAACACCTATACGTAATAGGGTGTGCACAGCAGCTGACAGCAGTGTGTATTAGAGTATAAAGATGCACTTCACTCTGTGCCAATACACCTCTCTTCTAGCAGAGTTCCTTATACTACAACATGCACAGCGACTGATCTCTGTAAATAAAAACCTCAATGTTGCATGACAAGTAACCATACCTGCTTAGCAAAATAATTGGTTTCTCCATCACCAATTCTCTGTAGCGTAAACAATTACCATAGTATCATAAAGATACAAATGCATGCAGCAGCATATTTCCAGTCCCTGAAGTTTAACTCAATATTGCAATGCTGTAATAAAACAGAAATTTGTAATAAGTATTAAGCAAAGAAATTTAAAGTAACTTTAAACTTTTTTTTATTACAGCAAAACAATTTAACATTAAAAAACAACAGCAACCGTATTAACAACTAATAATCAACAACTATAAAACTAACCAAAAACAACCATCTTTACTACTTTAAAATGTCTTCATCACATTATGATGAGCAGCCTGGTGTTGTTGCACCACCTTAGCCATCTTAGCCTGACAAAGCGCCTGTGGCAGTTTTTTGTTTTGGGGCAAGCTAGCAAAAAAGTCTTGGCAAAGGTTCTCACGCATTCAGTTTTTTAAAAGGAGTTCACAGTTGGCTTGTCCTACTGAACTGCAGAGCTCTTTGTGTGCTTCTACATATTTTCAACATGAATACACTGTACCTGCTCAGGTACTCACTTCTAATTATACACAATAATCCTGTTTTTCTTAATAAGGCTCTTGTATGCTGTTTATGTAAGCAGATAATTATTTCCTCAGGGAAATGTTCAATTTTGTTCCTAAAATAGACAAAGGGGGTGATTCAGACCTTGGCGGACGGCGGAGGCCGTCCGCCAAGGTTCCGCCGCCGAATGACCGCACCGCGGTCAAAAGACCGCGGCGGCCATTCAGACATTTCCGCTGGGCCGGCGGGCGCTCTCCAAAAGAGCACCCGCCGGCCCAGCAGAAATGCCCCTGCAACGAGGACGCCGGCTCAGAATTGAGCCGGCGTAGTTGCAGGGGTGCGACGGGTGCAGTTGCACCCGTCGCGTATTTCAGTGTCTGCAAAGCAGACACTGAAATACTTTGCGGGGCCCCCAGGGGCCCCGCGGCACCCCCTACCGCCATCCTGTTCATGGCGGGTTTCCCGCCATGAACAGGATGGCGGTAGGGGGTGTCTGAATCCCCATGGCGGCGGAGCGTGCTCCGCCGCCATGGAGGATTCAATGGGGCAGCGGTAAACCGGCGGGAGACCGCCGGTTTACCCTTTCTGACCGCGGCTGAACCGCCGCGGTCAGAATGCCCTCGGGAGCACCGCCAGCCTGTTGGCGGTGCTCCCGTGGTCGGTGACCCTGGCGGTCACCGGCTGCCAGGGTCAGAATGACCCCCAAAATGACTTAAAAGATAAAAAATTACATACTGATTAATAATTGATAACAGTGATACATTACTATATTGTCTAAGTTTTAGTACTTTTCACTTCACCCACAATCACAATTGTACCTAGTGCACCAGTAACTTGTTATTCCTCTCTCCTAATACTTCCACACCTTCAATCCGTCTGTTTTCATATTTTCACAATTAAATTACAACATGCCATGAGCTCTCCTTCCTAAGCAGTTAATAAAGTAACACATTCATCATTATACACCTTTGCTAACACTCATCACAGTGTTTCCCTCTGAAATAGCAATATCACCACTCACACTTCTCATAGGGCACTGATTAAAATGAAGAACTAAGCCTTAACAGAGTGCGTTGCCATAATCTTTTTGTCTTACAAATTAGTTGAGGGGACGGTCTGCCCTCGTGCTCCGCACCAGCTGATGAGCGCGTCGCTACTCAATTGACCGCATTGCTTTGGAAACATATATATATATATATATATATATATATATATATATATATATATATAAATACATATATGTATTTATGGTTAAACGCCTAATTTTTAACACAATCTGCAAACCTTGCTCACATCTCTCTACATGTGAACCTCTCAAAAGCTATATTGACACATCTATGCCGCCACAAACAGCTTTTCAGTCTGTAAACATGGTGTAGAGTAAGTTTACCAACATTAGTACTGACGCTGTACAACAAAGTTGATAAAATATATTATTAAATACCTGAACTTGAATGTTTCTCTAAAATACAGATGAAGACACTAGACTCTTTCACCTCCACATAAATTCACTTCTGCTGAGCACAACTCAAACAGACTTCTTTCTCCAAAGCACCGAGGACAAGCAGAGCTCTCTCTGGTTCTGCACCCAATGAGATCACAGCATTTCTTCAACCATGTAGTAAATACTGGGTGAGCATTGGCCTTTTTTTTTTCTACTTCTCCCCATGTAACCTCATGAGACTCTTGCAGGATCGTAAAACACTTTTTTGCAGGCCTAGTAATTTTCTATGTGAGTCTCGTGAGATCCTCGCAAGATTGAAAAATAAAAATTAACCGTCTATTCATCACAGTACTTATTTCTTCTCAAAACAAGCATCACAATATCAATTCCTACTAATAAAATGTACTGAGAATCCATCTACTAATTTTTACTATTCAGGATTCTGCAAGAGTCCTGTGAGATCGTAAAAATTAGTTAAAACCAATATTCAATTATAATCTTCACAGTAGTTATCCCTTAAATACCTCTTCTCTACATCTAGGAAGACAGCATGCCTTTCTGCTGCCCCCTTTTATAGTTTATTTACTTACTTTCCATACCAACTCCAGTTTTTCACAGTAAACAGTAATGGCTGCTATTTCATCACTAACATTCTAAGAGCCAGCCAATCAGAGAGCTTGTGAGTCTCGCAAGAACCTCTCACTCACATGAGAGCGTGAAGGCACTCGGGGGGAAAAACAGGCCTTGGCCAGTCACAAGGCTCCATTTTTAAATTCTCGTTCTTGAGGGAGGCTCGCAAGAGTCTCACGAGCCCAACCATCCAGATATACCATTATTTTTTACCCTTAATTTCTCAAAAACTACTGAAAGGATTTTCACCAATCGGCTGTCTGCCGAATTTAGTGTAATTCTGTTCAACAGTTTTTGCTGTAGCCATGTTTAAAGAAGGCTATGGAAAATACATGGGGATTTTATTTTGTGAGCCCCCCTTTCTTTTTGGCCCGACTTTTCAGATTCAGGAAGGAGCTGGGGTGGATAACCCTTTTTTTTTTTAAAGTTGTGTGAAGATTTAGAAATGTTATTAGCAAACCAAAAAACCTACTGGTGCCCTCAGTAAGACATATATATATAATCCTGAAAGGGCCTTGGTTTGATATATATATATATATATATATATGTATATATATATATATATATATATATGTATATATATATATATATATATATACACACATAAACACACACACATATATATATTTATATATATGAATGAATATATATATATATATATATATATATATATATATGTATATATAGTGAGATTATAGTTAGGAATTGTAATAATATCTTTACATTGAAAAAAACCTTAGAATATCAATGAAAAAACAAAGGTTAAAGGGATATTATAGTTAGGTGAAAATGTCAGTTAAAACATTTTTTTTTTTAATTGACCATACCAATGAAATTCTCCATTTATAGTTATCCCCCGCTAACTATATCTAGTACCTTAAAGTAACTATAACCCCCACCCCCACCATGCAGTCCTGTAATCAATTATGTAATTCCTGATGTTGCAGTCATGTTATCAATGATGTCATAGAACGTGTAACGAGTTAT
This sequence comes from Pleurodeles waltl, assembly GCF_031143425.1. NCBI lineage: Eukaryota > Metazoa > Chordata > Amphibia > Caudata > Salamandridae > Pleurodeles > Pleurodeles waltl. Next base: position 77,902,152 of record NC_090443.1, on the reverse strand, counting down.
GTAATATGATGGAAAATTTATCAGTGTGTGGTGAGGGTGAGGGTGTGAGTTTGGAAAGCAATTCAGAGTTGGCCTCCCACGGGGTGTTGGCTGCCTACGAGGGGATGGGTGCCAGAGGTCAGACCCTTCAGCCAACCCCACACTGCACACAGCTTAAGACCTATACATATGAAAAACGAAGACATACACGTATGAAAATTGTGACTTACAACATGTCATGAGTGATGTAATATTTGAGGCCATAAGCAGTACATGATAGGGATGTAAGTTATGGTTAAGTCAATAAAGTAGAACTGTTGAATTTCTGTGCTTTTTTTTTGTTTTTAAACTTCAGTTTTTGTATTGTTGCGAGACCTAAATATAATGTCACTTTAACCTTTGTTTTGTGTGTGTATATTACATTCTGGTACTTGTAGTTCGCTTAACCGTGCAGTAAAATCACAACTACAAGTACCAGAATGAAAAGCTTAAGCGATGGCTGGACAAGTAACTGAAACCTGATGTTTGTCAAGTTCTGCTTGTTGTTATTTTATTTGCTAGGGGGCTTATGTTTCTGTGTTTGCACTGGCACAATCATATTTTGTCAAATTTGGCAGTCCCTCTTTACCTACCTTGGCAGTCTCACCAAAACAGACACACACAGAAATACTCTACATAGTTATCTGTAATTCATCCACTGCATCATGTTTATTGTGTAAACCCTCTTCTTCCATGTAGAGCACCTATGCTCGTGATGCCCTGGCCAAGAACATCTACGACCGCCTATTCAACTGGATAATTGACCGTATAAACCAAAGCATTCGGGTGAGTTTTTCGACATCTGAAATATTAACATGATAGCCTAATTCAATTGTATGAGAGATATATGTGCAATTCCTGGACAGCGGCAGCCACTGCAAATCTCAAGAGGAAGCTTGAGGGGGGTAAATATGGAGGTGAGGGGGAATTACAAATATCTAAGAAAAATAAACATACCTTTTCCTGCCACCGCCGGCCGCCTTGCTCCTCTTCTGATGGTGTTGGTGTCCCAGCAGTCCCTGGGACACCAGAACAGGCTCCCCACTTAATCCTGGTGCTGCTTTCTTGCTATAGCTAGCCTGAGAGCAGTGCCAGGACTGGTCTAAGGGGCTTGTTCTGCCGCTCCGACACTATGTGGGAGTCTGTGCAGTTTCTCCAACCTAAGTGCGCATGTCAGTTTGGGCGGCCTGAAGAAGCCGGCCAAACTTGCATGCGCACTTAGTGCACTAACTCCACTCCCTCCCCCCCCCCCCCCTTTCCCATGGATCAGCCCGCCCCCAGCACCTGAAAAATAAAGTGATCACAAAATGTTGTTTTATTTTTCCAGGGGTGGCGAGGCTCCTTCACCATTGGGAACGAGCCGCCCCTGCTCCTGGGGCCTGTCTTAGTTTCTTTTACTTCAGTGGACTAGAAAATGTCAGGGATAGACTGGCCATAAACTCAGTTTTGCTGCCACTGGATCAGCTGCTATATTAAAGGTTTTACAGCTAAAACCCTGCACATTTTGTGGTTTGAAGGCCGATTTCACTGCGCGTTTTCTAAAGGTTAAATGTGTTCCTATAGCTGCAGTGTACACTACCCCACCTGCACTGTAGCTCCTCCCTCGCATTTGTGGGTGTAGGATGAGGATACATTTCTGTTTGTTGTGGGTGAGTAGAGGGAAAGCCTTTCAGCAAGTACCTGGGAATTAGCATAACCTGTGACGTAACAAGAAGTGACATCCCTGGAAGCGAGCCACAAGACGTTGCACAACAGAAATGAGTTACAAATGCCCACAACAAACTTAAAATTACTAATATTCAGAAATGATGCTTCTCTCAAAGAGCCGCAGAGCACTGATTGTCCTCATTTGTAGTTACCCCTGCAGAGTTCTCAGGTGTCCCAGCCAGGTCCATAGATGAAAGAGACACAGGATTGCCGGTCTCAGAATGCAAAGAAAAAACCTGGGCTGGATAAGCTACTCTATATTTGGAAACCTTTATAAAAACTCCCCAGTGTAAAACCATATTGATTATATGCTGACCACAACAACATGCAAAACAATTGCATTAAAAGAAGCAAAATTCATATATTTTTGCTTGACACTGCTCTGCCTTAGAAAAAAGAGGCATACATTTACGGCAAAAGTATAGGGATTTACCTCTCAGTATTGAGAGGAAGAGAAGGTTAATCAGAGCAAGGTTGTTTTTCTTACCAACATGGGACTTCGTTATGGCCGCTTAAAAGACAAAAAGAACAATATATGCAGACATGCAGAGCTGATAAGGAGTCATTACTCCACATAATATGCATTTTTACACAACTGAAAGTACTGCCGCAGACATTTTTGAACACCAGCCTAGCTTCAGTTACAAATCAGGAATTATGCTGAAAGCATGCTTAAGCAATGTTAAATTAATTGTTTGATATTGATATAGTTTTAAATATGAGTATTTTATCTGAACATCATAATGCCACTGAGGGTGGTGTTTTCTAAAGACGATATCTTTGTTTTATTGTAAGTTCGTAGTATCTACAATGCTTTTAGCTTGTGCAATAAAGATTTTATATAATAGTTAAAGCTTTGGATTTCTCTCTCTTGGCCTGCAGGGGACTTGTTAGACCTGTTTTTTTTGTCCCCCACCAGCCATAAAGACCCTCTGCCAAAATCTGGAGGGATATGAACCTCACCGTCCCCATTTCCTATGTCGATGCTCGGAGTCACCTATTAATAAATTCTCCTCTCGTGCTCTAGTTCACAGCTCATGTTCACACTGTGCAGGGATGTAAGAGCGATATTCCGTTAGGTCACACGAGGCATCTTACCCGGGCCGCTTGTGATATCCAGTCCGACTCTGCTCCATGGTGCACAGTGTAATGCCGTGATGAGAGTAATGTTCCACTTTATTAGCACAGATCCAAAGTAAACCCTTTTCTCTACCTTGAAAAAACTACAAAAACTATGTATGTGGAACAAACCTTTTGGAAAATGTACTGTTTTGAAAAGGAACACAGAAATGATTGAATTATAATTGTGGAGCCGTGTCACCGCATTTTGTGTTGAATGCACAGAACGTATAAGTAATTAGCAGTGATCGAGGAAAAAAAAACACCCCCATTACTTGAAAACTAATTTTCCCCATTTTTTTGTTTGGAAAAAGAGTTGGTAGTGGAGTTCAGCAATTTCAGATTGGGGCTAACAGTTCTTCACAAGAGCTCGATCGCTGAAGCCCTCTTCAGAAACCACTTGGTAGAGGAGAACGCTCGAGGGGCGAATTTAAAACAGATGCACATTTTGCACAATACACTCAAGCTGTACCAGGCCCTCATTAACACACAACTGTACTCTTGAGAGCTAGGCCGCAACCAGGTGTTCCATCTCTTTCTGTAAGGAGCAGAGCAGGAAGCATTTTAGGACCGCAAATTGGCTGCCAGCATCTAGAGTTATACTGTCAATGCTTTATTTCGACAGCCAATTACAGTCATTAATGCGTAAAGGGCGGAAGTTTCAATGCAGTAGTTATGCGACTCTAATCATCAGAGAAGAGTCGCGGCCATTTTGGGAACATATTCACAAGAAATGCCACCAGTGTGCCATGGTAAAATTTTTTAACTCTGGTTCTACCAATCCAATAAAACAACATTTCTAAGTGCCACTGTTACGTGTTATCGAGTATTACAGCTATTGATTTATAGAAGAATGTTAAGATACTTTCCTAGTATATATGACCAAAATTGCAAAAAAAATGGGTATAATATTTCTTATTTGGATGTTTTATAGAACCCTAGCATATTCTCTGAGGTCTGTGCTTTTTAAGATGAACGTAGTTTACATCTTGCACAAAGCATACTCTAAGTAACATGCATACATTGACGCACAGTATTTGCAGATCACACAGTATTGCTAAGCCAGGAATCTCTGGTCAGCAAACACAGCGTAGGAAAAAGATTTGTGGGAGTACAGGGCCCAGAAGCTTCGACTGTTCTCCCTGCCAGCCACGGAGGCCGAAACAAAATACCTACTTTCAGAAAACTATTGAAATCTTAACTATCTCATAAATAAATGAGAACCACAACGTTAGGGCTCAGCAAGAAAGGATGCTAAATGGCCAGATTCCAGTTACATGCATTCACCACAAACTTATACCACATATTACCCTAAGCTCCACTTGTACCCTCACTCTTATAACCAGATTCCTATGAATTGGTGCAACTGTTGTTGAACTTACTGGTGATTACTTGTAACGAGCAACCACTCAACCACACTAGCTTGCACATAACAATTATCTACCAACTCCATGTGTCAGCACTGTACTGTGTTGCACGGCTAACTCCGTGGAATGACAAGTGCAGGTGGCTTGTTGGCACAATGAAAAAAAAATCATAAATAAAAGGTAATTATCCCAAAAAGCTGAAAGAATGAGGGATTCGACCAGTGTCTGTAAACATACTAAACATCTTACATTAAAATGGGCACAATGGAAGATGGTGTGAGAACGTCCTAGGATACTTGCAACTTCTGCTAATCTCTCTCCCCAAATAATCCTGAATTCTGAGAGTCTTAAAGTAGGTGAAGGAAGTGGGATGAGGGACACTCCCAGAGCGCAGTCTTTTGGCCTTTTGGCCTGCTACCGATTGCAAAGCACTGTACCAGCCATCTTATGTTAAGCTTGCAAGCTTTTGTGGATGGTGCTGAGAGAGCATAACTTGACTGTGCTATTATGTGTCCAGAAGGGGAAATGAAATGTACTCAATGATATATATATAATAATAATGTGTGCTTAAATGTATTCATGCAAACAAAGAGAGCTGAAATTCGTTAGCTGAGGTATACCTGTAAGTAGAAATTTAGAATAATCATATGCATATCACATGTATGCAGTATTTTTCAATGTATAAATATTATGATAATCTAGTTAATTCACATTTCCATACTTATTCCCCATTTATAGTACTTATGTGAAATGCACGTATAACCATGTATTTGAATGTGCATTGAGGTCTATGTTAAATTGGCTGGATTAAGGCCTGAAATGTTTTTCTGTGTTTAACCTTTAACATTGCATTTTTTGCTCTTTCTGCATATTTCTTTATGTGCAGGTGCATCTGCACAAGCCTCCAGTTAAAGAAAAGCGTATTTATTTTTTTGATCCTCATTTACCTTCCAAAGTTCCTTTCACAGACCGCGGGGGCAGCAAGGTTCTCACACAACTGCTCACCACCCGTCTCCCACTACATCTCCCCTGACTAGGAAAAACTTTCCACATGAAATCCAGTGTGGAACACAAAGGAAAGAGTATAATCATAGGATCACATCCTACCTATGTATAACTCCCCAATTCCCAACCATTGCTTCATGGGATTCCAAAATCTAGTTCTCTTACAGTCTTTATGACAGTCTAATTTGAGATTATAAATTAGAGAGTTTTTCCATTCAACAAGAGTAGGGGGAGCAGGGCTGATCCATTTCCTACATATCTCCCTTCTTGCCACAAGCATCATCTAGAACAACAGTTTAGCTCCATCTCTACCCATCTTCTGCGCCTCATATGAGCAACCAAAGATCACTATCGACGGTCTTACCTTCGGAATTGTGGGAAGAATTTCCTTAATTGCTTTACCTACCTCTTGCCATAATTCACGGAGTAGAGGACAGTCTACAAACATGTGTAGATCATCGGCTGAAGCAGAACCACACTTCATACACCTCACCACGTTATCCTGTCTCAGTCTGGAGAACTTTGTGGGAGTCCAAAAAGCTCTGTGGATTGAAAATAAATGATTTCTTCTTAAAGTAGCAGGTTTAACAGTATTATAAAGAAGTGTAGTAGATACTTGCCAAAGATCTTTAAGCTGGGGCTTCGGCAAGTACTCCCTCCAGATTTCTTCCGGAAGAATAAATTCACCATCAAAAGAAAAGCGATAAAGGGGTAGGTGATGACAGGTTGCCAAGGACGGGGAAAGTTAAAAAGGAGTTGTGAAGACAAACTCCCCTCTAGATTCCTGAATGTGAGAAAAATCCAAGGTCGTCCTGGTGCTTGTTATTGTTAGTTGTAGATAAAGGGGTATGGGAAGACAGGTTGCTAAGGACAGGGAATGTTAAAGAAGAGTTGTGAAGATGAACTTCCCTCCAGATTCCTGAATGTGAGAACAATCCAAGGTTGTTCTGGTGCTTGGACTGAGAGATGGAAACCTAATGAGACGTTACCATTCACAAACGTGTACAGACCATGGAAGGTTACTGGCAGTGACGTCAGCTATCTGAGTTACGGTGTGATTTGGGTGTTTTAGCCTGTTACAGATTCAGATTCCCTTTGACTAGAGCAAATTTTTTAACGATTTAGAGGTACAGACCTCTGTTTTCCTTTGCTTTGGTTGATGTGGCTTTTTTCTACGTACATCTCTCTTACATGAAACTTCTACTGAGGTATCTGTAGTGCTGACACTTTTAATTAATTCTCTATTGCTTTAAATTAGAAAACTCTTGGGGTTTCCTACAACCCATTAGAGTAGTTAGAATTCTGTAGATCAATGGTTAGGCAAGAGAATCAAATCTTGGATTCTGAGCACCAAATATTGTTTCTTATTTTCTGTATTGCTGTTAGTATGTCTGTTGTCAGTAGACTTTTACTTGACTTGGCGCTTTAACTCACCTTTGGTAATTCTGTACTTATATAGTATGGTTTTGAGACTCATTTACATAAGTCCGGTTTTAAACTTGTAATAAATCTTTTGAACTTTGATTCTGCTGCCAAGATTCAATGTGTGACCAAATGGTTCGCATTGTAAATTGATTAGAATGATTTAATGTGTTTCTCCTCACCCCTCAGAACATTCAAAAGATTAATTGGATCTAGCCTTCAATGGCTAAGCACCCCTGAGTCCTAAATTATTGTATTATGAAAGGCACACACTCAGTTAATACTGTTCTCTCTTTTTAAAACTTTCATGGGGTTAAGGGAAACTGTCATTATCCAACCAGTGCTTAATTTGTAAAAGAATATGTACTGGGCCCAAAGTTTTGGTAAGACGCTCATGGCTGGCACTATCGAATGTCGGGTCTAGAATAGCAAAGCTGTGAAGTCTCGATTTCACCTCATGCCGTTTTTAATCTACAGACACTCCTTGACTTTATCTCACTTGTGCAGGTTCTTTTTCATCCTTGTTTTCTTCCTTTGTCGCAGTTTTTCCATATTTCACTTTCTTCGATATTTTTCTCTTTCTTGCTCTGAACCAAAGTTTGTTGAGAAAAAATATGTGTCTGTATACAAAAATTGGGCAAGTGGCACTGTATACACCTTCTCCTACTTCAGAGAGTGAGTTTAAAAAATCATTAAGTTCACAATGTCACACGCTGGTTAATTTTTACAAGAGAGAATTTTGTGGAGAAACTACAGCCTACCTTTATCTAAATAACTGACTGCAGAAACAATCATTTTAGCATTCTTCTGTAAAACCTGTTTTTGCATAGAAACTGTGAAATTGTTCAAAGTACATAAAGTTAGCAACTATTTGAAAAGTAAGTTATGCATACTTTGTACAAATTTGCCAGTGGAATTAAAACTTTGCCCAGTACTAGTTTTAATTGCTATGATAGAAGTGGTTAATTTGTGCCCGTGGTCGCTAGTGGACTCCACCAGCACTTACTGCAGGGGACCAGGACTCTTTGTCACCACTTACTCAGTCCTGGTCTGTTGCTACTTTAACAGAATAGATAATTAGTCCTTTCATTGGCATTGGGAATAAAAATAGGAGGACAGCTAGGACCTTCACTAGATCATTGTACTGGCAGCCCTTCTTCGATTATAATGAACCACAATTCAAATAGAAGTTGATTACTCTCTCTCCCGCCTGCTGTGTATGCAGCCTACAGTGATGCGTACTGTACACCGTAAAGTCGCAGGTGGGAGAGTGGTTGCAGGCATCAGGGTGTAGCGACACTGCAGCCAAAGGTAAGGCCTGCCTAGGCTCCTGCTCACACTGATTTCTCAGACACATTTTGGGGACTAAATTTTACTTTTGTACAAAGCATTCGGTAAAATAACTTATACGCCAAGAAAATAAAGTAGTTTCACATTGAAAATACTTTCACACTCCTAAATCTGATTGTTTTTAAAAGTTCTGTGTAAAAGGTTATTGGAGTTCAGTGTTCAGTACTTTGTTATTCAGAGGCGTTTACCGCTGTTTCATGAGTTGTCAGGCAAATAAAGGGTTTACACCTCGGCCTCAGCATGAACGTAGAGTCAGATAAATCCAACTTACTCCATTACGACCCACATGAATGCAAATTGAATGCATTCTAGCCGATTTGTTATACAAGGTTTTTCCTAAGTTCAACTGCCTTTCTTCATATACAGGTCCAATGCTACTAGTATGCATTTGCATTTTACAAGGGTAGGTGTCCCTGGGGAATCCTCATAGAAAGGCCTTGAGAGTTCTTGTGTTCAACTCCTCCCTTTCAAGTGTTTCCCAAAGTTGTACACAAATTTGCTAGCTACTAAAACCTAATTCCCTTCTACTTCATCAAACTTGGTCTTGGATGTTCTGTATGTAGGATGTTATTTCTATAGTGTCATCAACAAAGAGGAGAGCAAGAAGAGTGAAGGCTTACTCTATTTCCAAACAATATCAGACAATGAACAAGAGGGGCTCTACTGCCTGTGCCATGATTGATCCCTTGATCTGTTAAATGAGTACTCCTGATTAGTTACAGAACAACTCTAACCCACTAACAACTGTTAGTGACATGCTTCATCATGGGGTTCCCACCCAAGATGCCTAAGGCATCTGGGTGTGCTGTGATGTCTGACTTAGAGCAGAGCTGGTTGTTGCCAGAGAGGGTAATATTTAATAATGAGAATCTTTGGTAATGTTAAAAGAATCACAGAGTTTGATGTGAAGCGAGACTCTGTTGATGTCTCACACTGATCTAACAGTGTGATTCTGTCCTGATCATATTGACATTTCAAAAGCAATACTCTGTTAGTAAATATAGACATCATCGTAGGGAAATCCAACTCTTGTTAGTGCTGGCAATTGTAAATGGCTAATTCAATGATAGTTTTACCCAGTAATAAATGATCCAGCCACTCTTGTTTAGAGATTCAGTCCACAAGTGAAAGGGGATTTAAATACAGTGTTTAGAACTCAGATCATAAATATCTCTAGGTATGCAAAATATCTTCTGAGACCAAGTAGAATGGTTAGTGGAGCTAATGCAAGACACTGTTGCATTTTTGTTTGCTTCAGATTCATAAGGTTCAAGAGAAGAAGGTGATGGGTGTCTTGGATATTTACGGCTTTGAGATCACAGAGGTAAGCTCTGCTTGTTGTGTTGCTTGGACACACTGCTGATGTTAGCTATAATAGATGTGTGTAATATTGTTCTCTGGTCACTATCTCCATCCTTCTGAGTGTCAATATCCCCTTCTAACCAACTGATTCTGTAAGTCTGGGTTTGTTCATCACTTAAATCTGTAAAGTTGCTGTTCCAGATAAATGGCCATTCTTTTTACATTTCATGTTCACATTTAGCCTCCTGGTTATTAAAGCTGAGCAGTGGTTTAAACCTACAAGGTGGCAGCGGTTGAGCACAAACTAAGCTGATCAGCCATGCAAGTATTTATGGCCACTAAAAATTAGGGTTTTGCTCTCACTTGTGGTAAACCTACCAGCGTTATCACTGTCTAGGTCCATAGCCACAGAGCAAAGAATGGCCACCCTTTTTTTTTTGCTGCTGGCAAGTTACTGAATGCTTCGATGGATGACGCTCACTGCCACCATCCTATCTTGTTAATTGATGCTGGATACCTCGCTCCCAAATTCACTGCATACTTTCTGCTCTAGGACAACAGCTTTGAGCAGTTCATCATCAACTACTGCAATGAGAAGCTACAGCAGGTCTTCATCCGGATGACCCTGAAAGAGGAACAGGAGGAGTATGTCAGAGAGGTATGTGTCAGTGGTGCAGAAGAGGGAAAGGCAAGAGGGAGAAGATAGGGTTGGCAAGAGGCAAAGATTTTGAGAAGGGGTATATTTCGAGCACAGGGGATTTCACATTCCCCAAGAGATGAATGATATTTTGAAAACAATATTTTAACTGTCATTTTTATCATGTATTGAAAATTGCATTTGTTCTGTAACATAAGTAGCACTAATTCTAAATATATATGATATTACTAATGCCAAAATGAACAAAACAGAATACATGTAGAACCATCATTATTGTGATTAATGTTAGAAACTAATCCAATTAATTAATGTTGTTTTCAATGACCACTTGGATATTGGGATAGCTATTTGATGTAGGTTATTTGCTTGATCAGATTTTCAGTATCAGGAACTAACCTAGGTCGTGAAGCAGGAACCACTGGAAATACACATTCAATCCTCAATGGCAACACCTAAATGGGAATTACAATTCAGGGACTGGCTTCAGTGGCGAACGTGAAGGCAATCACAAAGTAGAACTGGAGCTGACGATTACAGGCAAGGACCCCTATTACGAAGATAGGAGCTGCAGAAAAAAAGGAATAGGAGAATTAATAATAAACGAACTAGCAAACCTCCTTATAGCTGCTAACCCATAAGCTCACTAAGTTAGGGTTTATACCCACTAGCCCTTATTTAGTACCTTTGTTGCACAGCAGAAAAGTAAACGGAAGCAACAAGTAGTATTCTGCCGAATGGTGGGTTACCTTGAATCACTAAGACACAGTACCAGTGTGATACATTTTCCAATAGATAATGCCAAAAATGAGTAAATTTAGAGGGGCTGAATGTTATCTGAAGATCCCAGGAAGACACAGGTAGTAGCCCAAAGAGACCTCAGCAGGGGCTGTTTGGGCTATTACCTGCCAATTTACAATGTTTCAAATTGGATGTTTTATAGTGAATGTTTAAGGTTCAGTAATGTTGAGAAGATTGCTCAGGTTTAGCATGCCTCAAGACAAGTAAATGGATGCTCATAAGTTGTTGGGAAAGATGTCTAGATAACAAGGCTGGAACCAGATAAAGTATAAAGAATCAAGAAGCAAGAAAATGTGAGCTGTCATCCAGGCTTACCTTTTGATAAGGCACCCAATCTTAGACTGAAATATCCATCCTCTTGTAGTGGCCCCGGTCCGTGCATGTGCAGAATGGACCAAAGTCTGGTGATGACAGAGAGGATAGGCATAAGACCTCTATGCCGAACTTCAGAAGACCAGTGTCTGCCCAACTACACTAGAGTCATTAGTATTATTGCAGATTGCAAGGAAACACGTTTTGAAGACAGTGGGGCTGCCACAAGCGGCAGGTAAGAGGGGCTTGGCAAATGGCAGCCCCGAGATTCAAAAAAATTATTAGCAGTATTCAAATATGAGTTTCTTCCACCTCAAATCCATCAGTATCAAACACATTTAATATAAATAACACCAAGCTATTGTTTAATTAGAAAGAAATATGGCCCTTTCTTAGCCATATTAATATGAAACTTGAGCTATAACCTTACTTGTTATAAGGAATCTCTTCTGTGTTTTTGTGCTGTATATATTTTACTTTAGGCCATTGTGGTTTTTTTTGGCCACTTAATACCCAGATGCCTTTGTACGCTTCAAAAATAACAAAGGTGTTAGAAAAAACAAACACATCTACATAATTCTACAAATATGGTATTTAAAGGATAAAAAACTAATGGTAATGTGACCAACCTTTACTTATAGTAGCTCTAAAATTCACAATCCTGAGGAAGGCTACATTGTTTATTACACTGACCAAAACATGTTGACTGTTATATGTGCATGGGGAAAGTTTCTACAGCTGACAAAAGATATATTAATTCAGGAAATGACAATGCAGATGTATGAGACGGATAGTGTGGATATTGAATGCATATTGCATAACTATATTGTCTGTGTGTGAGCCATGTAATTGCTGACATCAATTTGATGGAAATATGCAATACTTGTTAGGAATGGTACAGTATTTTGAACTCTAGTCTAGAAACATCTTTAGTTGTCTCAGTAGCCTTATTTAATCAAAAACATTCCTAAATTTTAAAACAAATGGCTGGCTTTGGATCAGTCCTCTTCATCAACTGGTCTGTTCAAGTATCAGTCATATTTTGTTTCCATATACCACAGCATCAGGCATCGGGTAGTGGGTGAGCCCACTGCAGCTATTTGCCTTGTTGCACTTTGAGTGATGGTATTTGCCCGACCACATTTTCACTTTTGCCTAAAAAGAAGTGCATGTCAGTGCCAGGGCTAGTGGACCAATACTTCTGTCTTTCCATTCTTTCTATTTTTTTAGGTCTTCATTGTGTGCTTAAGATATGCTTTTAGTTTATAGCTATTCCAAGAAAATAGTACCTCTTCTTTAGGCCCATAATAATCATGTTTTCCTATGATGTGCATTAAAGCTAAAATGGATTTCTGTTCCTGTTCTAAGCACACCTGACTCCTAGGAAGCAACTGTATGGTATATACTATTTCATTAAATGTATCTGTAATGGTTAATTCTCTGTTTAATTGTGTTTTTTTATTGGAAATATTTCCTCACCAAGCTTGGTTGGTGACATGATTTCTTTTTTTCCTATTTTCTTTGTGGCAAATACTTGCATTGTAAAATAAGTACTGACTCAAGGCCGAAAGTCTGTTTGATTAAATGGGACGATGTTTTTATCCTGACCTCATGTTTCCAGGTCACTTAACAGTAGACTTGCAAAGTACTCAGCTTCTACGTCCAATCAGGTTATCAATCTGTAGTTCATTGGCTCATCCCATGGCCCATTATGTACATTGGATAGCGTATGGACCCTTTCCATGAGTCTGGAATCTGTCTTCTGGACAGAAAATGAATATAGAGAGGGGAGAGAAATTTAGACCAGTGTTTCTGGTCTGATTTAAATAGACCATTTGGAATACCCTTTGGGCCATCATTTTTTTTTATAATCAACTATAGCTGGTTCCTTTGATTGTCAGACACTTCTGCACATGCTGATCGGTGAATTGATTATAAATATATTAGAACATTGGAATGTTGGAAGCTCCATTGAAGACAATGGAGTGCTCAGGGCTTCAATGACTGGTAAAAGCCGGAAGCTCCAACATTCCCTTTTTTGTTGTTCTCAGCTGTTGCTGTGAACAAAGGCCTCACTTAGCCTGAGGCGATTTCAATCCACTTCGGCTCGGTGAGGTATTTGTTTAACTAATTAGACCATTCTGCCCTTTAGGGAATGTTATAATAGGCTTATATCCCACCATACCTGGCCAAACCGGCCATTAAAGGCCAGCTCCCTTGTTAAAGGCCTTTGCCTTATGGCTCGGACCTTTAACAGTGGCGTGGGACTTTAATGGCCGGTAAGGCTATATAAGTAATCTGTCTTGACACTGTAATGTTTTTAGATGTGTTTTTACCAAATTGAGGCAGTGGTGTTTGTGTGTTGTTCTCCTGTTATACCTGCGGGTTAAGGTGTTGATAAAATTCCAAAACCCTTTTTCATTCTTTGTTTTACAAATTGTGAATACGTGGGACCACATTTAATTTCTTTTGCTGTTTTTGCCCTCCAAACTGCTGTTTTATATTTTTGTATCAGAAACCCAATTCTCTTCCTAGCCAAGAATGGTTGAGTTTTCTAACGTTGTTTTAGAATACCACAGTTGTCTGTTAAATGTTTTTTTTTCCTTCTTGTAAAGTTTTGGTGAACCAAGTGTTGCATGGCCTGGCTTACCCAAGCTTTGTTCCGCTTTGACTAGTTTTTGATCTAAATTCAGTTACCAGGTCCTGTGTAAATTTGGTCAATTCTAAGAGGTAGTTGCGGCTATACCGTAATGGAGGAAATTCTTCGTCATAGTCCCAGCACTGGAGGGTCTTTTTTGGTAAAAGAGTCATCTGATTGGTAATCTCACCTGCCCATTTAAGACGTTTCAAATTGGATGTTTCAGGTTGAATCGTTATGGTCGCTGTGCTTGGAAAAAAAAAGATTTACTATACTCTTAAAGAGTTATTTGAGGACAGTGGCAACTCTCCGACCGCAGCGCAATTTGAAAATGATTGGTATTGGGAAATAAGTTCACACTTGTAAACTTGTAATCCAAAACAGAATGTGTGGTCTTAGAATCAAGAGTTGATGCCATTGGCTTATCCTTACAAAACCGCCCATTCAATGCCCTTAACCCCGCTGCATACAAAAAATTAACTAATTGTCAACCCATTTTATTCTGCTTCTGAATTCTTTTCCCTTGAGCAGAAATATTCTGTAAGTGATCTTGTAGGTCAGTATGATCACCATTGCCATCTGTAACATTCAAAGAGTTATAAAAAAGATATCCAATTAAAAGTCACAGGTAATCTTTCTCCTTTCTCTGTGGATTGATGTATACATTTAACAACAGAAGGGGTCGGTTTCTTTCCCATTCATGAATTATAATATCCATCAGCCATGACACAGAAAATTCCAATTTGGATATTCTCAGATCCAAATTAGCTGCAATAATGTTGTTTCAAGACTTGTGTTGGCTATTCAGTATATCCAATTAGTTGAAAAGATGCATTGTGCCATGTTGCTTGAAACAAAAGGCTATTGATTGACTTCCAAAAATGTATTACTTGACCGACTGCAGATATACAAGGAAGATCACACATGTTCCAAGAACACATGATCCAACGTTTGTAACTAATTGGAACATTATTTCAATTATCTTTGTTTTGCATTACTACTGTAGGACTCCAAGACCAATCGTTATCAACTTTTTCATTATAAAATAAGGAAATATTAAACCATTGCACGGGATTGCCAAGGCCAGACATATTGGTTTTGTCAATGTCTGTAACTTGGTTGCATTGAAATAATTTATAAAAAAACAGCCTAACTCCATCCAAACAGATCCTGATTTAAATCAAGAGTTTCACCATTTCAGCCATAGGATCCCCAACCATTCTTGGATACAGATTTAAATTGGTCACATTTCCTTGGACTGGTAGCATCTTTTGTGCAATTAGATTATGTGCAGCAGGCATCAGCCCGGCAGTCGTCTCTTTGCAATATCCCGTAGTTTTAAAAAACGTCGCCTCATTGTCTCGTAGGATGTTTTCTATTCCCTAACTTTGACTTTTCTCTTTTTTTCTAAGGGGATCAAGTGGACTCCAGTGGATTACACAGACAACACTATCATCTGCACCTTGATTGAAGATGTGAGTAGTCAGTTTCTTTTGTGGTTTGAACTGAATCTCATCAGGGAATGTTTCATTTTGAAGATGTCAATCATCAGGTGTGGGCCTGTCATTGTGAACATCCACCTAGCAAAGACCTGTCAATCACTCAAGCGGTTTAAGTTGTCATCACCTGGGATGCGTTGCACAGCAACTTTCTGTCTACAGAAAATTTGTGCTGCTAAACCTCTTATTTATATAAAAGTGTTCATGCAAATTGGTCACAGTGTGACATGACATGCGATAAGACAATTTTCTTTGAACTAATTAGGCTGGGACATGTGGTGTAGGGGCACCTGCAGACGTGAGTTCTGATCCACTTTCCTAATGAATAAACTTTTGCGTGAACCTGCAAATCACTTTACCTCCTGGGCTTTACTTTTGCACATGCACACCTGTTCAAGCTGATCTTTTATCTCTCGCTTCTCTGTAGAGCACAAAGGGTATCCTGGCCCTTCTGGACGAGGAGTGTCTCCGCCCCGGAACCGTATCCGATGCCACCTTCCTGTCCAAACTCAGTAAGGCGTTCAGCAGGCATGAGCACTTCAAGAGCAGAGCGAGCGAAAACGAGAAGAAGATCGCAGTGAAAGGCATGCGCGACAGCTGCTTCGAAATCAAGCACTATGCTGGCCAGGTAAGGGGGCTCCGTATCCCTTCTACCCTACTTCTTCCAAGAGCCTTTCACTCAAAAACAGAAATGGTATATCAAAATGCCCACTATGCCAGTTGTGTAAGGGACAAGCTACGGAATTAGTTCTTTAACCGCTTTAAAATTTCATGCTGTGGTAACCTCTCAATGGCAGTTGTCTCACTAAGCGATTCAAACATTTTACCTTGAAATTATTTATTTAACATAAATCTCATCAGAGCAGTTGCCAAAGTGAATATAAGTGTGAAACGACACTGTTAGTAAGGGAATAAAACAGTATGTACAGATTTTAAAAACCTGTAACCGATTACATTGAACATATATTGTTTATGTGACTGGTTGAAACTTCAGTTGACTGGGTTGTTTGTAAACTCTCGATAATGTTTTGTTCCTCTTTCAGTGATTCCAGATATTGGAATGTACTGCTATGTAGGGAAAGAAGCATTTGTGGAAAGTGGTACCACAATTCTTGCATCCCACACCTAATACAAGGATCTACTGCTGTGCTAAACAGCTCAAGCCACACTTGCCCCCTTCCTCTCTCCTTCTGGGCCAATCAGGCACTTAAAGCCAGTCTTCTTCTTCCGATTCCAGGACCCTAAAATCAAGATCAAATATTGTACTAAATTATGGAATTGTCCAGTCCGAGATTTAATCCATCCACTTTTATGTCGTATGTTAAGAGAAGTACAGATAAAACACTTAAGGCCCTTCGTTATATGACAACAAAGTGACATAAGTGCTAGCGTTATTAAACTATTGTGTAATCTGGACGCTATAAATGTCTGTGTTTTACTCTTACGGTCTGATTATAACTGAGCTGTTAACTTGCGATCCTGATTGCAATTATGAGTGGAGCCATGTTTATTGCTCCCAGTAATTAGCAGGTGCAATAAAGATGGCTCCCTATGTTAAATTTCATCCTGTCAAACCTGCTAAAATTTAACAAGAGAAAAAGTACAGTAAGCACCTAAATCTGCCTGTTATTCCCAAAATAGCAAAATAGGCAATATTTATTGCAGCACATAAATTCCAAACACCAGAGGGTCAGATTTTATTGAATGCGAAAATGATCTCATCTGACATGGCCGCTTGCAATCAGGCCCTTAGGCCTGCAATAGTAGTTGGGGGGAATAGGGTAGCACTCTTACCACATGTGGTAAATAGCATTTCTCGTAACAAACACCCGAGAGAAACAAATCGTTCAGATTGTGAAGGCGAGAGAGAAAATCTGTTTACTGCAAATGGGGCTAGTAGGAAATGGCCTCCCTAGCTAAACCAATCACACTAAAGGTATCACACTACATTACCACACTCTGACCCGGAAGGTGGAGTTGGAGTTTTTATGACGATAACCTAAAAATCATAGTTATTTTTTTTGGTGAACCTCACTCACTCTCGTAGTTGAATTCATCATCATTGAGTTGGATTGTGGTCCCTAAAAAACAGGATGGGCTCAATCGTATCCCAGGAATCACTTTTGAGAACATTGTCTTGATGGGGTCTAGAATAAAACACATAGGTATCCCTCTTAATCAGCGGTGTTTAAAGTATAGATAAAACCAAATCAAAGGTGAACTAGGGAGGTTATGACTCTACTCACTAAAACCACGTTGACATGTTTGAACCCTTACAGGTAAATGGCCCAGAGGCGTCCGCTAGCTTTCACCAGAACTAGAATATTTCTCGGTCTGAATGAAGGAGGTTATTATATGGAGGTTCTATTGGTCTCCTGAGCTAGGTCTCATGCTCTATCTAATTTTGGTGGGACAAACAGATAACACAAAATCCAAAGGGGCTACTCGCCCTACAGTTGTGTCTGTCCCTTCCGGTTCCTGTTGGGAAGAAAAAGAAATCATTGACTATGGTGGTCATTCTGACCCTGGCGGTCTTTGACCGCCAGGGCGGAGGACCGCGGGAGCACCGCCGACAGGCCGGCGGTGCTCCAATGGGGATTCCGACCGCGGCGGTAAAGCCGCGGTCGGACCGGCACCACTGGCGGGGTCCCGCCAGTGTACCGCGGCCCCATTGAATCCTCCGCGGCGGCGCAGCTTGCTGCACCGCCGCGGGGATTCCGACCCCCCCTACCGCCATCCAGATCCCGGCGGTCGGACCGCCGAGATCCGGATGGCGGTAGGGGGGGTCGCGGGGCCCCTGGGGGCCCCTGCAGTGCCCATGCCACTGGCATGGGCATTGCAGGGGCCCCCGTAAGAGGGCCCCTACATGTATTTCACTGTCTGCTGCGCAGACAGTGAAATACGCGACGGGTGCAACTGCACCCGTCGCACAGCTTCCACTCCGCCGGCTCGATTCCGAGCCGGCTTCATCGTGGAAGCCTCTTTCCCGCTGGGCTGGCTGGCGGTCTGAAGGCGACCGCCCGCCAGCCCAGCGGGAAAGTCAGAATTACCGCCGCGGTCTTTCGACCGCGGAACGGTAAGCTGACGGCGGGACTTTGGCGGGCGGCCTCCGCCGCCCGCCAAGGTCAGAATGAGGGCCTATATGTCCATCACAAGCGATATATCTGGTTATTGCCCATGATAGAATCCTTTTGAGAGCATGTGTCATACCACAATAAAACTGAACTGTAGCACTTGTATATACAGACGTGTTGTGTGGGATAGGACAAATAAACAATGGTCTAAACACATCAAATCTAGAGGGTTTTTTGCCTCTGCGCAGTGACAAGGATACATGTATGTGATCACTCAGTGCAGTTCACTCCATGCTATACACTGCAGAATGTGAAGTGAAATTGTGAAGGTAAATATGTAATACTATGTTACCTCACCCAGTTTTTGAACTCTCTTTTGTGCCAGAGGAAGGTGGGGGGCATGTCCAAGTAGTCACACACTGTACAATGTAGATGCCAGGATTTGGTGCACATTGGTATGTAGAGAGAAAAGATAAGCATATATGATGCACTTACTTTCAAGTTGGTTCAGAAATTGAGCATTTTGTCAAAAATCAGTTACTCATGTCCTCGTGGATGTCATGTCGCTTGTGGACACCTGTAGTAACCCCTTAGGAAAAAAGCAACTATGATTGTTGGGTTATTGTCATAAGGCTGTGCCATGCACAGAGCATTTCACCTTCTGGGTCAGAGTATGGCAATGTAGTAGTTAACTTTAAAGTAACTGATTTAGCTAGGGAGGCCAAGAATTTGGTTTAAGTTATTCAGATGATGTAGCATCATCTGTTCTGTCAGCACCACCATTAATTAATGAGACAAACATAACTCAGTCACTCCCAAAAGCAGAGAGTTAGTGCACATTAACAGAACTGAAAAACATGAGCTCAAGACATTGCTGCATGGAACAATATTAACAGAATACCTAAGAACAAATGCAGCTCCAGCGGGTCTGATTGTTAACAACGAATCCCGTATTTTCCTTGAGGACAAGCAATTAAAAAAAAGAATAGTCACTTATAGCATGGTGGTGTTCCCATGACTTGATTCCTCACTCAAAGTAAAGTCACTAAATTGTTTGGGCTTAGTTCCCACAAATTTCACTGACAAATTCAAATTGTGATTCAAAATTATCGAATTCTTCTAGGAAATCAGGGTTAAGGTTTTTTTTTTTTAATAAACCAACACCCCCACAAAACCCCAGACACACTGATCTAAAAAAGAAATCCCTTTTCAACCCTCCTTTGAAAGCAATACTCCAAGAGGTACTAGCCTTCAAAAATAAAGTTACAAAAGAAATAGAAGCTCTTGACACTGGACAACACAAATATGGCAACCTCACTATACAAGAAAGAATGGGCTCAAAATCATTGCAGAGGAGAGGAAATAAAGTCATCAAACAAGGTGGCGAGGTGGGGCTATAGTCCTCCAGACCATGGGAGCTTACCATGAAGCATGTTTGGCCTTATTAAGAGATGAAAGAAACTATCAGACTTTGCAAAGAGACCCAACCAAGGAAAACCAAGCAGAAATCATGGGTCTGGTGGAGGAAACCAAACACACGATTAGAATAAAAAAAAAAACAGGCAGAGTTTCTGGCCATTGAAAAAACCTAAAA
This sequence comes from Pleurodeles waltl, assembly GCF_031143425.1. NCBI lineage: Eukaryota > Metazoa > Chordata > Amphibia > Caudata > Salamandridae > Pleurodeles > Pleurodeles waltl. The sequence continues at coordinate 77,882,289 of NC_090443.1, read as the reverse complement.
GACAGTACTTTTACACCTTGCCTAAAATTAAAAAACAGAAAGATCCATTGCCTGGACATCCAATTGTTTCAGGGACTAGCTTAGTCCTAGACCCACTCTGCAGCTTTGTGGACTGGTTCCTGTGACCCTTGGTTGCTAAAATGAAGTCATATGTAAACGACACCAAGCATCTTTTGAATATGACAAAAAAAGTGCCTTTTGAGCCCAGTACTGAGCTAATGATTGGGTTAGATGTAGAAGCACTTTACACCAGTATTCTAAAAATTGAGAGTCTTGGAATAATTGGAAATCTACTTTGGACTATCAATGCCCCTGTTGACTGAATAATGAAATTAGCCAGTATAGTCCTAAAGAATATGAAGGCACCATTTACTTACATAGCCAAGGTACTTTAATGGGGAGCACCTTTGGCCTGAGTTTAGCATGCCTTTATGTCCGCCAATTTGAAAAAGTTCCCATTTGTCGTAATAATTCCTTCCAAAAAACTTGATAATGTGCTGCCTCTATATTGATGGTGTCATTATCATCTAAAGTGGCAGCAACACTAGTGCAAATTAATTTATGGGGTGGCTAAATCACCTAAACCAGTTCGTAAAGTTCAGTATGACTGAGTAATAGAGAGATTTCCTTCCTAGATCTGACGATTAGAGCAGAGAATGGTGGATTGACGACAACCATTTATACCAAGCCCACTGACAAAAACAGGTTACTTCACTTTGAGAATGCAAATCTGTGCTCTCTGAGGGAGAACCTGCCAGCTGAACAAATCCTCTGTGTTAGGAGGAACTGCTCAAATATTCAGAACTATAAAACTGAGACAGGAAAGTTGACAAGTAAACTGGTTGAGATACAATACCCAAAACACCTAATTGATAAAGTAAACAAAAGAGCTAGGACTAATGATAGAGATTGGCTCCTTAAAGACAAAACAAGAGAGGAGAAAAGCCAGGTGCTTTGCATAAGCACTTATAGTAATGTATTCAATGCAGTGAAAAAATCATAAATAAACACTGGTGCATTTATAACTGTAAGAATTTGAACTTTAAGAAACTCCTGTTCTGCTTTCAGAGAAACTTGAGCATGAGAGACTTGTTAATTCATACCAGACCAAAGTCCAGACTTAAGAATGATCAAAGAACATTATAGAACCTTTGTGGCATTACAGGACATTATCCCTGTGGTCAGTGCTCAGTATGCCCCTTTACTAGGCATGCAAGGGAATAGACGCAGGATTGAAAACTTCCTGGGTACAAAGAACCCACACAAACAGTAATTCCAGTAATGTGGTGTATTTGGTTGAATGTCCCTGTAAATGAAAGCATATAGGGATGACATCCAGGAAGATAAAAGTAAGGATTATTGAACAAAGAAGCAACATCTTGTGTCAGAAAGGTACAACTTGGATGATGTCTCATTAGCTTAAAAAAAATGAACAGTGATACTGATCTGAAATGGGCAATTATATAAAAAGTAACATCCAGTATAAATATGGACAAAACGTTACTAGAACGTGAACAAAGATGGGTTACAAAATTGCAGTTCCATAAGGGCGGCCTCCATGTTGAAATTCCATGGAACCAACTCAACAGTATACAATGGAATCGCATGGGGATATGTATTTTCCCTCTCTAGCCTTCTGTCCGCACCAGTGACATTACATCATAAGCAGGATGAAACATGAACGTAAGCTATCCTTCTTTCAGTATGTTGCTCCATACAAACAACTGAAAGAGATTATGTGCTCATGGAACACAGGTTTTTCCTCAATAATTTCACAAGATCTATTTCAAGCCTCCATAGAACTGCTTGACAAGGCTTGTTAGTAAGAATATTGCCTCATTATTACTCTTGATACAACATTTGATCCTATATTCTTTTATTAAATGTCTTCCGAAGTATGGCCACTATAGTATATTTCCATACAATAGTGGCCTACACTATATAGTTTTGGTGTTTTATCAGACCATGCAGCTGGGCAGGACGGGGGTGCCTTCAAACAATACACTACAGATAACTGAAGTATGTTTCTGGACTATATTTCCCACCATTCTGACTTGCTCACATTACCTGCGTGATGGCATCACATGCATCTCACGGCGGCTCAGTTTCAACCGGAAAGAGGCCATTTATACAGAGAGCTCATATAAAAATCAGGGCTTGCTCCACAGATGTGTGAGCAGCCAAGAAGGAATCAGGGAGTTACTATAGGTGTCCACAAGTGACATGACATGCTTGACAATGTGATTAACTGATTTTTGACAGAATGCTCTATATCTGAACCTACCTGTAAGTAAGTGCAATTTAGATACTTCTCTTTTTCTCTCTGCATACCCATCTGCACAAAATACTGGCATCTGTATTATACAATGTGTGACTACAGGGTCATGTTCCTCCACCTTCCTATGTCACAAAAGAAAGTTCCAAAATTGGATAAGGTAATATAATATTACATATTTACCTTCACTATTTCATTTCACGTTCTGCAGTGTATAGGATGGAGTGAACTGCACTGAGTGATTACATACATGTGTTCTTGGCAGTGCACAAAGCAAAGCCCTTTGGGATTTCTGTGTTTAGATCATTGTTTATTTGTCCTGTCCCACACAATATGTCTTTATATATGAATGACACATTGGTGTGATGCATGCTGTCAAAAACAAAGATAGTATGGGCAATAACCATACATGTCGCTTCTGACTGACATTGCTTCCCAATAGGAAGTAATGGACTCAGCTGTAGGGTGAGTAACCCCTCTGCATGTTGTGTGTATTTGTCGGTTTGTACAACCAAAATTGGATAGGCTGCGAGACTTAGCTCAAGAGGCCAATAGAACCTCCATATAATAACCTCCTTAATTCAAACTGGGCATATTCTGGCCCTGATGAAAGCCCACGGACTCCTTTGGGTTACTTACCGGTAGGGGCTGAAACATGTTGACTTGGTTTTAGGGTGCATGTCATAATCTCCCTAATTGAAAAGAGAATTGTTTTTATCCATTCCTAAAACACCACTGATTAAAAGGGATACCAGGTGTTTTAAGGTATTTTTATTCTAGATCCCGGCAAGACAATATTTCCAAAAAGGCTCCTGTGGATCAGGGTCGGCCTGACTGTACCGGCGAGGCTGGTAGGTTAGGACCACTTTTGTTACTAGGGGGCGTTTTTGTAGCAGTGCAGCAGTTTTAAAAGCACTGCAGAGTTCCTTGTATATCCAATCGTTTTCAGGCAACAATAAAAGTGCCAAGAAAACTCTGGTGATTAATATACCTGCTGGAGAAAGATCAGACTTTTGTCTGGTGGTAGTTTTGATTTATCTAAGGTAGCACAGAGGGTTAATATGCCTGCTACAAAGAACATGTACTATGCAGATCACAGAACAATATTGTATGTGAGATGCTCAGTGGGATACTGCTTTTGTCACAGAGACGCTTTTGTTACTGTGCATTTCATGAGTCACAGTCATAATCTTGCACAATAAGCTATGAATTGCCATCAAAAAGCTATGTTTTGCTAGTCTTTGATTATCCCAATTGTGCAAAAAACGGTTTGTTTGGGTAGAAATAAATTGTTATTAGTAAAGTCAACTTTAACCACTGTGTTACATTCTGAATTCTGAGTTTATGCTTCCCCAGACCAAGCACTCTTAACAAATGTCTACCAGTATGGATGACATGTAATATGTGAATCCTACACCTTGTAGTCTCCTGTGTCTTATGTAACATTTTCTATACACTGTTTAAAGTGCTCCAACATGCGAAGCTGGTAAGAGAGGCACTATAAAACAAATGAAATACATGTGAGAGAGTGGCTATGGAGAGTTGAGAGGCACTGTTGGAGGGTGATGGTGAGGGAATCATTGAAGAACTTCAATAAACATTGCCGTATGCTGGTGCACTGTAAGGTAACTATTTACTATGCTTTAGAAACTAACACAATTGAATATATTAAGAGAATGTGTTGTAGAATGCACAGTTTTTGCCATTTTTAGGGTCGAGCCTGCGAGTGCACGTGCTAGCGCATGTGTCTTGCTTGCGAGACTCTGTTGTGTACCGTAAAGGGCTTGGAGCCCGCCTGTTGCTTACCATTTGTTGGCTTGTGTGGCACTCTGCTTTACAGCCTCATAATTCATCACTGAAGGCCTGGCATCATTTCCGTTCCTCTGTGTGGAGTAGGGACCAAGCACTGATTGATTCAACTTAATCAGTGCCCATCCGCTGCTCCTGACGCAATTGAGGTACTATTTTGTTCTTTTTAACTTCTAGTGCCCTGCAAACAGAAAACTTGCGACTGGCAAAAACGTCCCCAGCAGGACCAACAAAATTGCAAAGTTTTATTTTTTATAGCTAGCTTTTCTATAATTTTGCCAAGTCGTCTTTTCTCACTTTGCACTCATGTTTTCTTTTGAATTTGCTCAGGGGTGCTTTTCTCAAAACATGACGATTATCTTGTTTTAAATATTGTAAAGCGACATTGTTTCTTTATTATGTGCAATTTCTGAAATGATGCTTTAATACATAATAGTGCATTACACCCCACCCCATGCCACCCCACTCCAATCCACCCCACATCAATCCACCCCAATACCATTAATACCACTCACCCCAATTCAATCCACTCCAACCCACAACACTCCAGTCCTCCCAACCCACCCCAATCTAATATGCGCCACTCCAGTTCATCCTACTACAATCCAAAACCATCTGCACCACTTTAAAACAATCTGCCCCACTCCAATAAAAAACAATCTACCCCACTCCAATCCACATTATGCCCCCTCAATCTGCCCCAATCCAAAACAATCTGCCCTGCTACAATCTACTGCACTCCAATCCAAAACAACCTGTCCCACCCCAATCTTCCCCACTACATTCTGCTTCACTGCAATCCAAAAGAATCTGCCCCACCCCATTCTGCCCCATTTCAATGTGCTCCATTCCAATCCAAAACAATCTGTTCCACTTTAATCCAAAAGAATCTGCCCCAATCCATTCCGTCCCATTTCAATCTGCCCCACTCCAATCCAAAACAATCTGTTCCACTCCAATCTGCCCCACTCCAATCGGCCCTACTCTAATCGGCCCCATTCTAATCTGCCCCTCTCCATTCCAAAACAATCTGTCACACTCCAATCCATCACACCCCACTCAAAAACAATACGTCTGCTGCAATCGAATGCACCCCATTCCTTCACAATTCGCCCAACTCCAATCCACCCCACTCCCATTCAATCCACTCAACTTCCATCCAATTCACCCTACACCAACCCAAACCACCCTATTCCAATCCAATCCACCCCAGAACACCCCACTCCAATCCACCCAACTCCAATCCACCCTAATACAATCTGCCTCGCTCCAATCTGCCCCACTCCAATCAAAAACAATCTGCCCCACTCTAGCCTGCCCCACTCCAATCTAAAAGAGTCTGTCCCACTCCAAATCTGTGATACTTCAATCCAAAACAATCTGCCCCACTCTAGTCTACCCAACTCTAATCCAAAACAATATGCCCCACTCCAATCCATTTCAATCTGCCCCACTCCAGTCTGCCCGCTTTAATCCAAAACAATCTGCCCCACTTCAACCTGCCCCACTACAATCCCAAACAACCTCCTCCAATCCAAAACAATCTGCCTGACTCCAATTCACACCACTCCAATCCAATCCACCTCACTCCAACCCAGTCCACCCCACTCCATCCCAATTCACCCCACTCAATCCACCACAATCCAGTCCACGACACCCCACTCCACCCCACACCAATCCACCCCAATCCAGTCAGTCCAATCTACCCCACTCCCATCCAATATACCTCACCCCAATCCAGTCCACCCCAGTCTACTCCAATCCACCCCCACTCCAGTCCGATCCATCCTACCCCACTCCAGTTCAACCCACCCGCTCCAATCCATCCTAATCCAGTCCAACCCAATCCATCCACTCTGATCATGTCCACTGCTACCCAATCCACCTCACTCCAACCCAATCCACCCATACCACCCCAATCCATCCCACTCAATACAATTCACTTTAATCCACCTCACTCCAGTCCACATTAATCCACCCTACTCCAGTCCAATCCACCCCACTCCAAACCACCTTAATCTACTCCACGTCAACCCAGTCCACCCATTTTCAATTAATCCACCCCACACCAATCTAATCCACCTCACACATTCCAATCTATCCCACTCCAATTTGTTTTGCAGTTTTATATAGCACAGACTGAACCCAAAGGTATTAGAGCACTCTACATGAGCACCAGTAACACTGCACAAGGACACTTTCGTTTTTTTAGTAGGCACAGGGAGATTAAGCGATTTGCCCAAAATCACAAAATGGTTCCCCAGCTCCAAAGTTGGCAGCTCTGGCCGTTACGCCATATCCTCTCCCCAATCCACCTCACTCTAATCCAATCCAATCCAATCCACCCCACTTCAATCCAATCCATCCTACTCCAGTCCAATCCACCACAATCCACTCCACTCAACCACAATCCACTCCACTCCACCCCAATCCAATCGAATCCACCCCAACCTTATCCAGCCCACCCCAGTCCAATCCACCACACTCAACCCAACCCACTCTACACCACCCTTACCCATCAAACCTTAATCCACCCCACCCAACTCAATCCACCCCACTCAATCCAGTCCACCTCACTCCAATCCACCCCACTCCAGTCCACTCCACTCCAGTCTACTCTACTCCAGTCTACCTCACTCCAATCCAGTTCATTCCAATCCACCCCACCTCAAACCACCGCACCCCACCCCCTCCAATCCAATCCACCCCCTACTGCCCACACCACCCAAATCCACCCCACCCCATTTCAATCCACACCACCCAGGTCCAATCGACCCCACTCTACTACCAAACCACCCCACTCTACTCAAAATCCACCCCAACCTACCGTAAATCCAATCGAACCCACCCCAACCCAGTTCAGCCCACCGCACTCTAATTAAATCCAGTCCATCCACTCCACTCCAATCCAGCCTACCCCACACCAAACCAATCCACCCCACCCCAATCCACTCCACCCCACTACAATCTACCCCACCCAATCCACGCCACCCTGGTGCATACCAGCCCACTCAAACAACTACACCACACTCCAATCCACCTCACCTCAATGCAATCCACCCCATTCCAATCCACCCTGCTCCAATCCACCCCAGTCCAATCCAACACACTCCACTCCAATCCAATCCATACCACCCCACTACATGCCACTGCAGCCCACCACAGCCCAGTCCATTCCACCCCACCCTATTTCAATCCACCCCATTCCAATCCAATCTACCCCATCCACCTGACGCCACTCTAGTCCACCCTACTTATCCCAATCCACCACACTCCAGTCCAATCCACCCCACTCCAGTCCACCTCCAATCAGTCCACCCCACCCCACCCCACTCCAGTCCAGTCCACCCCACTCCAATCCTGTGAATCCAATACACCCTACTCCAATCTAGTCCACCCCTCTCAAGGCCAAACTAATCCACCCCTTCAATCTAATCCACCCCAGTCCACTCCAACCTAATCCATCCCACTCCAATCCAGTCCATCCTACCCCAGTCCAATCCACCCCACCCCAGTCTAATCCAAACCACCTCTATCTCTCCAATCCAAACCACTCACCCAATCCGATCTGATTCAACCCACTCAAATCTACCCTAATTCATTCCATCTCACCCCATTTCAATCCACCCCACTCCAGTTCAATCCATCTCACTCCACAACCCACCCCACTCTACCCCTTTCCATTCCATCCCACTGTACTCCAATCCAATCCACCTCACTACCTCAATCCACTCCAACCCACTCCACCCTATTCTACCCCACTCTACTCTGCCACTCTGCCACTGAATCACTGACCCACTGAATTCAAAACTCCTCTACTGAACTTTAAGACACTCTACTCCCCCTACTCCACTCTACGATACTCCAACAAATCCACTCTATGAGACTCCACCCCCTACTTCACTCTGACACTCCACGCCACTAACATTTAGTCATACTGAACAGCAGCCACACTGGTTTACAACATGGCAAAACACATTGCGAAAACCAATAGCTCTTGTATAGGTGAAGCCCCCAAGTCCCATTGTAGCAGCCAGACTCAGTCACTGTGCACCCTTTAGGGGCTGGACTGACAAAATTTGCCAGGGCTGCTTTCAATCAATCAGACATTTGTATAGTGCACTGCTCACCTGTAAGGGTCTCAGGGCGCTGTTGGGGTTGGTCCTCTCTGCTTCAGTTGAAGAGCCAGGTCTTAGGGTCCTTCCTGAATTAAGGTAACAATGGTGACTGCCTGAGGTGGGGGGGCAAAGTGTTCCACCTCTTTGCCACGAGATATGCGAAGGATCTTCCTCCAGCCGAGGTCTTCCAAATGCGGGATACGGTGGCTAAGGCTTGTTGAGTGGTGCAGGGAGGACTGGCAGGGGAGAAGAAGGTGATGCTGTGGTTGATATAGGTGGGTCCCATGTCGTGGAGGGCCTTGTATGCCTTGACAAGGAGTTTGAAGTTGATCCTTTTCTCAACGGGGAGCCAGTGGAGCTCTCTCAGATGTCTGGTGATGTGTTTATGGCGGGGGACTTCCAAGATGAGTCTGGCAGAGGCGTTCTGGATGTGTTGTAGTTTCTTGGTGGTGCCGGCATTGAGTGCATTGCCATAGTCGAGTCTGCTGGTGACCGGAGCATGGGTTACAGTCGTGTGGTGGCCGTTTGGGATCCATTTGAAGATCTTCCGGAGAAGTTGGAGTGTGTGAATACAGGAGGATGCAACAGAGTTGACTTGGTGAGTCATGGTAAGAGATGAATCCAGGATGAAGCTGAGGTTGCGTGCGTGGTTTATTGGGGTGGGGGCCTGCTGAGTGTAGGAGGCCACCAGGAGTCATCCCAGGCTGATGTGGAGGGCTCCAGGATGAGGATTTTGGTCTTGTCTGAGTTGGGCTTAAGGCAGCTCTCCTTTATCCAGACGGCAACGGCTTCCATCCTGTTGTGGAAGTTCTTCTTGGCAGTTGTCAGGTTTTCGTCAGTGAGATGATCAGCTGGGTGTCGTTGCCATATGAGACGATGTTCAGTCTGTGGCTTCTGACGATGGACGCGAGCGGGGCCATGTAGATGTTGAAGAGTGGGGGACTCAGGGAGGAGCACTGGGATACTCTGCAGCTGTTCTCCATAGGTTCTGACAGGTATGGTGGGAGTCTGACTTTGAGTGTTCTACCTGTCAGGAAGTAGTGTATCCACTATAGGGCCTTGCTATTGATGCAGGCTGTATTGAGACTGGAGCAGAGGGTGTGATGGGAGACTGTGTCGAAGGCAGCCAATAGGTCCAGTAGGATGAGGGCTGCTGTTTGACCGTGGTCAAGAAGGGAGCGGATGTCATCTGTGGCGGCGAGGGTGGCGGTCTCCTTGTTGTGGCTGCTCCTGAAAACTGATTGGGAGATGTCCAGGATGTTGTTATCCTCAATGTGTTTGCAGAGCTGTGCTTTGATGGCCTTTTCCATGATCTTGGCTGGGAAAGTCAGCAGAGAGGTGGGGTAGTAGTTTTTGAGATCCAGGGAGTCAGCCATGGGTTTCTTCAGGAGCAGGCAGATCTCAGCGTGCTTCCAGTCCTTGGGGAAGGTAGCCGTTTCCATGGAGCACTTTAGAGTGTTGCAAAGCTCGGGTGGGATGGAGGTGTTGGCTTTGTTGAAAATGGGGTGGGGACAGGGATCAGTAGGGGCTCCGGAGTAGATGCTGCTCATGATGGAGCGGGTCTCTTCTGTGGTGAGGGGGTCCAGCAGTGCAGTCTCTGTGAAGGTTCGGAGGATCCAGGCTGGAGGGTTGTTAGTGGGTTAGGAGGGTCCTGGGGTCCAAAACTATTGTAGCTGTCCCTGATTTTTCAATGTAAGAAGGTGGCTAGTCTGTCGCAGAGGTCCTGAGATGGAGGGGTGTTTGCAGCTTCCAAATGGGGTTTGGTTAACTCTTTAACCACAGCAAAGACCTCTTTGGTATTGTGTGGAGTGGCGCTGATACGGTCCTGCAGGGTGGCTTTCTTAGTGGATCTGATAAGGCGGTGGTGGGATTTTATGGCGGGTTTGAAGGCCGCGAGGTCCTCCAGGGACTTTCTGTTTCGCCATCTTTTTTCTAGCCATCTGCAGGTGCACCTAGAGTCCTGGAGTTCAAAGGAGAACCAGCTGGCCTTCTTGATGTTGTGTTTACCTGAGGTAATTCGGAGTGGCACTAGGGTGTTGGCGCATTCAGAGATCCATTGATGGAAGTTCCTTGATGAGAAGTTTGCGTCTGTGGCGTGGGGAGGTGGTGACTTGCTGAGGGTGTTGGTGAGCTGTTCCTCGGTGGTCTGATTCCATTTCCTGTATGGGGAGCGGAGGGTGCAGAGGCGGACTGTAGGTGTGGTAATGGAGAAATTAATGCAGTGATGTTTGGTCCAGTGTAGTGTGGAGGTGTTGTCAAGGGTGATGTTGTTGTTGGTGGAATAAATGGGGTAGAGTGTTTCCAGCGGTGTGTGTTGGCGAGGTGACCAGTTGTTTGAGGCCAATTGTGGCAAAGTTCTCGAGCATGGAAGCAGTGTTGTGGTCATTGCGGTTGTCGATGTGATAGTTGCGGTCGCCAAGGAGAAGGTAGATAGTGGAAACAAGTGAGTGGGGCGCTATAATGTTGATGATGGAGTCGCTGAAGGCCAGGTGGGGCCAGGTGGCCTGCAGATGAGGGTGCCGCGGAAGGTGGACTTAGGGGTGATGTGGATCTGGAAATGGAGGTGCTTCACGAGGGCGGAGTGTTCCTCTTCATTAGTTGTCAGGTGGAGTGAGGTTTTAAGGGCGATGGCTAGTCCGCCACCAGGTCGGGAGTACTGGTCTTTGCACAGCAGTTCGTAGTCGCCGGGGATGGCAATGGCAATATCCAGTTCTGACGCCGGGTTTGTCCATGTTTTGGTGAGAAAGGCGATGTCCAGGCAGGTGGAGTCCAGCAGGTCCTGGTGTTCTACGGTGTGTTTGTGGAGGGAGTGTATGTTGAGGAGGATGCCGTTGAGATGCTCAGGGTGGGTGTTCGATGTTCCTGTGTAGGGAGGGTCTGGCGTTTGGTATAGGGTGAGGGTTCCGTGGCAGTTCAAGCAGGAGAAAGATCCATGGGTGTCTCTGGGTGATGCGAGATGTCAGGCAGTGAAGCGTTCTGTGTTCAGTGCGTGGAGGGTCTTTGTGTTGTAACGACAGGTAGCGTGGGGCTCAGAGTCCGTGTCGCTAGGGGGAGCACATGGAAACAGCACAATAGTGAAAAGGAGAAAATTTAAAACCAGGCAAAAATAGGAAAACAGACAAAAAAGGGTGAAGAGTGATAATGAGGAAAAAAGCAGAAAAGACAGAGAACAGAGGCAGATGACCACTAGGCCACCAGGGATGAGGCGCAGGCAGGTGAAGGCAGGCCTTGATCTCAGAGGCAGGAGTCTGTTGATGAGATCAGATGTAGAGGCAGCAGCATGTGGAGCTGGGCCTGAAGAGTAAGCAGTCGCTGACCAGAAGGTCAGTTGAGTCGCTTTGGGTTCCCAGTCCCGTCCTGCTTGGGATACGGTTGAGCCCATCTTGGTTTTTAGGGACCAAGTTGCGACCCGATATTGAAGCATGTCTCCACTAGAGGGTTATTAAAAAAAGTGGGATTCTTAGGTTATTGTCATAAAGAGGGTGTTCCATGCACAAAACTGCAGCTCCACCTTGTAGGTCAGAGTATGATAATGACCATTTCTCCATGGTGAGGTATTTATCAATTGTAGTAAATACCTCCAATTCTGACGTTTCAACTGCAAAATGGGCCATAACATATAAAATCGATATTGAACACTCAGAAATCCATGTTTTTCCTATTTATGGGCCTGTTACCACCTATAAATTTCAGCAAGATTGACTTGCCGGAATTCGAGGGTAAGATAATTGTCACGGAGCCGGAGGGCGTATGTCAGGAGGCACTGGTCCCTTGACGAGTGTGTGACTACAGGGTGGTGCTCCCACTCGGCTTCAGGTTTAAAGATGACTTAATGAATACTCGATACCCAGAGTGTATATACAAACAGTGGTCAGATTCACCCGGATACACAGATTAATAGAAGCCCTGACTTACGACAGGTAAGGGATACAAACAAGGGGGATCCAAGAGGTCCTGATGAAGGCCGAGTGACCCTGAGAGGCAGTAAAAGCATCCAAAACATGTTGACTGGTGAACAGGTACGGGGTGAACAGGCAATGGTGTCCTGTATGTCAGCAAAAGGAATCTATTTTTAATCCTGTCCAGCGGTCCCTTAGTAAAATTGAGGAGTGGACACCCATCAGACAGTTTTATGTATTGTTGTATGTTCAGATCCCCATTTTTGTTTTGTGTTGTTGAGTAGTGTTGTATGTTCCCTGCCCCTACTGCACCATTCCTATTGTGGGTTTATGTAGGAATGTGTTAGCAGAAGCCCAATGATGAAGCATGCCACGATTAGTGGGTGAGGGCAGGTTTTCTAACGGGCAGTCGCCCGCCCATGGGGGTGGCGAGATGGACTGGTTTTCTTGTACCTTTTGTGATAAGTGGTAGATGTTTTGGGAGGTAGGACAAAGAAAAACTTTTCCTCTCACCCCTTCATAAGTGTTTTGATAAGATAATTACGGCACAGCTCATAATTCCTATCCATTTACACAGGGATCTGAATTTAACCCTTAACTTGTAATGATGGCCTGGAATTGTTTCAATGCACATTCTCCCTTAATCTTAAATGCAAGTAAATGTAAAGCACCAAGGAGTTGAACATTATTAACAAATGGAATTAACTGGTCCTTGAAAGACTGAACTGGAGTTTAGTGTATTGAGGGCATGGAGGGCCACTACAAACTGATATGGAAAGATAACTAACGCTGGACAGCCAATAAGCACGTTTAAAAAAATGATTAAGATTGCCCTGCGGCTGCGTATGTCGGATGTCCTGTCACTCAGGCCCTCATTACAAGTGTGGCGGTCTTACGACCACCACACTTGCGGTGGCGGTCGGACCGCTGCCAAAGTGGCGGTCCAACCTCCACATTATGTCTGTGGTGAAAGCGCCATGGTTGGGCCGCCGGCACCACCACTTTTAGGCCGGCTAACGGCCTGGAGGTGCCGGCGGTCTTTATCCGCCAGGGCAACGCTGCAAGCAGTGCTGCACTAGGGATTACGAGTCCTGTGTCCACCAGCTTTTGCATGACTGTTCTACCGCCATGCAAAGACTGGCAGAGATGGGGTGTTGGGGGCCCCTGCACTGCCCATGCTTTTGGAAAGCCTCATCCTGCTTTTCAGGCTGTGAAAAGTGCGATGGGTGCTAGTGCACCTGACGCACCTCAACATTGCAGCCGGCTCAATTACAAGCCGCCATAAATGTTGTTCTGAGTTTCCCACTGGACTCATAATAGGGCCAGCGGGTGGAAGACCAGAGTGGCGGTCTTCCGACCCAAAGAAGTTGGTGGGCAATTACGAGCTGGCATCAGTCTTGTGGTGAGTTTTCCGCTGGGCCAGCGGGTGGAACACTGTTTTCACCCACTGGCCCAGTGGAAAACTCATAATAGGGACAGCGGCAAGAAGACCGGAGTGGCGGTCTTCTGACCCAAAGAGTTTGGCGGGCGGCTGAGTTGAAAGTAGAACTCGATATTCAGAAATACACAGAGCAGGACATGTAAACTTTGCACATACAGAGTTTCTTGGTGAGAGGTGTACCTTGTTTGTTTCAGCTGAGCTGGCATTTTTGGAAATAGTTTCCAATTTGGCATCGTTTTTTGGCTCTATTCAAGAGCCGGTGAAACATATTGATGATGCCCGTTGTGCATTTGTTAGTACGTCATTCCTGGCTCCTTTTCCTTTCTTGTGGCTAGCAAATCGTTCGGCGCACACTGCACAGATCTCAGTAGGAACCCTATAGACCGGGCCATTGGAATTATGTGATTCTGTGCTGCTATGTTTTCGTCATTGTTATGGGTTTTCCGCACTTGCCAGATTTCAACAGAATGTATGGTTGCAGCTGAAATTATCAAGTGTTTATTACACTGTGTGGAATGTAATGCAGCTCCTGACCCACTGCAAAGGTTAATTGGTCTTACATGGCCCAGTTAGCTTTTCACCCCTCTGAAGTCAATGACGTGTAAAATATCTTAGGTAATGACAAATATAGGATTCATAAAGTGATGAAACAGTTCAGGTTGTGGAGTGCGCTTCCATGTATAAATAGTGCTCTCCTCCCTTCTCTTTGCTGCAGGTTAACTACAACGTTCTGGGATTTGTGGACAAGAACAATGACCTTTTGTACCGAGACCTCTCCCAGGCCATGTGGAAATCCAAGCACAAGTTGGTGAGCTCTCTGTTCCCCGAGGGCGACCCCCACAAGTCCTCTCTGAAGCGCCCTCCCACTGCAGGGTACCAGTTCAAGAGTTCCGTCATGACCCTGATGACTAACCTCTATTCCAAAACCCCAAGTTACATCAGGTAATCTGAATTGCCAGGGTCTATGCCTGTGTCTCTGATTTTGGGGGTTGTATGCGGGGAAGAGAATTTCTGCAGCAATGGTACACTGATTTTCAGAGCTCCAAGCAGAATTTCATTTTGCCTTCTGGGCTCACACTAAAAAAAAGACAAAAATGCATTTTCTGGCCCTAGGCAAACGTTTGCATGTCTGCTTGCAGTCGAGGGCTGGCCTATATTGACATACTGATGTGAAATGTGCCTAAATGCTGGTGCCTCTAAAAGGCTCTTTCCGCTGATGCAAATGTAATCACAAATTAAACACAGACATTCCTGCTCTTTGGACTCCTTGAAAAAAGACACAAGCCTCCTTTTAGAGGAGCCACAGTTTTCAGAGGATCGTGAAATATAGAAAAAACGCAAGACATTATGCAAAGAAAATTGATTAAATTCTGTAATATCTATAATTTTTTACTTGTCTGAATCTTTTGTGCATGCAGTAATCAGTTTTGGACCTAAACGTCTGTAAATAATTTAACACAGTGTCATTAGATGGCACTTATCACCAATCCTCCAAGGTGACTTTGAATGTGGCAGTATTATTATTTATTAAGTGCACCTAACTATTCATATGCACCTGGCAGCTCTCATTCCATCCCCTACAGCTGAGACGCTTCATACACTTCGTATATTAAACACGATATCTCACTGATTACCCATTAATTTAGCCTGTTCAAATGTGTTATTGTACGTTACATCATATTTGTAGTTTCTGTTCAGGTTCTGAAATATGTGTAGTACTTTTAATTTGCGTCTGCTAGTAACTTAAAAAATTGTAAAAAAAAAAAATAACAAGCATTTGCAATGCAATGGGTGTCGCATTACGTTGAGTTAGAGCTATTAGCGTTGTAAACTCCTAACCAGACTTTTCGTGCCACATTAAATGAAAGAAAGAGAAAAAGTATTCCAGAAACCATATGGAAAACATGGAGCTTCGTATGTTTCCAGTAGTTTACCGGTGCTCACGAGGAGTGCTAAACACCAGAAAAGGCATGACGTATGCATGCCTTTCACGAATGAAAACAAGCGGATTTTAAAAGGCAAGCCCACAAACCAATGAAAGTGACTGACGTAAAATAGGCGTGGTTAAAATCCCCCTAAAAAGAGATTAGAAGAGGGACGGGCGCTTTGCACTCGCCCCTAAAAAGCACTCAAGAGACAGCGGTGGGTTGGAATGCGTTGACTCAGCATCTCTGCCAGATGTCATCAAGAATACGTGCTTTTAAGAGGGTTTGCTCCTTGTGTTTAACTACACCTCTGTGCAGTGCTTTGAAGCATTCCAGGGAGGCCCATACTTCATAAACTAGAACAAAAATGTATCTCTTGCTTCCTTGTCCGGTCTCTCTAGGTAATATGTCCAAATGTATACCTTTTGAGGCCCACTGACAGCCTCCATAGGGATTTTTGCACTGCTGTGGAGTACTTCTTTTTCCAATGTTCTCCATTCGTCTTCCACTTTATTTCACTTGCACCTAGGATTCGCCGAGTGCCTAGAAGTGACTTAGACCACAGCAAGCATGAGTGGAATAACTCACGTCGTTAGTAACGAGTCACATAGAATGGAGCTCCAGAGTTCCCGATAAATCCCTAACTCCAGTGGGAGGTCTCCTGCCCAGGGTGTCCAAGGTTGGTCAGTGAGTGCCAGATCAATGACAGTTGTTCTGGGCAACCTCTGATTATGTAAACGAATCCCATCTAGATTCACTGTAGATAAAAAAAGTATTTTATGTAGATATCGTGAGATTCCGGCATGAATCCGAGCCACCCCTTCTTTGAGCGTAGGTGCCACTAATGAAAGCCATGGTGCTGTGCCTCAGTGACGCAGTAGTACAGTTACTCACTTCTATTCATCAGAATTTCTGACTTCTAGTAGCTCAGCCTAGGCTAGAGTAGTTGTTAGTCAGTTTCCCGTTTCTACGTCCCTGCATTAGATTGACATATCCAATATGTTTTTATTCTTTGGACCTAGGGCTGGCCTAATACGGACAGGTTAGTTTCATGCTGTGGATTAAAATGTTATCCTGAATTCCCCTGATATCCATTTCTGCACTGCTTCTCTGCACTGCCTGCTGACACATTTGACATGTCAGTGCACTGCTACCATGAAATGTACAGCACCCACTCTTTCAGAGGGGGCTATTTTGTTTTTCTGTGAGCCTCTAGCTCTGTGCTTTACATTTTTCCATATCCTTGTTGATTGTAAGTTCTGCCATCTGTTAAAGTAGGGCAGCTAAGCAACGTGATGACCTGCTGCCCAGAAGCTTTACCCACAGCTACTGAAATTATGTAGTAATGGAGAACCAAATTGTGTGGCACATTTGATTAATTTATGTGACAAGAAAGGCAAATTATGTGGCATAATGAAAACGTTACTTATCTCTGGTAACACTTTTTCTGTTGGATACCTTATGTAGCGGCAGATTCACACCTTGTAAATATTCCCCAGTTGTCAGAGGTGTCAGAATCTATATGGGTGTGGAGTACAGGTTTAGTGCTCCTGGGCACCGGTAGGTGGCAGTGTCCGACTTTGTTTGGAAATGACCAACACAACCACATATAAGCACCATCCTCATGCAGTGACACCATTTTTTTTCATAAGATTGTCCTCCCCCTCAAACGCAAAGCCCGTCAGCAAACTGGTATGACCAGTGTGCAGATCTCTAGATTGGGTCCTTTTCAAATTGGAGTCTCCTTTTCACAGAACAGAGTGGTTGGAGGGTGGAGAGCAATCTGCGATTAAAGTATACTCCAGAAAGAGCATTACTGTATGTAAGAATGTAAGTAACGTGTTCTTCTGATGGATGTTCCTAACTGTTGATTCCTCAGTTAGTGAATAGACACTGAAGCAGTTCATCCTAAGGTGATAGGTCGTGAAAGGGCTCAGATCAAAAGTCGCAAAGCACTGAACGGGCAAAATGCCCATCCCTACGGACAGAAGACATTCTTAAAGCACTATTGTCAAGACAGTAGTCCCTTAAGAATGTGTCGACTGACGTCCACATAGCAAAATGACAGATATCAAGGACAGGCACTACATGTGCTAGTGCAGAAATAGCAGCTTTGGCTCAGTTGAATGAACCTGTAACTCTTCGGTGGGATGCTTCTTTGCTAGTACTTAGCAATATTAATGCAGAGTACCATCTACCTAGAGATGGTTATTTTCTGTGTAGCCTTGCTTTTCCTTGCGCCTGAGAAACCACGAAGAGCTGATCATACACCTCTCTGGTATAAACAATGTAAAAAGTAAGCCTCTTTTGGGATCCAGTCAATCATGTTTATCCTCCTGAGGGGTGTGGCGTGCAAAGAATGCCAGAAGGGTACTAGTCTGCCCAACATGGAAAGGTGTTACTACTTTTAACAGAAATATATTGCTAGGTCTCAACACCAGTTTGGAAAAAAATGTGGTATTGCCTGCAGCTGCAGCTCACTCATGTGACAAGTTGACATTGATCAAAAAGACAGTTGTTAGGTTCAAGAGCCATAGTGTGCATCTATGCATAGGCTCAAAAGGGGTGTGCACTGGAAAAGTGAGAACCAAAGTAAAGCCCACTGTGGCTTTACAAAGAGTTTTGTCAGGAACACGTGTTATGAACCTTTAAGAAACCTCATCTCTACAAGTGATTTGAACAAATAAGGCTGATCTGGCAAACACAAAAAAGCAGAAAGAGAGGACAGATACCCTTTATCCGTGGCAAGTACAAGTCCTCACATGTCCAAAGATAAAACAAACAATAAAACATCCAAAAATGTGACCTGTTATTGGTCCACCTGGTGTTTGTTGCATCAATCTACAAACTTGACTTGCTGCAACGTCACTGACCCACCCACACAGTCAGAGTGCATCAGGATCAGACTCATAATCGGCTCATCATTAGTGACACTGTGTGACACGTTGACACTCTCATGCCTTCTCTCAAGATCAGGAATGGTGGTAAGGGGAAGATTCTTGCTTGGACTTCTAGTGCTTGACTTACCGGAAGACCTCAACTGCAATGAAGATCTGCTGCGGGAACAACTTCGGGAGCAAAACAGGACGTTCCTCTCGGCTATGACTTGTCACAGCATAGTTGTGTAGTGTTTTGTAGTGTAGAGTTAACAATGTCTAGTGGCTCTAGTTATACATCAGGGACAAGTCCCAAATGGCACAGAGTGCCGGGGATCATATATTGCCCCTGTAAGTAGCATGTGTCCTAATAGTTCAGAATTGGCTTCTCCACAATGGGTGTGCGCAGTCTGATTCATTTATACTTGGTTTGAGTTGAATAAAATAATGGAACAATGATCTCATTGCATATATATGTTGACTGACGTTGGTACCCAAAGACCTATCATTACCATATTTGCAAGCAGTGGAACTAAATGGTATTTTTTTAGGCCAACAGTTAGCCTAAAATCCTGGCTTTCAATATCCTGCACGGACTAAGGTTGGAGAACCATTGGTAGATGTAAGCATTCCAGTTGGGTCTAATTCACAAATTTAGATTTGGTTATAAATGTATATTTGTAACTTTACAACCAGAGTTACTAAACTTACGTCTGCCAGGAATGCACAAAGGAACTTTACATGTGCAGAGATCTTTCCCCCCTTACTGCCACTATAAGGCATGGTTAGCCAAGTGCTTACAGGCATAACAATACAACCCGCAGTCCCTGTGGTGCGGGGTGGGTGCCCGAGATCCAAGAGGCCCCCTCAGCACAGTCAACTGTGCACAGGTGGCGAGTTCCTGCCTGAGAGCGCCTGACTGGGTTGGGGAGCCTCGATGTTCTTTGCAGGGGGATCCCTTCAAGTTAGTTTCATTACACCACTTCAAGTGCTTAATTTGTAAAAGAACAAGTGCTGGGGCCCAAAGCTCTGTTCAGCAGCTCATGGCTGATGCTATTAAATATCAGCACACCGAATACCAAGACTGCATAATCTTGAAAGCACATCAGGCCTCTTTAGTTTACTATCAGGCACTCCCTATTTGTTTACCTTAGTTAGTTTCTGTTTTCTCCCCTTGTGATTGTTTTTACATCTTGCTCTTTCTCCTTCTTTCCTCATTGTTTATTCCCTCTCTTGCTCTTGGGAAATGCCTGATGAAGTAAAATAAGTGGCACTCCCTAAAAATGAGTGCTGTTGCCCCCGAACCTCTGGAAACCACTGGCTCAACTTAAACACTTAAACACTGAGTTATCCTAGGAAGTTGGAGAAGATCCACAAACATGGCTGTTGTCAGCATTTCCAAATTCCTCTCTTTCCCCTTTCCCATCCTGGAAATGGTTGGAGATTTGCTCCAGCCAAGAAATGGCGTAACTACGTATCCAGAGCGAAAGAGGAACAGATCACCCCAAGAAATCCTGGGTGGTTGAGACTGGGAGAAATTGATTCATTAAGGGCAAAAATAAGCCAAAAAATATTTGTTTGCACAAAGGATCCAACTCCCTTAGTGTAGATTTTTTGTGTAGATAACTCTGCACAGCAGGAATAGGATGCTGCTGGGAGTGTTACATAATTTTGCCAGAAATACACGTTGAAGCCTGCTCCTGGTGCAGCTTTCCATGAGTAAAAGTTGTAACTCTACATTTACACGTAGGTGTAAATTTGTGAGTGCGGATTTACCACTTTCTTTGTGAATAGGGCCCAGTGTTAACATTTTATATACATCATCACCAGCGCTGGAATTACTTTTTCAAGGCCACACATGACCTTCTCCTCTCTTACCCACGAAGATGACACACTGTTCCGCTCAACTGTGAAAATGACCACACCAAGCCTTTCCACTCCCTGATAGAGAGGACACATAATTCATGAAAAGTCCTGCTTTATCCTTGCTCCCAATTCTTCGCCTGCAGGACACCTACCACTTGTTGAAAGGACTTCTGGCCAGATGTAGCAAAGGTTTTTACCCATTCTGTATCCATGGGAAAAAGTGTTCGTACATGTGGCCCTTCGTGACCAGAGGGTGGCCGAGAGGGTAAGCTGCCAGCTGTGCAACCAGGGTCCCTGAGGACTAATCGCAGCGCCCCTGCTTGTCCAAATTGCCCACAACAGTGCAAATCACTTTGTGGCTTATTCACAGAAGCATTTTGCGGTACATAAATTAGCATTCCTGTGAGTACTCTTTTATGTACTCTTATATGCCTTTTTGAATTGGCACCAAGCCGTATAGGTTGGGAATAAAATGACAGTAGTCAGGGAACATTGTTATAAAACGAGTACAAATGAAAAGAACACTGGCCCTTTCTCAGTATTACTAATAGTGATGTTGACTTTGTGAGGCGGATTCACAAAGGCATGTAAGAGTAAGTAAAGAGCATTTAAAAGAGTACTCCTGTAGTAATACTTTTCAAACACATAAAAGGTCAGAAATGGTTTTGTGGATCAGTCCATTTATTTATATTTATATTTTCTTTCATTGTTTTTGTGCAGTGCTCGTGTAGCCCAGAGCACGTTTCAGAGCACTTTAAAATGAATGGGTTGCTGGGAGCGTGTGGAAGGATAGCCAGCTGACACCCTGCTCACAGCCAAGCCGGTGGATTCTAGAGTCTAGCTCAGGGGCAAACAAAATACCTGACAGAAGAGATATACCTACAAGGGCTTCCTTAATTTTAGAAAGTTGTCCTTGCGAGGAGGGGTAAAAGAAATTAGCTCCTTTAGCTGACAGAATTAGGAATGTTTAGAAGCAAGATAACCCCCCAATAGAGTGCTCTGTGAAAAAAAACATTGTATGTGAATTTACATCAGTATGAGCCAGGCTGCTGAACCAGGCTTACCCTACACAAATCTGACCCACATCCCCAGTTCTAATACAAGGGGAACGCCCCTTGTGTTTATTCCTAAAAAAAAATCCCTTTAACGTATACCTGTTCTGATGCCAGATGCTAAGCCCTGTCACGTAAATTACTAAGTGCATGTGCATGAGGGTTTTACTCAAGACATACTAATTTACATGTTGATTCTATTTTATCTTCTCATTCTCTTTGTTGGCAAGGTGTTTAAAGCCGAACAGCGAGAAGCAGCCATCTATCTTCATGGAAGCCCTGGTGGAGACCCAGGTTCGGTACTTGGGTCTTGTGGAGAACGTGAAAGTGCGGCGCGCTGGCTATGCCTACCGCCAGGCTTACGAGCCCTGTCTCAAGCGATATAAGATGCTGGGCACTGAAACATGGCCCAACTGGAGGGGCAATGCCAGGTATGGAATGAGATACAGGGAAAGGGGTTGAAACTGCGATAGAAGGAAAAAACAAAACCCACATAGAGACAGTCTATGGAATGATTCAAAGAGAGACAGAGAGAACGATATAGATTTGGAAATAAGTGGGGATTTCTTAATATCAATTTGTTACTGTTAAAGCATTGGGTGTACTCAGAAAGTGGGTTTTACACATACACCGTGCCATAAAATTGATCACATTCGTGACTTTTGGGACGGCACCTGCCATCAGAGGCTGTCACTCCTAGTGGTGCTTAGGCTTAGGGGTCTGGCAGCGACACACTAAGCTTTTCGCCACTAGAATTTGGTGAGCTCATGGAGTACACATTAACCAATCCTCCCATCTTGTAGGCTTTAATGGGTTTAGAAAATTGGCACGGAGGTACAGAACTTTCATCTCTTGGACTGACATAGAGACACATAGAGTGCCACTTGATGGGCTTATAGGGTTGACAAAAGGACAAGGCACCTTTCACTTTATTTCCCTATTTGTGCCGGGTTGTAGTGCCTGTCCCTATCCAGGGAAGCTTGCTTCAGAGAACTGGAACAAGGACATTGGTCTTTCCACATATGGGACTGGACAGGCTCAGTCAACTGAAATGGGGTATAGTATCTCACATTTCGGCTGGTACCTCTTGGGATTGGCTCAGGGTTTCCAAACCTGGCCCCCTCCAAAGGCTGGGTAGATGGACCATGATTGCCAAAGAGCTTTTTTTGCACCTTTGTGACTGTGGGAACATTAGAGTCAGGACTTCATTGTTGCCATCTGGCAGAGCTAGGGCTCATATCACACGCAGTCATATCAGTTTCTTTGTGTGCACCTTTTACTAGATAGATGAACTTAGCAGAATCTCGCAGACCTTAGATGATTCGGACCACACAGATACAAAGTGATGCGATCTCTCCATAGACATAAAGTTGCTTCCAGAGGCCTGCACTGCAAAGTGAAGGTCAGAGTTCTTCGAGCTGCTGATCTTGAGCTGTTTGTGCCCTAGGGATGGTGTGGAATCGCTTCTGACAGAGCTGGGTATCCCGCCTGAGGAGTACGACTATGGCCGCACTAAAATTTTCATCAGAAACCCCCGAACGGTGAGTCTTTCTCATAGAGTCTTAGAATGCAGTCTCTGCTGCCTTACACCTCAGTCCTTTCCTTTTAAGGTGTAGCAGTGGGAACAAATCTATACCCTGTCATCAATACTCAGAGTCCAATCATATCAAATCCTCTTTGAGTGGAAGATTACCCCATAGCATATCCTCCATGTCTTTAGCGTTCGGAAACTCAATATTATAATCTCTTAAAGTATGACATATTCCTAATAATTTGGTCAGTTAGGAAAGCAAGTCTAGCTCCTGATGCCATCTTTCCACCTTCAGGGCAGAGGGTCTTTGGACATGCTACTTATTCTAAAAGCTTACTATTTTATCCTATTCAAACTAATTTCTCAGAACCTTTTGTGAGTTAAATACCATCTGCATTGTAATTATAAGATGAATATCCCTTTCCTGCAGGAGGTCAATTGTTGACAATAAAAAAAGCAGAACTAATGTGTTGAGTCTGCAGGGGACCGAAGCTAAGGTACCTGAATATGCTTAAGTGAGAGAGTGTGCAAGAGTGCATGAGTTTATGTCTATTTGTTTGAATCTATACTCTTTCAGGACTGGCATCCCTGCTTGTTTTCATAGAAAATTGAAGACACATCTCTTCCGCTCGGCCTACGACTAGTACTAATGAGTATTATATTCCTGGTTACTCCTATCTCACTTGGCACTTGGATTGTAATCCTACACTTTGATTCATCTTGACATTCGCTCATGGTTGGGGCTAAAACATTCTCACTGGACCCTCTACTCACTACCAAATCTTTATCAGCTCCTGTACCTGCAAGACACTTGTCCTGAACACTTCTTATGGCCATTCTTAATCTTTGCAACTGCACATCCTTATACCCCCTCACTGTGCCCTCGTTCTGGTCTATGAGCTGCGAAGAGCTTCACGGATGAATAAATAAATACATAGTTTATTAGTAGCAATTCTGCTAGAAAGTAGGCCACAACTTGTTTAGATTTTTATTTTGGAACAGTGTGTCAGGACATATACCCTCCTGCACTGGCACGGCAATGCCAGCTGTCAGCCTGCCCGTTCTTAGCATTTGTCCATCACCAGGGACCAGCCTTTAATGAGGCTCTTGATACATACCATCTTGAGAGCTGGAGTTCCTCGTCCTGGTGATTTTGCTAAGAACGCACTCACGAGCTATCACACCAGATATCGTCATTCTTTCTGACAAATATCAGTTTACATTCCATGCCTTCTTTGCTGCTTAATTTCTCGTTTGCCACCTGGAGGTCCAAAAGTGAGGTCCACGAAGCACTGAATAGTGATCAACGGCCAGATATACAAAGCTATTATGACGTTGCAAACCCTGTGATACACAAAATCATAAGATTTGAGACTCCAAAATGTTTTTTTGATATGTACTAAACATATTTTGCAAGTTGTAAAACCATTTCAAGCTAGCAAAATGGGTCTACCGATCTAGCCCGAATCACAATTAGGAGGTGGCATGAAAGGGGCATTCCCTCCTAGTGGTGATTTGAATGGCATATATCAATGATTTATGGCCATAACTGTGTTCACAAACCATTGAAGTGTTACCAACTCGTCAATTGAGATGGGAATCCATTCACCAAGGGGAAGGTAGGACAGATACGCCTTTGCAGATTGTGTCGTGGTTCAGGGGACCCTTGCTCACCCCCTCGATGTTTTGCGAACCCGATTTTTTTTTTATAGTAGCACTATATAGTAGCACTAATACAACAACTATATTTAAAAAAATGGTTTAGGAGAGCAAACACGGATGGGGATCTCCTATTCCTTGCGGCCCACCATCCCATTTTTTATCGCTAATCACGGTGGGAGGGAGTTGGGTCACACATTAGAGACCTCCTTAATTGACATTCATTAGGCAGACCATTCTGCAACCCCGACCCCCCGACTTGAGATTTTGCAATGTGACATTTTAGTACTTTGGTCACATCACACAATTAAAGCCTGGTCGCAGAAATTCTGTCAGCAATATTTGTACATCAGGCCCCTAGTACTCTATCACCTTTCCCGTGAGTCCTTTTGAAGTACCGCAAATCTGCACTCTTGTATGGCCAGATTCCTGTTTATCAACCCTTAACGGGCATGAATTTGCAAAGTTTTTCAAATCCAGCTTTGTTTCCTCGGCTTTCGTGTCCAAGGGCATTAAACAGACCCAAACTACCAATAGCCACATTATAGAACACATCTTTAAAATGTTGTGGCACAAACATTACCCTGAGTTATTTATGTAGTTTGTTCTTAAGTTTCTTGCACTTGTCGACAGTATCAGATGATTAATTCCTCTGGATGCAATATTCTATTCTGTCCACTTGAGTGCAGTATTGTAATATTTTCTACCTGTTTTCTAAAATCATGAATACCTGTCGTGCCAATGGGTTACAGTTTATCTTTATTTCCTTTTTGTTTTTGTCCCTCTTCCGTGTCTTGTTCTCTCTTGTAAATTTGCCATCTTTCACTTCTTCTCTGCTTCTGTTCACTTTTTTATCTTATTACTATTCTTTCCACCTTCTCATATCTTGGTCTCGCATTCAACTGTTTCTCTTTCTCTCTCTATTTCTGTTGTTAACCCCCCCATTCTGCATTTTGCCTTCTTTCTCTCCACCTTTTTTCCTTTCGCTTTTTCTTTCTCTTTATTTCTGTTTCCACTTCTTTCTCTCTTCACCTCTCTAGGTCCCCTTGCTTTCTCTCACCATCTCCGTCCCTATACCTCTCTCTATCTCTCTCACCATATATCACTTTCTGGCTTATAACCTGTCTCTCTCTTACTGTAAGTTTTTTTTTTCTCTCTCATTACTTCTCTCTCCGTCTTTCTTTCTCTATATCCTCCCTTCTCTCCCTGTCTCACTTTTTCTCTCCTCCTCCAACTAGCTTTGTCCCTCACCACCTATTTCTCTCACCTTTTTTTTTTCTCGCCACCTTTCGATGTCTGCGCACACCTTCCTCCTGTCTTTCTTCACACACCACACTGTCATCATGCGTTTCTCTCTCTTTTCTCTCCCTCCACCTCAGTATCTCTCATCTATTTCTCCCCTTTCTCTTTCACACTCGTTTCTCCTGTTCTGTCTGCTGCCCTCGCTTTTTAGGTCGAAGCCTGCCAGACAGTGCAGCTGTCTGGTTGCAAAGACATATTGGGGACATGCTGAAAGCTGACCGAGGAATGCATTCCACTTATTGCTTATCATTGGCCTTTGTGCTTTGTCACTCAGAGTTGCTTGATTTCTATTTGTTGGTTCTGTTTGTTTTAGCCCTTCCAGCATGTCTTTGTCCCTCCCGTGAAGCATAGCCTTTTTACCACCTGTGACTGGCTTCTTCTGTCCTTTCACGAGTACTTGCTTTTCGGGTACTCTCTCTTTTTCTTTTGCCTGTAGCAATCCATGAAAGTGCATGTGTTTTTGAGCAGTCTTCCTTGTCTACTTCTCTCCTCACGCACCGCTCCATGTCGCTCCCAAGCACAAAGTGCTTCTGTGCAATCTTCATCATCTTAGTGTTGCCATGTGTGCTTCTGTCCCTTCCCTCTCAATGAATGTTTCTGGAGCTCGTGTGACAGGACTGGGCGATAAATGGGCTGCTTTGATGAGCCTCTTACAGTGCTTTCATGATGTAGGCTATCTGTAGTTATAGCTCTCTAGTAAACATAAACATAAGAAACTGCAGTAGTATTTTGAGTTTTCGTAAAAGTGACAATATTTCAATGCAGTGCCTTTGAAGAAAGTGTCCGCTCTAATTACTGTTTCCATATATTTCTGTAGCGCTTCTTATCCATTTGTGGAAGTCTTGGCACTCTCATGTAGAGTTACTTATTATGTATGCATATGAGTTTTACAAGCACATTGCTCTTTTCAGTACCAGAGCATGGGGCGCTTTGCTGGTTTCTTAAGATTGTATTTGAAGGTTCTTGGAAGACAAGGTCTATTAGTGGTTTTAAAGCCTGACTAGTACGTGTCTGTAGCAGCCACAGAAGTCTTTGTTTCTTGCTTACCTAGGAGGGTCAGCTGGGGCACAAGAGGGCTCTAAACACTGCCCCCGGCTCGGTTGCCTAGGCGGTGATGGGCTCAAAGACTCTCCACCACTTTGAGACCCAGTCCATCGCACACAGTCAAATTATATTCAAAGTTATCAAGTCTGCGTCTGAAAAAGCATCCTTTACATGCCTTAAAGTGGGCTTCAGATGAACACCCCACAGGAGAAAGGGAGGTGATGCTACCAGCTGCCCCTGCACCCAGAAGAGAATGTAAGAAAAATGCATTGTTGCCCTGATACCCCTGATACCCTTTGAGGATAAGGACAAGACCCACATCTGCTGCTTATTAGGCCTGGGCAGAGCTCACAGAGTTCTACTCTGCAGAATTCTACAGAGTTATTTGAAAACTCCGTGGAATTCTACCAAGTTCGGCATGTGGTGTAGTGCCGCCTGGCTACCAGTACCACTCTGGCTTATTATGTGCCCGATCTCGGAAGCGCTAAGCAGGGTTGGGGGGCCTGACCCTGCTTAGCGCATCCGAGATCAGGCACAAGTCTCCACCTGTCCTGTACACTTCCTTTCACCAACTGCCCTCCTTCACAAACTTGCTATGGAGGGGCAAGCACACCCCTTGTCTTGCACCAGCCTTTCAGTCGCTTCCTATGCACTTACACACAGTGCCAGGCAACCCTTTCTTTAGGGCCCAGCCTGCACTAGCTAGCAGCAAACCAGCTCATCACAAGCAGCCTGCTATTTTCACAAAGTGCCTATCCTTGCTTGCCACTGGGCTCTAAGGCACTCTCTGAGGCAACACACATCTGGCGGGGGCACTGGGCTCTAAGGCAGTCTCTCAGGCTGCACTTATCTGGCAGGGGCTGCCAGACCACACTCAGCAGCTGATGCTCCCCCAGTCTCCAGCTCTCCCTGCTGGCCCCAGCTCCGTACCCCATAACATCACTTCCTTTCCCATGGTTTCTGGGGGGATAAGTTCTTTTCAAGTGAAGCTCTGTCTGTATGTTTCCTTTTTTTCTAAACTACAGACCCCTTGACCCCCCCATATAAAAATACTGTCTATACCCAATGCTGGCCCCCATGTGCACACAGAAGAGAAAGCGAAACAAAATGCCTCAGAATGCTGTCTGAATCCAGGGTCCCCGTGGCCAGCAGCCTGGCTCTCTGCCTCCCTCTGCCCCAGGCTGCTGAGGACAGTGAAAGGAGGAAGACCTGGATCTGAAGCTGGCACCGGTGCAGCCCTCCTCATCAGCAGCAGCTCCATGCCAACCAGGCAGATTAACGTGCAGCCCAGTTATGGTTATTGTTGTGTGGTCCATAACACTAGTCCGGAGAGCTCTGTTCTGGGGTCAGCCAAGTTTTTGGCCAAACTCCATGCTCCAAGCGGAGTGTGAAGTGCCAAAGTCTCCATTGGTTCCGCCATCGGAGCAGAGCTCACTGTCCACCCTTACTGCTGATAAGACACCAGAGTAGCTTCCTGTTTGGTGCATCTCTGCTTGTCCTCACCATCAGTAGTGTATATAGGTCCTGGTGGCCTTGTAAGTACACACACACACCCGAGCCTGCACATATCACATGAATAACTCCACACAAAACTCTATGCCACTTTACTCTGCTCTGTACCACTCTACTCTATGCCACTTCATGACTCTCTACTCTATCCTACTCCACGCCACTCTGCTCAGTGCCACTCCACTCTGACACTCTACTCCACTTTACAACACTGTACTCCGCTCTACAACACTCCATGACATTCCACTCTTCGACACACCATGACACTCCACTCTACTCTGATTTACTCCACTCTATGACACTCAATGCCACGCTACTTCACTTTATGACACTCTAATCTACACCACTCCAACCTGGTGCTCCACTCTATACCACTTTACTCCACTCTATGCCACTCCATTATACAACACTCTCCTGCATGCCAGTCCACTTTACAACACTTTAATCCACTCTTTGCCACTCTATGCCACTCCAGTCTATGCTACTATACAACACTCCATGATACTCCACTCCACATCACTCCACTCTATGCTACTTTACTCCAATGTACAACACGCTACTACACTCTACTCTAAACATTTTACTACACTCTACAACACTCTGTGACACTCCATCCACTCTATGCCACTCCATACCATGCCACCCTACACCACTCCACTCCACTCTACAACACTCTGGCACTCTATTACACTTTATGCCACTCCAGCATACTTTATTCCACTCTACACCACTCCATTCTATGCCTCTACTCTATGACGTTCTACGACAGACCACTCTACGCCACTCCAATCAATGCCTCCACTCTACATCACTCCTCTCTACGATGCTCTACTCCATGCCACTCTGCTCTGCAACACTTCACTCTACTCTACGCCACGCCACTCCACTCTACTCCATGCCACTCCACCGTAGTCTACATAACTCCACTCTATGCTGCTTGACTCTGTGACATTCCACTCAATTACACACCATTCTGCGACACACCATGACACTTCACCCTCTGCATCTCCAGGGCACTCCACTCTACACCCCTCCACTCTATGCCACTCTTCTCCACGATACTCTGTGACAAGCCACCGCATTACACTCTAACCACTCCACGACATTTTACAGCACTTTTCTCCACTCTATGCCACTCCACATTGACACTCTACAGCACTCCACTCCATGCCACTCTACAACACTCCAGGCCAGTCTACTCCACCTTACTCCACCCCACGCCACTTTACTCTATTCTATGCCACTCCACACACTCTACTGAAATCCAAGCCACTCCACTTGGAGACATCCTTCTCCACTCGACCCTACACCACTCTGCGCCACTCCACTCTTTGCCACTCTACTGTATGCCACGCCACACCATTCTAGGCCACTCCACTTCATGATACTTAACTCCACTCTATCCCACTCCACTCTACGCCACTTCACTCTATGCAACTTTACTCCAGGATACTCTACAGCATTCTGTTCCACTCTGTGCCACTTCACTCTCATGCACTCTACTCCATGACACTCTACGGCACTCAATGCCACCCCACCCTGACAAGCTACGCCACTCCACGCTACTTTACTAACTCTGCGCCACTCCAGGACACTCTACGACTCTCCACTCTATTCCCCTCTACTCTACTGTGACACTCCACTCTACTCTACGGAACTCTACGACACTCCACTCGACGATACTCCATCTACAACACTCCACTCTGACACTTCACTCTACAGCATTCCATTCTACAACACTCCACACCACTCCTCGCCTCTGCACTCTACAACACTACATTGTGCGACATCAAACTCCTCTCCACTCTATTGCACTCCACACCACTTTATTCTACGACACTTCTTCCTACTCTACACCACTGTGCTGTACACCATTCACTCTACTCTACTTTAAGCCACTCCACGACACTCCACAGTCCAACACTCTACTCCACTCTGCAACACGCCACTCCACTCCACTCCACACAATGGCATTCTACCCCACTCTACCACATGCCACTCTATGGCACTCTTTGCCACTCCACTCTATGACACTCTGCTCTACCCTCCTCTTTGCTACTAACTTTTAGCCGTGCTGAACCGCAGCCACGCTTATGTACAACAACATGGCTACACCACATTCCAAAGCCAATTGCTCTCCCTTTCGCAAGACCTCTGGGTTTTACCAATCCTTGTTATCTTTTCTCTCTCGTTTTAATATCGCCTGCCTTCCAGCAACAACACTGTCAATGTGATTATCTTTTTTTAGGATTTCAGTGAAAACATTAACATTGCTGTTGAAAGGATTTTGGCTGTGAACACACCTGTAACCTATTGAGTGAACGATTATTAATTTACAACCTGGGTCGTTTCATCTACCAGTAGCAAGCTCCTTGCACACACCTCATTCTTTGTTACAGTGACAAACAGTACTTAAAACACTAAGCAAGAATTCATCTTTAACACCATAGAGAGTGTTTAAATCAGTGGTCGTAGATGTATTTCTGTAACTTGCCTTGTTTTACACTTTTTCAGGGATTTGCAGATTCCCAATGCACGTGGCCTGGGAACCTAATGAAATCTGTAATGAATGTGTACAAGGTGGATGAGATGCTAGAGGGCGCCCGCCAGAAATGTGCAAAAGAAAATGTATTTACATCTATTCTCTATGAGCGCTACATTTCTCCTTATTGAGACAACGCCCTACAAAGCCCTGAAAATATGGGACAGTACACATTGGTCTCAGCCCTGGAAATGGAGTTAGCTCTTTCCACGAGCAAGTTTCTAGGGCAGGAACTGAAAGACAAAATATTTGTGTTCATCACTTTTTAGCTGAGCAGCGTCTAGGAACAACCTCTCTCAGGTGGTCAGAGATTTACCTCAATCTGTAAATTGTCTGCAGAGGTAAATCCAGCCTAAAGGCGGATCCCAATTTGTGAATTACAATGAGAGATCTTTTTGGCACACAAACGTTCAGGTTATTTGTGCAAAACAGAGTGTGGATCTTACCCATAATGGTCCCAAGTGACATTCCACGGCTGTACATGGGTCTGTTCAGCAGAGGGGTGAATACACACAGGCAGAGGGCTGGTTCTAGGACTGGCAGAGGCTCGGGGTACCATTAGGATGTAAACAAAGAGCACTGGGGGTCAGGAACAGAGACATTCGAGGCCCTTACCTCACATTTGACGTTTGCACGTCTCGGGAATTCAGGTCTAATAATGTACTCAGATTTCTTGACTGAAAGGAAGTCGACGTAAGGACCTGGTGTGTCTCTATTTCGGAGCCTCTACAGAGCGTGTTATTTAAATGTGCGAGGGTGGACGTGCTACAGGCAGGAAAGGTGCCTGTGTAACACAGGGATGTTCTTATAGAGAGAGTAGTAAGGATTACAGGCAAAATAAGTTACAGAATTCACAAAGTCCTCCAACAGGGACAACTGTGTTGTAAGAAGTCGACACTCGGTGGCACCTTAATGTAAGCAAGCAAAGGGGGCCCAGATCCTTTTGTTTGATAAAAAAAAGTCAGTGATTAAGGCACAGTGTGCACTTAGACCCCCCTGAAACCCAGTGCCACTGCACCTGCTGCATTGTCGATACCTAGGTACATGTCTACACTGCCGTAGAAGGCAGGACACGTGGGTTACCATATATATGCGCCCTAGTGTCCCTTACATGCTGCCAGGATCTATTTGTATCCATGTACTCTATAATGGAATCCTATTGTAGAGCAAGGACAGAACTGGGTACTAAACTAAGAAGGTAATGGTATAGCAGTCAGAGGCAGAACCCAATGGTAGGTATTTATGTAGGAAAAGGAGCCAAGGACGCCTATTGTAAGTGAGATTTGCGGGTTGCTGATTCACGTCTCTGTAGTGCGCAAACCTGTTCCTCACCTGGCAAATAATACTATCTGTTTAGTTATTCAGTGTATTCAATTGTGGCAAGGAGTTGAAACATCAAAAATGTATAGCTGTCAAGCACCTCATGAAAGATTACCTGTCGCAGGAAGGCAAAGGCCTGAATCACTGATGATTTCCAGTTACAAGACTGGATATGCCTGGAAAAAGGTTATAGCCTGTGCATTTACACCTGATACACACAATCTGAGAGAAGTGAAATGCAGGCAATAAACGACTAGCAGGCCATGTGCCCCTAGGGCTTTTTTCGCCAAGCCCCAAGTTTGAACAATAGAATTTTTCACCCATTGGTTGTACCTTCATTTATACTAGGTTTCTGACTTTCTTGAAATTCACAACAAAACCATAGGAGCACTCCTGAAGGTCTGTATCAGTCATCTATCTCCATCAGTACTTGAATGTGCAAATTAAGGGCCCTATTCACTAAGGTACTTACGTGTCATTAAGTTACAAGTGCGGAATCTCCGCACTCATGGCGGACTCTCCATACAGCGCATGCACCGTGCAGAGAGTCCGCCCCGAGTGCAGAGATTCCACCCTGAGTGTGAAGACTCCTCCACGAGTGTGTTGACTCCGCACTTGTAACTTTAATACATGTAAGTACCCTCGTGAATCAGGCCATAATGAATACATAAGTTTCACCAGGTGGAAATTTCTGCATACCTTAATGATGATTTTGTGCGTTAGAACACGCATTTTTATTTTTATTTTTTATCTAAAAGGAACTAATGTTTGTTTTGGAGAACACCTACATCCCCATTAAATATGGAAGTGATTGCTACTCTTTCCCACCCTGGAAAAGCAATTACTCATGTCTTTGACTGGAACAAATTTGCATGCATATGGGAACAAATTTGCATGCATGTGGGAACCACCCTGCACAAGATATGTACACACCAACAGAATTATGGATGTGTACATCGTCACAGATTTCTGGTTGGTGATCCACCAAGAAATGCTCAGTCACACCACTAACCCTAAACTTGCAAGCACAGCAGTTCCACAATTCTGGTGGAATTACCCACTTCCGTATGTGTTATTACAATTACACAATTCCAGCAATTCTCATTCTCATAATCCAGATATGTAATTTACACTCGTAAAGTGCTTTTGTTAAACTCCTACGTAGACCAGTTAGTTGCACGAAAAGTCTGTGACATTTCCAAGGCCTGTGGGTGGAGTACTCAGGTAAATTTGACAGAAATCTGATGAACAGCAGAGTCCTAACTTAATGGTGATTCACAAATCTTGGTAGATGTATTTCCAAACATTTCTGCACATCAGAAAGTGTGGGCAAGCACATCAAAGTTTCACGTTTCTTGTGGTAAGCATAAAATGGAGGAATTTGTAGGAAATTGCGAAAACATGAACACATGATTTGTAATAGCTAACTCTAGTCAGACATATCTCACAGCCTACACCCGTTTGTGAAACATGCCATTAACGTTTAAATGGCTGCCCAACGCCATGCTTGATGTTTTTTTGGCGGGGTGGCAAAATGCGAAAGTCTCCATTCCGAGTTCCTCATTAACTCCGTGGAGAGATACCAGGCAGTAATTTGCGAATCCAGATGTTAATCCCCCATAAATGCAATTTTCCAGTATGGGGAATACTTGCTGGACCCAGAATTACCGGGTACTTTTAACGCAGGTTTTCCTCAATGCTGTGGAGATAATGCAA
The DNA here is from genome assembly GCF_031143425.1 of Pleurodeles waltl. Lineage (NCBI taxonomy): Eukaryota > Metazoa > Chordata > Amphibia > Caudata > Salamandridae > Pleurodeles > Pleurodeles waltl. The sequence goes on along the minus strand of NC_090443.1, from coordinate 77,848,405 downwards.
ATATTCATCACCTGTCCTGAGCACGTGGTAATTACCCGTTCAGATCTGGAGGGAGGGGCTTCTCGGAAGGGGAGGCTGTGACCGCTCCAAGGAGGGAGCAGTGTCTGTTTCCCCCGCGGTGCTGGAGAGGGGATGGGAGCCTGCCTGGTTGACTGCCCTCAGCCCTTGTCCCTCTCCATCTTATTTTACTGGGTGTCGACCTGCACCCTGTAAAACTGAGTTTCCAGGCCCATTCATTACGAGTTCGGAAGCACCAGACCACTCAAAGTTGCCCAGAGTGGAAAAGAGCTTCTGGCAACTCATGGGGCCATAACTGTATAGAATTTGCAGATTTCACCGAATTTCACCCAGAGTTCTAGCTCAGCCAAATCAAAGGTTACTAAAAAAAATACACCAAAATGTGGTTGTGCACAAAGGCGAAACGTTTCAAAGGTTAACTAATGACTCATCTGTTACTGCTTGTATCCAGATGTAAAATTGGTGCTAAAGTGTAACTTTGCCCAGACAGTATTAATAGTTGGTGAAATGTCTAAATAACGAAATAATACTTATGCAGATTGTGCCACGTTATGCCACACAATTTTCCTTTGCTTGCTGTATAATTTTGTCAACCTGCTGCATAATTTGGCCCTCATTGCCGCATAATATCAGTAACCTTATTTAAGGCATACTCACTATCTCAAAATAATTTGTGATTTGACCTAGGTTTTGGATTTTGTAACACACCAAAACTGAAAAGACACATCATGAAATGGAAAAAGTGAAAAGTACTTTACCCGGAAAAAAAATGTTGACAAAATATTTGTTTCCTGTTAAAATTAGTTTTTTTCCACCGTTTATTGTAAACAACTTTGAAACATTATTTTAAAAAGGTTAACTATATTAAAGGTTTAAATCTTCGATAATTGTTTCATTTAAAACATAAACTTTTCTAAATACTATTTAAACTAATGGCTTAGTAACAGTGTTATTTTCAAAAGGTTTTAAGTAACGTTTGTATCTTTTTCATTTAAAAATCCAACCTTTCAAATATCCTTTATATCCTTCTGTTAGCATTTCCAACTTTCTTCAAAGTTTTTAGTAAGTTTTATGACTAAAGAAATTTGGTGCTTTTAACTTAAAACTCCTAAAATGACTTTTAAAGAATTTTAAAAAGGAGGTTGTTGACTTAATAGTTCTGTTGTTCTTTTGCAAAAGAAAGGGCCACTGTTTACAAGCCCAAGTAAGATGTTGTTTTAAACCCCCAATTACATTTGAATTTGTTGCCAAAGAAAGAAAGGAGCAGGTTCACAAAATTGCAGGGATTTCATCTTTGTAAAGTTTAAACACGGGAAAAGAATTAAACTGTATATTTTTATTTAACGTTTCTTTTATGGATTGAGTTGTGACCTTATAAAGTTAGGATTCATAGAACAGTTGAAAATGAATTTAAGGAAATTTGTGATTGACAGAAATTAGCAGAACTGCTGGCCAGTTATCCATACTGTTGTCCAGTCATATCTCCAGAGACTTCGGCTTCACCCTGTGATATTCCCACTGTTTGTCTACAATGTCCCCTGTCTGTTTTCCGGTGTTGCGTTATCTGAAGCCACATTCTCCGTTTACTTCCTACACAGCTCTTCGACTTGGAGGAACGTCGGCGGCAGAGCATGCACAAATTGGCCACATTAATACAGAAGGTCTACCTGGGATGGAAATGCCGAACAGAATATCAGCGCATGCGCAAAAGCCAGATTCTTCTGTCTGCCTGGTTCAGGGGAAATCATGTAAGCCTCACATTCACATTTCACATCTGGGCCCTGTGTTGTTTAATCTGGAAATCATAAAAGTGTTTGTAAATTCAGTAAGAGATAGACTGGCCTATCAGAAATTTGTGAGATTTTGAAAGACATCAATTAGGAATCATCAGTGCCAAAATTTGACGTGTGGCAGACTCTGCCCACTCCCTTCAACCTTTAAGAGGCTTTGATCTAACAGGATATTGTTTGCCCACTCCCTTCAACCTTTAAGAGGCTTTGATCTAACAGGATATTGTTCTAAGCTGTACCTGTAGGGCAGGGGAGGAGGACTGAGGCATTAAATATATGATTGATGGTATTTTTTTACTCTCATTTCTCAGCAAAGACAGCGCTACATGAAGATCAAGTCATCCACTCTCTTAGTGCAGGCCTATGTCCGTGGATGGAAGGTTAGTGACAAAGGATTATCATTTAACTACAGGCTGGTTAGCTTTGGGAAGAGTACACCAGAACTTTTGAAAGAGATCTTATTAGAAGGCAGGGACATGTATTTTCTTCATGTGAATATTCCTACATAAAAATTACATTTCTCTTGGGTAGTGAATACTCCCTAGGGAACAAGTTGAATGTCCAAGTATGACTTTTACTTTCTAATTATAAAAGAACTTTAAATGGAAATTTACATTTACATTTTCCATCTTCGTTGTGTTTGTTTTTTCAATACAAATATATTTCATCCACAGTTATTTAATATTTGTGTTTTCAATTGAAATGCCTTTGCAATGCTAATAATATTTTGTTTACTTTTTTGTAAAACTGTATTTTATTGATTCTCAATATAAGAAAGAAGACAAAAATCATATTGTGCTAGCTATCTGTACCATAAACATATTTTTGTAACTTGTTTATTTTTTAAGATAAAATCTAATTTGTCCTCCTAAGCCAATCCGATATATATTTAGGTTAGAAATCCACTGTTAACCTTGAAATAAGGTTTACGTGGAATTAAAACAATACCGTTTTTCTGTACCACATAACTGTAGTTTACTTGAGGCTAGAAATCTTAATTTTTACTTTATAGCATAATTTTCAGGGACGTCAAAACTGCACCTTTCAGATCATGCCTTTGGTGTTACCCTAAAAACTCAGCTTATGGAATGAAGTAGAATATCTAGGCAAACTTGGGGTTTTACAGTTTGATACACGAAAAGGTGCTTTTTATCACCTATTTCAAAAATAGCCACAAACGTGCCAAAAGCTCGAGTTACTGTGGAAATCCAGACCCACAATCCTCTGTGCAGTGGGTTTGCTGTGGTGTGCCGGTGTACATATTTGCAGGAGTGTGTGTACACAACATTATACAACCTCAGAGCATGTAACTCTGTGGCTCTAAGTGGCTGGAATAACTAAGGTTTTCCCTGGCTTGTGACATTCACAAAGCTAGTTTAATCAAGAAATGCATTCTTACAAATGTCTTAAGCCAGAAAGTGCAGCGTTAACACTGTCTAAAATCAGGACACTCCGCAATTATATGCCGTATTTACCGACTTTAAAAAGTCTCAAGACTATCTTAAATCAGGAAAAACGTAACTAGCTTAAATTAGACACTCGGTGCTTAGTGAATTAATTACATTACAATGTTTAACATAAATATATATATATATATATATATATATATATATATATATATATATGTTTTTATTTACTTAGCTTTCTTAATGCACAAGGCAACGAATAGGGGACTCAATGCACCTTTTTTTAAGTAGAATTACAAGAGTTGAGCACATTAACTCCAAATCCATGCACCACTTTATAGAGAAGTTGTGTCCAACTGTGCTACTCGAGGGATACACCTGCATACAGGGGCGTAATGGAATTTGAGACGGCCCCTCTGCAAAGTACTTAGAGGTCCCCTCTCACACCCAGACAGACATCCTGGGTGACGATGGCAGGTGGCCGAGGACACTCACTGGACCAGGAGGCTGGAGGGCCCCTGCGCTGCTGTGGGTACAGGGTCCTATTTTATCCCCCCCCCTTGCACCAGATTTTCAGGGTAGCCGCTGACTGTCTATATTATTCTCATTTACATCAACTGCGTGTGCATCTATCCTGTACATGTATATCCTGAAACTCTGGAATGAATTTAGCCCTGACGAAGAAATATCAGGGAATATAGCATTCCTCTTGCAGATTGTTTTAGGAATTCGTCTTTAGTCACCTGTCTGCCTGGCTTCCCGTGACTCCCTGTGTCCTGGAGCAGTTTTATTCTCTCACGACTGTTTCCTCAGGCGCGGAAACACCTGCGGCAGCTGAAGCAAGTCCAGATCGACGAGCAGGCCTCCCGCACCATTGCAGCATACTGGAAGGGCTTCAAGGTGAGCCCCCTTCACAGAATACCCAGCGTGGGGGCGGGGCGCAAGGACGCCAGGAGAAAGGCAGAGAGGGCAGGGGATGGATGGGTAGGCGAAGAGAGGAGCAGGAGAACAGAGGGGCGGTAAAAGACTGAGATTGGGGAGAATGCGAAAGAAAAGCCGAGAAAGATCCCAGAGACAGGGCAGGTAGAGATGGAAAGTGGTGAAACAGTCAGTGTTGTGGAAACAAGGAGCAGGCAGTAAAAAAAGCCAGAGCACAGATAGAAAACGGATTGGGTGGTGGGGTGGGCGTTCAGTGTCAGATAGTGTGGTAAAAAAAGACTGGATAAGAGCGGAAGCGAGCAAGACATAGGGAAAGAGGGTGCGTGGCAAACATTTCACCTGTAAGTGTCAGAAGTGTACCTGTATTTCCGCCCTTCTGGAGTATTCACAGTTTACTCCCTGCTACCACATAACCCTTCCGCCCTCGCAGATCTTCTCACCCTCCACACTGTACCTGCTTTGCACGGGTATTGCCAGGCCTTTGTGAAAATATATATTTCCAAACGCCTCCTGAGTGCTGTTCCATCTTTACCGACACCGCACCCCAAGATATCATCATTTTATCCGCCTGCACACGGGTTTCCTTATTCTAACCATCAGGTTGTGTTGTGTATATATGTATTACTATGTTTCTTTACAGTGTAGTCAATACATTGACCATTTTGCAAGTTAAAGATTCGCAGCTTTTGTTTATTACTGAATTACTTGTATGCCAAAGAATCCTGTGCTCGTGGCCTGCAGAGAGCTGGGTGAACGCGGCCTTTCACGTGGGCATTAGGAGGGACAGAGTGCACAGATCCAGCGGCACGTAAAGTGAGAGGGAGCAGAAAGAGGGAAGAGCACGCAGTAGGGATGTAGGAAAATATACTTGACGTAGAGGGGAGCTGTGTTAAGAGTGACAGAGAGGAAGACAGGAATATGTAGACAAAGAAGGGGAGATCAAAATACCATGGCGGGTGGCACCAAGAGAGTTTAAGGAAAGGTCAGAAAGACTGTCAAACAAGGACGCAGGTTGTTAATCAGTCTGTGCTTTCATAAACAAGAAACAAGGGGAGTGAGAGAGGTAGATAATGAGGTCAGAACTGGAGAAATGTGTGGGGAGATAATAGCAAGTAGATGGGAAATGATACTCGCCCATGAACCTTATATAAGCTTTGTGAATACTTTTTTCCCCTCGATGTGTGCTGTGCGTGCGAAAACAGGGCAGCCATCTTGTGAGGATTTTTCCTAAAACAAAAGAAAGATCATCCAAATATGGCCTCCATGAATGCATGCGCATACAGGGCTGCCTAAGTACAGAGGTTCTTTCAATGACTTTTCTTTTGCTGTATGAAACATTATTTAAAGACTGCTACCGTCATCCATACACAACATCCATCTTTATATTTAATTTTTAATGGCCAACCTGGAACAATAAATTAAAAATAAATATCATGCAGGCCCGGATGGCATGGACAAATGTTGGGGTATCACAAACATAATAAAAAACAACATTAAAGAAGTGTGGTTAAGGAGGACTGGTGGGTGAGAGGGTGCACATCAGGAAACCCGAGCAGTTGTGGAGAAATTAACAGCTGCTGGGCCCTCAGAGAAAGGAAAAGAAATAACGAAAGAAATTAAGCTGAGTAAAGGGACGTTGAAGAACGTGTACTCCTATTGATTAGTGGGCAGTGGAGGGCTACAAACCATCCAGTCAACACATGGTGAGACCAATATGCTCCATGGGGTGGACAAACACAAGAACAGGGAGGAGAAACATCAAACCAGTGGCACAGAACTGTGATAGACACAAAACCTATCAAATCATGAGCAAGGGTTGGACCCATGGTTCACTCTAAGGCCCTCATTACGAGTGGCCATTAGCAATCCCTGTAAGATTCAGCCCCAGAATTACCTTTACAGTGGGCCCCAATAATTACATCTGTCTGAATGGGGCTTTGGGGAACAGCTGACTGTAGGGAAGGCTGCCCCCGGTGTTTTTGGGAGAGGGTGCAGTCATTAATGACTGACCTCCCCTTTTTTAGTTTTGGGCGATGGGAGAGCCCAATACAACCAAACCCAGTTATTTAATGGGCTGTTGTTGGGCTACCAGACACCATTTTAGGTTTCAGGTAACCTGGTGGCTGGTGTCTGGGAGCCCTGGTATATTTGTTCCCCACCCGCCCATCACACTTTCCAGTTAGCTGGGGTTTCTTCAGTTTATGGACGTTTATATATTGTGGGGCACTGTTAATGGGAAAGGTGAACAGGTGTTTCTGTTGGTTTTAAAATATGTTGCTTGAGGCAGGTGCTTCATGATGGCCTGGAAAGTTTTCTAGGAGTTTAAAGAATCTGGAGTGGCATTACCATTGGAGAAACATGGGGGAAGGGTAGGCGGGGAGTTAAAGGAAGTTCAAGGTTAAGATGTTTAGAGTTTTATATTTGCACACAGAATGGAAAAGGTTAAGGTTAAAAATGTTGAAATGTGCTTTACTAGCAATGTAATGCTTGTGGGGATATTGTGGGTGGGCCAGTGGGGAGGGGCATTAGGTAGTTTATTGGATGTTTAGCAAGGTGGTAGTTTTGTAAGGTAGTTTGCCAAGGTATTTGATGTCAATGTGCACCTGTTTCATTAAAGTGGCCTTTTCCACACTTCACTAGATGGTCAGTGGTATTGCATCCATGTTAGCAGCGACTTAAAAAGAGTAATAACTGGAGAATCAAATAATTGCGTACAGCAGGAAGCAGAGTTGAAAAGCCATGGTCTATAATTGGACAGAGGGGGCTGGCCATGGAAATTGGGAGGTTCACAGACGGGCCTAGAAATGGAGATTATTCTTAGGGAACTGTATGTCACATGTCATCAGAGGGACTGTGCCCCAGCTCAGTTGGTCTCTAACAGTCACTGGCCTCTTCTGAAATCACCTGATTTCTGAATGGCCTGCCACGTATGCATTATTAGCCACGTCCCTGCAGTGTGACTGTGTATCAGATGTGCGGAACAAACAGTAAGGTGATGCAGCAAATTCAGTTGGAGTATTAACCCTTTCATCCCTTCTCTTCACAGGTGCGTAAGCAGTACAGGAAGTACTTCCGTTCCAACGCCTCCGCAACACTAGCCAACTTCATCTACCGGAGAATTGTGAGTCTATAGGGCCCTTTTTTAGATTTCCAGCAAAACAGGGTTCTGCATTTTAGGTCTAGGGCTGCTGGATCAAGGCCGGCTTTTCAGTATAATTAGATATGATATAGTTACATACAACGACTCTATAGAAACATCATTTACATAGCCAATGGTTATCTTTAAAATGTGACACTGACATGGCCATTCTACACCTTTGTTAGACACCCTTGCAGCAAGACAGACTGGCGAATGAAATGTTGGTCTCTGTAGTGTTCACAGTGTTCATAGGGGCGTAACATTTTGTTATCCAGTAATGAAACACTGCAATTAACAGCATCTTCGGCATGGGATGACAAGTGTTCGAAGGATCGCTACACCTAAGAAGCTAGTACTTCTTAAAGAAGATCCTTGCTTTCGAATAAAATTGAGTTAGACTAAAAAATACAGCCAAAAATGCACGTTTTGTTTGCTGTTGTGAAATGTGGAAAGGAAAAAAACAGGTATGGAGTCAGCAATTGTTTGTTGCTGTGTGCTTATTGGCGCAATACCTCTAATAGTACATAATGACTGGCACAATAAATCTCAGGTGGCACAGCAGCTATCTGATGGGAACACCTCCACGAGAAAGAAGTCCTCTGTCTTGTAAAATGCTCAGCTTTCTCTTATGTCACCATAGGAATAAATACAGGTGGGCCTATGGAAGCGTTCCCGTTACTGAAACCAGCTTCCATTTCATGTATGACATCATCATCCACGGAGAGCCTTTGTCATGTAAAACATTGATTGGCGAAGTGAGACAGGGAATTCAGCAATGACTTGCTGATAGAACACAGGGGAAGAGGGATCTTCCGAACAGGAATCTGCCAAAAATCAATGTTTGTGTTTGTTTGCAAGTTAATTTGTTCTTTTCCACCTTCTCCTCTAGTTGCAAATGTACTTCATGGGGATGAAGAACAAGCTTCCTCCGTTATCGCCTATAGACAGCACCTGGTCGCCACCCCGGTACCAGTTCCTAGGAGGAGCCAACGGGGAACTAGAGAAGATTTTCAAGCTCTGGAAAGTAAGAGACCATATTGCATCTTGGCATTGCCATCCCCAGAGTTAGGATGCAGAGAAAAGCTTGTTGTCATGGTCCAGGTTAGTAAATGCACCTTCTCTTCTGTGGCTATGTGTGGCCCCACCACCATGGAAAAGTGAGTAGAAGTCAAAGGGTATTGCTTACTGATCATCACCAGTGGCTCACGAAATGTCACATGCATCTTTTGGCTTCACCTCTCGATTGTCTCCTTTGATGTTACCTACAGAACCCTCGTTCTCCTTCTCTTGGTCTCCATCTTCCTTAATAACACCAAAGTGTCACCTCAAGAAGTCATCTGTGATGCTCCTCTAAATTCCCATGGATTTCCAGACCTTTTCATTGAGTCATGCAAATCTCTCTCCTCGACTGGCCAATCAGATAGCACTGTTCCACATGCACGTTTTTCGTCCATCTGAGTGATAATGGACCATGCCCTCAGTCATCTGTTAATGTCCATAACCAATCAGCAAAATTCATTTGAAAAGTATTCTATGGCACTGTTGGAGCGCAGTTTCCCCAAGGATCAGTACAACTACAGCTAGGGCAGTGCAGGAATAGCTGGTAGGGTTCTCCTTCTAAGGTCGTGTGATATCTCTTCCCGAAAGAGTGATATTTAAACTTGTATATGCCTGCCCGATATTTGTGGTTTTGGAGACAGGGTCCATGTTGCTGAATCTCTTTTTTTTTGACAGTGTAAAAAATATCGTGAACAGCTCACTCCAGAGAGAAAAATCATGCTGGAAGATAAGCTCCTCGCAAGCGAGCTCTTTAAAAACAAGAAGACATTGTACACAAAGAGGTAAGGCAGTGACTCAGGAAGAGTGGTTAATGTGTGGTCACCTGAAAAGAATGGCAATAGCTGGCCCCACCTCCAGACAGGCTGCATGTTCTATGCGCTCTCACAATAACAAATATGCCACAAATCCAGATTCGGGAGGGCGACTCACAATTTATTGAGCAAAAAATAATGTCATTTTAGCTTTCCTCTGCTGAAACTTGTGTTGTGCGAGCTCCTTGCCCCACAGCCCTGCTAGCTGGATCCATCAGCAGTAAGCACTGGTAATTCTAAAACGTGTAAGAAGCACCTTTTAGGGGCTAAAAAACCAAGACGTTAGGGACAGTTTATTGAGGTGTTTTCAGGCTTTCCATTGACCTTCCCCTGGAACATGGAATAAAATATACTTGCAAATGTACACCATGTTAACGAAGGTCCAAAGACATGCAAATCAATAAAATAAGAATTGAGTAATCAATAAAAGCAATGAAATAAGAATGCTAAACTTACTTTCAGGTGTTACTCAGTTTTATGTTTGAAGGTTTTACCTCAAATGAAACTTGCAAGCAATTCTAGGGGTGCACCAAGGAGTGGTAAGAGAAATCCTATATGGATCTGGTGAATACCCATTCTGGTATCACATAAGGTTCAGTCCCAGACATTTTTAAATGCTCACAGTTGGTTGCATATCTGAGTAAGTGCTCCAGAAAATATGTTAAAGGAACATCATGGTTTTCATGAGGGGAACTGGTAGAAGAAAACAAATTTTAAGGAAAGGCATTATCCAGGCCTGATTTACAGTTTGGTGGACAGATTACTATGTCACAGCGTGAGGGATAGCCTGTCTCCCTATTACAAGTGTCACAGAATACAATGCACTTGCAAAAAAGTCAGACATGATGCCAGCCATGTTTTGATTGAATAATCCATCTATAAAACTCTTAATGGGACACTAAGGTAGACAGGAGAGGATTTTTAATGTTAATTAAAAAACGTGTATAATTTCTTAACGTTAACATAAAATAGACAAGTGTAGTGCTGGAAAATGTACATAAATATTTTCTTTTACTAAATGTGTTACTCCTAAACCTAGTCCAACAGTCACAAACTAGACCTGTTTGGTTGGGAAAGCCTTGTCAATATGCCAGACAGGCCTAATTTACAATCAAGTCAACTACTGTCTAGATGAAGACTTGCATCTCATTCAAAATTCCATGAGAGGTCATTTTCCGGGTCCGCCATGTCACCGGGTACGAACCCCTTAACGTCTGAATGTCACTATTGTCAGTAAGACAGCTTCCCCCCAACAGACTCACAGCAGCCCGTCTTTGTCTCCCTCAGCGTTCCTGTGCCATTTAACGGAGAATATTTGGGAATACAGAAAAACGCCAAATATCAGAAGCTGGGCAACAACGTCCAGGGGAAGATCGTCGTGGCGGATAACGTGCGTAAGGTCAACAGGAGTGACGGCAAGGTGAGGTGCTGCATTTTTATTAGCCGCTTCCTGTAATAAAGTCAACCATCTTGAAATGGTGCTCACTTAGCCTTGATGGGAACGAATTCACTCTTACCACACATCCAACTCATAACTTCCCTTCATGGCAGGGCGCTGGTGAGAGAGGTAGGGCACGAGGTCTTGACTCTCCATCCCGTTTGGACACTCGCCTGCGTACAGTGAAAAGCATGCAAAGAGTTTCTGGTGTGAGTCTGCCCATACTTGAACCGAAGACAGTTATAACATTGAGTCTTCACATGTTGATTCCTGGTTACACATCATACTCAACTTGTGCATTAGATTTTGCTCAAGTGAGATGGTCGAGCGCTTAACTCACTTGCTGAATGGAAACCTGGAGGGTGAGTCCTAGCTGGTCCCTAAAGGCCCGATCCACCACTTCAGATTTCTCAAGTTTTAGTGATTCACATTCAATTTTACACAATAAATTTTGTAGAGCGCGCTAATATGTAAAATGTTTTGCTTGTAGAATTTCCACTTGTCTAAAATGCTCCCTGCGTAAATGCATTAGCACCTGTAATGTATTTGTCCTCTACGAGAAAAATACCTTTCCCTGTAGAAAAAAAACATTTTCTTTAAGCTCAGTGTGCCCCTCCCCATCCTGTCTCTGGAAACGTCTTTGACAAATAAATCGTTGTGCCTTTTTGTCCCTGAAAACAAATGTTTGTAAGTGTCATCTATGTTTACTGTTTGACATCCCCAGAAATGCACACAATCCTATCCGTAAACCAAAACTTGCATGCACGGCAAATTATTTGCACTGCAAAAGTGACACAGCAACATGTGCACCTTCTATATATCATTATTACTTATAGGGTCTTGCTCGCAAAACCTTATGTTCAGCAGTGTCAATTACACTGTTTGCGATTCGCAAGGGGGTCGCAAATGACCTACCTCATGAATATCATGAGGTAGGTCGCAATTTGCGACCCCCTTGGGAATGGCCGCCCTCACAGGGATGGTGGCCTGCTGGAGACAGCAGACCACCATGTCTGTGACTGCTTTTAAATAAAGCATTTTTTTTTAAAAATGCAGCTCGTTTTCTTTAAAGGAAAACAAGATGCATTTTAAAAACAAAAAATGAAAAGTTTTCTTTTCATTTTTTCAGAGCAGGCAGTGGTCTGTAAGACTACTGCCTGCTCTGAAATTTTTTTTTCACTGCCATTCACAAAGGGGAAGGGGTCCCATGGGGACCCCTGCCCGTTTACAAATGGGTTAGCACCTGTTTGAAACTGGTGCTAACTGCGATTGTTTTGCGACCGCATTCACGGTCACAAAACAATCATACCTGAGACTGCGACTCCCAATTAGGAAAGGAACACCCCTTCCTAATTGCGACTCGCAAACCCTTTTTGCGATTCGGTAAATAGTTTTCCAGAATCGCAAAAATGGGTCTGCACATCCCAAATTGCATTTTGCACGTCGCAAACGGCCCGATTCGCTGTTTGCAACGTTCAAAATGCTTCGTACATGTGGCCCTTCATTCCGCCATCTTGTTGGGGTTGAGCTTGGAACAGGTACTGGTTGGTGCACTTTGTTCGTTCACTCTTGACACTGTCTTCTGCTTCTCTTCTCTTGTAGGAGACTTCTAGGCTGTTCATACTGACAAGCACTCAGGTAATCCTCGCCGACCCCAAGAACGCCCACCCGAAGGTCTCTATCAATTTAGCCGACATCGCCAGGGTCTCTGTCAGCAAGTACAGCGATGGCCTTTTCGCCATTCACCTTACGGAGGTAAGGAGTGCCTGGGCTTGGAGCAGGGCGTGGACAGATGTGTACATATACTCATGCAGACTTTACTTTGCTGTCCTTAAAGATGCGCACGTGCACCTACCCTGCTCTTACACACATGCCACACACACAGACTCTCTCTCTCACTGTTTCTCACTCTCTCCTTGAGAACAGGACAGGCTCTGTCCTTGCAGGTGTGTCTCTCCTGTTTTAACTAACACAGAGAAACACTCTGTCACACTACTTACCTCACAGATGCTCTCTCACACATCCACACACCATACAGATATATTCCATGCCTACACAAACTCACACACTCCCCTGCCCTCACGTGTCCCCACTGTCCTATTGACAGTCGCACAATCACACACACTCTGCCCTCCAGGTGTGCGATGTTGTCTTCACAGCTGTGAACATGCATCTGCTGTCTTACCAGGTAGGTGTCCAATATCCCTTTAGAAGTGTACTCTACCTTACAGGTGTGAACAGCGGATCTTAGAAGTGCTCCTCCGCTGTCTTTAAACCCATGCTCTGTGCTTGTTGTCATCTCAGATACAGCACTTACAAATACACACAAAAAACATACTCAGCTCTTCCAACTGGGCTCATGCTCGCTTTGCGGCTGTGAAATCACAAATGTTACTGATACACACCCGCTGTCCTAATGTGCACCTACTCTCCATTTGGACGGATAGTCTCTGCCCTTCAGATGCGCACCACTGCCCTTTGAGGTGTTCCCCTGCTGTCTTTATTGATGTACACCTGCACTTCTTACAGGTGTGCACGTACCACCTACACATATGAGCACAGACTTGTAGATGTGCCTACATTGTTCTTACAGAAGGGCACCCACACTCCTTACATATTTGCTCCTACCACCGTTATAGAGTTACACCTACCCTCCTTAACCCCTTCGCTGCCAGGCTTTTCCCCCCTCAGGTGGCAGGCCTTTTTTTTGGCTATTCGGGGCAGTTCGCACTTAGAGCCTCATAACATTTTGCCCACATAAGCTACCCTCACCAAATTTGCGTCCTTTTTTCCCAACATCCTAGGGATTCTAGCGGTACCCAGAGTTTTTGGGTTCCCCTGAAGGAGACCAAGAAATTAGCCAAAATATAGCAAACATTTCGTTTATTTTTTTTTTTTTTTTTTTAAAGGGCTGCAGAAGAAGGCTTGTGTTTTTTTGCCCTGAAAATGGCATCAACAAAGGGTTTGCGGTGCTAAAATCACCAGCTTTAAGGAACAGGCAGACTTGAATCAGAAAACCCAATTTTTCAACACAATTTTGGCATTTTACTGGGACATACCCCATTTTTACGAGTTTTTGTGCTTTCAGCCTCCTTCCAGTTAGTGACAGAAATGGGTGTGAAACCAATGCTGGATCCCAGAAAGCTAAACATTTCTGAAAAGTAGACAAAATTCTGAATTCAGCAACGGGTAATTTGTGTAGATCCTACAAGGGTTTCCTACAGAAAATAACATCTGAAATAAAAAAAATATTGAAATTGAGGTAAAAAAAACAGCAATTTTTCTCCACGTTTTACTCTGTAATTTTGCCTGCGATGTCAGACTTTTGAAAGCAATATACCGTTACATCTTCTGGACGCTTCTGGTTGCGGGGATATATAGGGCTTGTAGGTTCATCAAGAACCCTAGGTACCCGGAGCCAATACATGAGCTGCACCTTGCAGTGGGTTTTCATTCTATACTGGGCATACAGCAATTCATTTGCTGAAATATAAGGGGTGAATAATATGTATCAAGAAAACCTTTGTATTTCCAAAATGGGCACAAGATAAGGTGTTGAGAAGCAGTGGTTATTTGCACATCTCTGAATTCCGGGGTGCCCATACTAGCATGTGAATTACAGGGCATTTCTCCAATAGACGTCTTTTTTACACACTGTCTTACATTTGGAAGGAAAAATGTAGCGAAAGACAAGGGGCATTAACACTTGTTTTGCTATTCTGTGTTCCCCTAAGTAACCCGATAAAAATGGTACCTCACTTGCGTAGGTAAGCCTAATGCTCGCAACAGGAAACGCAACATGGCTACATCACATTTTCCCAAAGAAAACAGAGGTGTTTTTTGCAAAGTGCCTACCTGTGGATTTTGGCCTCTAGCTCAGCTGGCACTTAGGGAAACCTACCAAAGCTGTGCATTTTTAAAAACTAGACACCTAAGGGAATTCAAAATGGGGTAACTTGTTGGGCTCCCATCAGGTCTGTTACCCAGAATCCTTTGCAAACCTCAAAATGTGGCTAAAAAAACACTTTTTCCTCACATTTTGGTGACAGGAAGTTCTGGAATCTGAGAGGAGCCACAAATTTCCTTCCACCCAGCGTTCCACCATGTCTTCCGATAAAAATGGTACCTCACTTGTGTGGGTAGGCCTTGTGCTCGTGACAGGAAATGCCCCAAAATACTATCTGGACACATCAAAATTATCAAATACAAAAATGACCAGCTTTTGTGGGGGGGGCTACGTTTTTGGTCCTGGCTCAGCAGCCATCTAGGGAAACCTACCAAACCCAGACATCTCTGAAAACTAGACACCCGAGGGAGTCCAGGGAGGTGTGACTTGCGCGGATCCCCCAATGTTTACTTACCCTGAATCCCCAGCAAACTTCAAATTTAGCTTAAAAACCACATTTTTCCCACATTTCTGTGTGGGATCACCGCACCAGGACAAATTTCCTACCACCCAACGTGCCCCTCAGTCTCCCAGTAAAAATGATACCTCACTTGTGTAGGTGGGCCAAGTGCCTGTGACAGGGAAGAGCCAAAAACATGTCGAAATAGAGGGGAAACTAAGGCAGGTCCAAAAGGGCAGTTTGAAAAAAAATATTTTTAGGCTGACAAGTGCAGCAGAATTTTTATCGCTATAGATGAGACAATGTTGGGTGGTAGGAATTTTGCGGATTCCTGCAGATTCCGGAAGGTCCCATCACAAAAATGTGGGAAAAATGTGTGATTTCCAGCAAAGTTGGAGGTTTGCAGGGCATTGTGGGTAAGTAAATAGTGCAGGGTGCGTGTGAAGCACACCACCCTGGAATCAACTAGATGTTTAGTTTTCAGATGTGTCTAGATCTTGTGGATTTTTCTACATGGCAGCGTCCCAATGTAAAAAAAAGTGCAGCCCTCACCATTCCAAGTGGGACGATTTTGAGAGTTAGCCAAGCTCCCATGGCCCAAATGTAAAACCAAAACCCAAAATAATCAAATGTCCTCTTGCTTGCCATGGGATAAGATGTTTTAGTGTGCAGGGGAGAGCTGAAAGACTGTTACCCACTTCATTTCGGGTGGGGGCATAACCAGGCCCATACTGGTTGGTAGCCACCACCACACTACTTTTTTTTATTTTTTTTTTATTCCCTGGCCTCTAGTATACTTTCTGCCCCCCCCCCCCCGGGGTATGGATCTGGGGTAGTTGCCCAATCTGCCCACTAGTGGGCAGAACAACTTTGGCCCCATTTATTTGGGGTGGGTATATGGCCATACCCCCAACATCTTATTTTGAAAAAAAAATCTTCCCTGGTCTCTGGTGGGATTTCTGCCCCCTTGGGGGCAGATCGGCCTAATTATATTAGTCCTATTTACCCCACAGGGGGGGCAAAAATGGCCTAAAAATAATTTGGCCCCCGGGAGCGACCCTTGCCTAAGGGATCGCTCCCCACACATAAAAAAATAAAAATAAACAAAAAAAATGATCCCTGGTGTCTAGTGTTTTCTTCCCCCCTGGGGGCATATCTGCCTAATTATATTAGGCCGATCTGTCCCCAGGGGGGGCAGAAATGGCCTAAAAATAATTTGGCCCCCTGGGGAGCGGCCCTTGCACTTATTGATTTTTTTTTTTAAAAAGTCCCTGGTGTCTAGTTGGCATTTCTGCTGTCCGATCGCATCGCAATCGGGCAGCAGAAATGCTGTGAGATACTAGAAAGGCCTTTCTTGTCTCTCCTGCCCCACCTCCCGGTCGGAAGAGAAATGCAAAAGCTTCCAGCGCGATCCGAGGGGACCTCTGATGAGGTTTCTGACATCATCAGACGTCACTGAGGGTTGGGGGGGGGTCGGGGTGGAAGGGGAAGAGATTCCCCTTCCATCCCTGACACTGGGTGTGGGCCGGGTGCAGGACGAGCTGGTCTCGTCCCAGGCACATGGTAACCGTGTGCCTGAACGAGACCAGCTCACCCCAGGCACCTTGGGGGTTAAAGATGTTCACCTGTGTCTCTTATGATGTGCATCTTCTATAACTATTGACATGGACCTGCATTTCTTTTGAATGCGTCTATTCAGATATGCACACTATTCTCACAGATCTCCACCCCCAACCCTTACCGATGTACCTCTGCCGTGTTTACAGATGTTCGCCTACCATCCTTACAGATGTGCATCTGCTGCTCTAACAGCTGGACCCACTGTCCTTGCAGATGTACAGCTAAAGCCCTTGCAGACGTTTATCTATCACCCTTCCTGATCTGCACTCCGTACCATTGCATACACTTGTGAATTTTCAGTTTAGTCTAATGAGGGCTTGGAAATTCCATGCTTGGAGGAGAGAGCACTGAGAAGGAGATGAGGGGGGACAGGTGCTCCCCACTTGGAAGAAAATTTAAAAGGGGGCATTTTGAGAGAAAAATGAAGGCTGGCTTCCAGCCCCATGCTGAACTTTATTAAAGCCAGTAGATTTGAAGCAGAGACAAAAAAGACAAGTACACAAAAAGAAGATGGCGTCCACGAGGAGCCAGGGAAAGCACAAAAGGCTGGTAACAGCGTTTTAAACAAGAAGAAATATATTCTGCATCTTATGCAAAACAACTGCATAAAAATGTGTCATATTCCTACAAAAAAAGCTGCATCTGTGAAAAGGAATAGTAATATATGTGTCATTAAATTCCATATACACGCTGAATAGTTTTGCGCGGGAAACATTTTTGCATAAAAATGCTCTTCTTTCCATGCAGCTCAAGTCTGTAAAATGAGTCTTTAGGAAGATCCTGTTGGAGGCGTGCTGGTTCTTTTATTAGCTAATGAATTCAACACAGGATATATTTTTTCAATTTCAATAAGTTCATTTATTTCATGTAGTGTTATAGAAATCGTGGACTTTGCATGGCGATTTGGGGTAATTTAAATGTTATGTATGGCTTTCGTTGAGAGTCACTAGCATGAATACCAGATTCTAATTCTGGTTATTCACTTTTATGATGTAGCAGCAGTGGGTAATATATAGAATTATACATGGGTAACAGTGAATTACAGGTATGTTTTTCACCGGGAGTCCTGAGTGACACCAAATAGACAACAAGAGCAAAGCTCCAGTTGTCTATTATGTCACCCCGAATCCCAAGGTGAGAAACATGCCCGAAATTCACTTTTTAACCATCTATAATTTTATGTTCTGCGTGGCCACCAAAGCCACAAGCCCCTGCTTTTAACTGCTACACAGTGGCAGAGGACTGATGGGGGAGCTATACACAACATGGCCCTTGTTATATATACCGGTCCGAAAGGTTACAAAAAATTTATCTGCCATTCTTAACCAACTCCCACCCCCTTCCCAGTCTTCCTTCTCCTTCCTGCGTCTGTGCTATCCACTTTCTATCAAAGCAGACAATTAGCACTACACTGATAGGCTATCAAGGAGGGCTGTCCGGCTGGCTGAAAGGCCTTTATGAAATCACAACTGTGGGTAACTAGTATTGTTATCAACTCTTGCTATGTCATAGCAGTGGGTTATGAGATTCAGAAACTGAAATAAAAGGTAGAGGCTCTCTGTCAGAGCCGTACATAACAAAATTTGTTAGCCAGTGTTGGCACTTCATAAAGAAATTGCAGGGTGATGTGACAGGCTTCTCTGAGATCCTGTCAGTACAACACTGGATCTTTGCTCTGATGTGAAGCACGGGACACAGCTTCACCATCGGCTGAGATGGCATGGAGGGTGGTGGTTTGGGTGGCTGAAGCAGTTATTTTATTTTACATTTGGGACAAGGAGGAGAAGCCATATTATGCATGGTTCCCCATTACTCCTCTGCCCCCGCGAGGCACTAAAAATCAGGGGAGGATGAATTTGGGGGCATGGGATAAAAGTGAATAAGAGGGATGTTTTTCATTTCTGGGCTTCTGAATGACATTATAAATACCTCTAGTTTTGCTCCTAGTTGTGTATTTGACACACTCAAAAGGCCTCAGTGAAAAATATCTGTTATTCACCGTTTCCCACCTGTAATTCTATAATGATATATGGGCCCCATTAATAGTATTTTGAAACTGTAAATGTAAGTTTCACCTTAAGGTTATCAGTGACATTACAGACAACATGAGTTTGGCTCTCATTGTCTATTCCATGTCACTCAGAAGCTCTCGAGTGAAAAAGGAAAGTGATGGGGCCAGTGGTGGTGTTAGAAATTGTGGATTAGGGTACATAACAGTATTGAGTAAGAGATAGTTTAGCATTATAATTAGGTTTTAGGCGTTATGGGTGTAGGGTACAATACAGCATGGGTCACTACATGTAAAAACAAACTTTTTTTTACCATAGAAGTAGAAAAAAATTACAAACCTGTCATTCAAACTAATTTCCAAATACATAAACTGCATTCACTATTGAGCTTTAAATGTTTGTCTATTGCATTCAAACCTTTGGTTTTACTCATCGAAAATGTTGAACTATAGGCCTAGATTAATATATCATCATTTATTTGTTCAACGGTAAAACAGCATTATTGTGGCAGCAACGCTTACATAGGAAACAAATATGGAAAGAATAACCAACGAATGCCCAAAGCAAGATGGCCACATAGATAAGACGTTCTGATCGGTTCGGATCCTTCCAGATAAACAGCTTGCGTGTACAACAATTTCCCCACCCCCTTAAGTTTGCCTGGGGAGTGATCCCATCATCTGAGCAGAGATGCAGCAGAGCCGGTGAGCCAGAGGTGTGGCATGCCAGATTAACCACAGTTATATGATTAGATGGTGTTAATGCTAATTTAGGGGCTAAGACGCCTAGACGTGTGACACTCATCTGTTAAATATCGGGAGCCCTTCTTCCTACTTGGTTAGGGAAGGAGATGGGGGATAAAGGCTCCCTGAGAAAGTCACAAAATAGAGTCTGCATATTAGCGAATGCATACAGCTAAGTTCTGCTCAGCCAGCCTTCAAAGGAAATGCAAATCCAGGTTTTTCCAATCTTTACTCAGTTGGTATATATAATGATAGAAGCCGAATGTGGAAAGTTTTGGATTTATGATTTAAGAAAAACCTCTAGAGGCCGTTTGCTCAGCAATGCACTGTTCCGTTTTCTTATGATGTGTTGAGACTGTCGGTGAAAGGCTAGCTCAAGACTAGAATATACCAACAAACAAAAGCTTGAACTACTGGTTGTAGGAAAGTACCATCTTGCCTGGCATGTTACCCCCATTTTTCACTGTATATATGTTGTTTTAGTTGTATGTGTCACTGGGACCATGCCAGCCAGGGCCCCAGTGCTCATAAGTGTGCCCTGAATGTGTTACCTGTGTTATGACTAACTGTCTCACTGAGGCTCTGCTATCCAGAACCTCAGTGGTTATGCTCTCTCATTTTCTTTCCAAATTGTCACTAACAGGCTAGTGACCAATTTCACCAATTTACATTGGCATACTGGAACACCCTTATAATTCCCTAGTATATGGTACTGAGGTACCCAGGGTATTGGGGTTCCAGGAGATCCCTATGGGCTGCAGCATTTCTTTTGCCACCCATAGGGAGCTATGGCAATTCTTACACAGGCCTGCCTTTGCAGCCTGAGTGAAATAACATCCACGTTATTTCACAGCCATTTACCACTGCACTTAAGTAACTTATAAGTCACCTATATGTCTAACCTTTACCTGGTAAAGGTTGGGTGCTAAGTTACTTAGTGTGTGGGCACCCTGGCACTAGCCAAGGTGCCCCCACATTGTTCAGGGCAAATTCCCCGGACTTTGTGAGTGCGGGGGCACCATTACACGCGTGCACTATACATATGTCACGACATATGTATAGCGTCACAATGGTAACTCCGAACATGGCCATGTAACATGTCTAAGATCATGGAATTGTCACCCCAATGCCATTCTGGCATTGGGGAGACAATTCCATGATCCCCCGAGTCTCTAGCTCAGACCCGGGTACTGCCAACCTACCTTTCCCGGGGTTTCACTGCAGCTGCTGCCAACCCCTCAGACAGGTTTCTGCCCTCCTGGGGTCCAGCCAGGCTTGGCCCAGGAGGGCAGAACAAAGGACTTCCTCGGAGAGAGGGTGTTACACCCTCTCCCTTTGGAAAAAGGTGTCAGGGCTGGGGAGGAGTAGCCTCCCCCAGCCTCTGGAAATGCTTTCATGGGCACAGATGGTGCCCATTTCTGCATAAGCCAGTCTACACCGGTTCAGGGATCTCCCAGCCCTGCTCTGGCGTGAAACTGGACAAAGGAAAGGGGAGTGACCACTCCCCTGACCTGCACCTCCCCTGGGAGGTGCCCAGAGCTCCTCCAGTGTGCTCCAGACCTCTGCCATCTTGAAAACAGAGGTGCTACTGGCACACTGGACTGCTCTGAGTGGCCAGTGCCAGCAGGTGACGTCAGAGACTCCTTCTGATAGGCTCCTTCAGGTGTTGCTAGCCTATCCTCTCTCCTAAGTAGCCAAACCTCCTTTTCTGGCTAATTAGGGTCTCTGCTTTGGGGAATTCTTTAGATAACGAATGCAAGAGCTCATCAGAGTTCCTCTGCATCTCTCTCTTCACCTTCTGCCAAGGAATCGACTGCTGACCGCGC
The DNA here is from genome assembly GCF_031143425.1 of Pleurodeles waltl. Taxonomy (NCBI): domain Eukaryota; kingdom Metazoa; phylum Chordata; class Amphibia; order Caudata; family Salamandridae; genus Pleurodeles; species Pleurodeles waltl. Next base: position 77,827,260 of record NC_090443.1, on the reverse strand, counting down.
TGGAAGCCTGCAAAACTGCAACATAGTAGCAAAGACGACTACTGCGACCTTGTAACGCTGATCTTGACGCCTTCTCGACTGTTTTCCTGGTGGTGCATGCTGTGGGGGTAGTCTGCCTCCTCTCTGCACTAGAAGCTCCGAAGAAATCTCCCGTGGGTCGACGGAATCTTCCCCCTGCAACCGCAGGCACCAAAGAACTGCATCACCGGTCCTCTGGGTCTCCTCTCAGCACGACGAGCGAGGTCCCTTGAACTCAGCAACTCTCTCCAAGTGACTCCCACAGTCCAGTGACTCTTCAGTCCAAGTTTGGTGGAGGTAAGTCCTTGCCTCCCCACGCTAGACTGCATTGCTGGGAACCGCGTGTTTTGCAGCTACTCCGGCTCCTGTGCACTCTTCCAGGATTTCCTTTGTGCACAGCCAAGCCTGGGTCCCCGGCACTCTAACCTTCAGTGCACGACCTCCTGAGTTGTCCTCTGGCGTCGTGGGACCCTCTTTTGTGACTTCGGGTGAGCTCCGGTTCACTCCACTTCGTAGTGCCTGTTCCGGCACTTCTGCGGGTGCTGCTTGCTTCTGAGAGGGCTCCTTGTCTTGCTGGGCACCCCCTCTGTCCCCTCATGTAATTAGCGACATCCTGGTCCCTCCTGGGCCACAGCAGCATCCAAAAACCCTAACCGCGACCCTTGCAGCTAGCAAGGCTTGTTTGCGGTCTTTCTGCACAGAAACACCTCTGCACGACTCTTCACGACGTGGAACATCCATCCTCCAAAGGGGAAGTTTCTAGCCCTTGTCGTTCTTGCAGAATCCACAGCTTCTACCATCCGGTGGCAGCTTCTTTGCACCCACAGCTGGCATTTCCTGGGCATCTGCCCACTCCCGACTTGATCGTGACTTTTGGACTTGGTCCCCTTGTTCCACAGGTACTCTCGTCAGGAAATCCATTGTTGTTGCATTGCTGGTGTTGGTCTTCCTTGCAGAATTCCCCTATCACGACTTCTGTGCTCTTTGGGGAACTTAGGTGCACTTTGCACCCACTTTTCAGGGTCTTGGGGTGGGCTATTTTTCTAACCCTCACTGTTTTCTTACAGTCCCAGCGACCCTCTACAAGGTCACATAGGTTTGGGGTCCATTAGTGGTTCGCATTCCACTTCTAGAGTGTATGGTTTGTGTTGCCCCTATCCCTATGTGCCCCCATTGCATTCTATTGTGACTATACATTGTTTGCACTGTTTTCTATTGCTATTACTGCATACTTTGGTATTGTGTGCATATATCTTGTGTATATTTGCTATCCTCATACTGAGGGTACTCACTGAGATACTTTGGCATATTGTCATAAACCTAAAGTACCTTTATTTTTAGTATATCTGTGTATTGTGTTTTCTTATGATATTGTGCATATCACACTAGTGGTACTGTAGGAGCTTCACTCTTCTCCTAGTTCAGCCTAAGCTGCTCTGCTAAGCTACCTTTTCTATCAGCCTAAGCTGCTAGACACCCTATACACTAATAAGGGATACCTGGACCTGGTGCAAGGTGTAAGTACCCCTTGGTACCCACAACAAGCCAGGCCACCCTCCTACACTGGTTGTCTGGATCAGTACTGCAAGAGTCATTGGAAGTTGTGCTATGTGAAATTCCCAAATAAATCAGTGGAAATACATTTTCTTATTCAAAAAGTCAGAAATGCATTTATATGACATGTGCTATATGAAAAAACCTTCACTGCTTAGCATCACAGCCTGTAAAGTGATATTGTTCAGTAGGTAGCAGTGGGGCTGACTCCAAACAGGAGTACCCACAACATGGGCACACCAGTGAGATCTCAGCACCTTGCTGTCATGAGCCTTGCTGAAGCAGAAATCACAGATAGTCAAAAGGACAGGCCTGGCTTAGAAACCTCCTCACCTTGAAACACAGAAACAGCTGTGGCACCCCTCACTTGTACCATCCAACACGTCACAGTTGAGAAAGAACAAATCAGCAGCCTTTGCTTACAAAGTCTTAATGGAATTTCTAAAGATAGCCCTCTCTTCATCATCCTCACTTTAGTGTCTGTGTCTCCACTTTCCAGCCATAGAAAAGCAGGCAAAACAGTTCCACTGTCTGGTGAACTATCCCTAACTTCCATCTTGTGCCATGCTAATTAAGGTGCATCCAAAATGAATCCCACTGGGTTCAGTACTAAAGCGCTCTCTCTCTCTCGCACACACACACACACACACACACACACACACAGTCTAACCGACATGCTTATGTCCCATGTTCACTGTACATGCATAAGCAAACAGCATTCACACAGGTGTCAATGCCAGGTTCTGAGTTTCACATAATAGCTGAACAGGACATTCAATAGACCGCACTCTCTCTGACACTGAGAAGTAAGTGCCCCACTGAGAAGGGGGTCTGATCACATTGTAGATTAATGAAACATGGTATGTAGCTACCATCACTTTACTTGATACACTTAGGATAGAAACATTAGTCCACTGTCTCCTATGAGGGCATCCTTGAGCTAAAGCTCTTGAGATTTCCCTGTGTATGCATCCAGATATTACTTTACACTTCCAACTCTGAACTATTCAGCTGTCCTTGCAGAAGCATTGGTCGAGAGGTAAGCTCACTGACCACTTTTAGTGCTTATCAAAAGTACCTAATATAGAACTATCTCACATGCAGGAAATGTTGTTCCTTTCTACAGTTTTGCATCCTCAGATTTCATGCTACCTCGAAAAAAAACGTCATAATTCATAAAACCCTGCATGACAAAATGACCAAGACTTAAAATGACTGGTGTCTCTCCCTATTTTCTTTCTAATGACCCTGTCCTTAATCTTCATCTTCTGTATGTCTCTTCTCTTGGAGGGCAGCCTACTCTAAGTCGAGTGCTTGTTTGCCTTAATCTCTGTTATTGTATTTCAACCTGATTTAAAACATTTTTTGAAAGACCCTCTCTTTACTCTCCATTCATTTCATGCCTTCTCTGAAGAGTGCATCCTATCATAATCCACTTACTTGTTTGCTTTAATCTGTGTTATTTTATTTATCCAAAATGCCTTTGCCTTATTTCATAAATCTCAACCTCCTTCTTTGAAACCATACTGCTGCAATCTAAGAATAGATGATCTCCTCTAGCCTATCTGTTAATCCCACCAATAATTTGCAACAATTTATTTAGCACTCATTAATCATCACGTGTGATGCCATCAATTAAATCTACCACAAAGAAACTGGAGCAGATGCATGGGATGGTTTCCTTGAGAGTAGAAAACTAATCCTAATAATTAACAATATGGAGTGACCACTGTTTTACCACTAACCGTTGATTTTGGAACATTGTGCTGCCTGGCGTAAAGCATTTCAATACCTTGTCGGGGGTACTAAGCGCTATATAAATACACTTATAATACAATATCAGGGAAGAGACACAGTTACACTGTGGACTGACCATGTCCACATTACAACTCTCAGGATCAGTGCGTGAGGAATTTTCCTGAAAGATGGTTACACAGAAGCTTAATGTGGACCGATAACCCCTCCTTATTCATAGTGCCCAAGCACCTTTGTGGTGGGACATGGTGGGACACAACGTGGTGGAAGAGTGACGCAAACCCTAAGTCACATTTTTGAAGCCACGCAAAGCTTTGTGGCTTTGAGTGGCTCTAAAAATATGGAGTAGCACAACGCAGTGCTAATTGCTGTGTTGCGCTACTCTGCCCTTGGTAGGCATTCCATGGACGTTGTGTGCATGTTTCCACGCAACTCCCATGGTTTTTGATGCATTCCCAGATATACAAGACCTTGTAAACCTGGGAATGCGCCAAAAAGATCCGCCTGCCCAGGGGAGGCGTAACAAGGAGAAATATGTTCATTTCTCCTCGTTTTTTCCTCTATCTACGTATGCTGCATTTTGCAGCCCACATAGAAAGAGGAAAACGCCTCTCAGGATTCTTCTTTTGCAGGAAGGGGTGCCTTCCTGCACAAAAAGAGTGCTGCCTAAAACACAGGCACCCTCGTACTATGGTGCAAGGGTGCCTGCATTGGTGCTAGGCTGCCTAAACTGCACCAGCGCAGGGGAAAAGGATAGAAATGCACTGTATTGAATAAATATGGTGCATTCCTGCCCTTTTGCTGTGATGCTGGGCAGTGCAGCACAGTGAATTGCTGTGCTGCCCTGCGCCACTAAAGTCGTAAATGTGACTCTCAGATTGTGGACTTATACGCTGAGGAGCAACGTGAACATGTATTGTCAAATTAACATTAGGAAAAGTATGAACTAACCCGGGAGAATTATTACAGTACAGAGATATTTGATTTAGCTATCTTACATTTACCTGAAATCTCTCACATTCCTTTGAGAACTGGAAAAAAATCTGGCAAATATCCTGAGGGTTTGAAGTGTGGTATTATGGGGCAATGGGTGCTCACCATTGGTGACTTGGGAAGTACCAGTGAATTTCTTGCTATGTATAGGAAAAACAGTTATTGGTAGGAGAAAATTCAATTTGCTGTCACACATGATGTGTGTCTGTGTGTTGCAGGCACAATTATATGTGAATGCAGATGAAGACGAGAACTTGGGGCTTTAATGTTAGTGGGAGGACAGTACTACTATCTATCACTGGTTTTCATTTCCGGATGTTCTTTCGTATTAACGGGGATGTAAAATAGTCAATGCTGCTATAAATTTAAATGAAGAAACAGTGAAAATGTAAATAACAATAATAAGCGTCACGATGTTTGCTCAGTTTTCACAAGGCCTATGACTCCTTGCTAAATATTTATAACTGAGGTATTTAAAATATGTGTCATCAATTTTTATTGGTAAATAATTACTTCCAAGAAATTAACTATCTTCTTCTGTTCACCCACCCTCATTTGCATCAGACGTCATCTGTAGGATCCAAAGGGGACTTCATCCTTGTCAGTGACCATGTGATCGAGGTTCTCACCAGGCTGCATCAGACAGTGCTGGAAGTCACGAAGCAGAAGCTGAACATTCACATATCCGATGAGTAAGTATGGGGGTGACTGTGGTAGAGCTAGAGTTCAGAATGGCAGACTTAGTCTCAGAGTGAGATTGTTTATTTGGCCAGGGGGAGGGTGTTGGAGAAGTGGTACTGCAATACTTATTGGCGGAGACAAAGGTCAGATCACATTTGGGTGCGCATTTTATTTACGTACATGCCCATGAGGGTGCCTTCAGAACATCAGGTATTCTGTAAATAAACTGATTTTTAGGCATTATTCAGCAAAATATACATCTTTAGCAAACTCTGAAAAGGCCGGAGGACCAATGAACTGTTCTGGACAGACATACTAGGTCAGAAAGCCCAAACTCCATAGAGTGGATAATTTCCCTGGTTTGTACGACTACCAGAGAATCCATCCACTGTTCACTGGCTATCTTCAGAATTCCAAAGTGCAAAGAGATCCTCCTTATGAACTCTATGGCTTCAGTACTAGGACTTATTTTAACAACACACTGTAACATTGTACTGTAGTCTGAAGGGTTCAATTGACATGATTACAGTTTACAACTCCCAGGATGTATACGTTTAGTAAATAAAAGCCCTTCACTGAAACATGAGTTATTGATGGCAGGCTGTCGAAAGTGCTTAATCTGAAAAAACAAAAAACAAAACACAACTGCACCTGCCCACAGTTCTTCTTAGGAGCTTGTCCCTAGGACTAGCATATGCCAGTACTTCCCAATACCGAGGCTGCCTAGTTGTGATTCCACTCCTGCATCTCTCTTCCACCAGCCTGCACTTCCTATATCTTTAGTTCAGGCTTGCAAGTTGTTCTCCTCCCTTTCTTCCTTTGTCACTTTTCCTATTTTTCTCTTCCTCATTCTTTCTCCATTATCTGCCTTTCTCTCTCTTGCTCTGGGCCAAAGTCTGGTAATAAAAAATGATTCCTGGTCCTCAGAAATGAATGCAGTTACCCACCACTTTCATCCATGCCACAAACTAGGAACTACTGTTTGGGAAGCTTAACTTGCATCTTGTGATATTCCACAACCAAAATGGATACCACTTCACTTTTGTAATTAATACTCTGCGCCAAACTTTAAGGGTGAACATCAGAAGACATCCACTCCAGCATTTACAGAATCTCCTTTTTGATGTTTGCATTTTTTACGCTGCATACTTTCCCACCTAGTTATGGTAATGAGGACACTGCTGCCTTTGAGTGTCGCCTAAACTAAAATTTCTCTACTTATGCAGCTGGGCATTACATTATACTTCCAGTACTGAGCTTATCAGCTGTTCTTGCTGAGGCGGTGGTCTAGTGTTAGCCTTTGGGGGGATAGATTGTTTGCCTGATTCAACTGCTTACCAAAAATACCTAATATAGCACTGTTTCACATGCAAACAGTTTAGTTTACTTTTACAGTTTTCCTTTTCAGTATTAACAATCCAACTGGCCTTGCGTTAGAACCTTAAATTATTGCCTGTCATTTTCTTTCGAATGACCCTCTACTTACTTTCCATCCTCTGCATGCCTTCTCTCTAACACTAATACCAAAATACTTAGAGGCCAGGCTCTTGATTGTAGTTAAAACAGGCAGCATAATACTGCATGACAGTCTTACACTTACATAAGGCAAAATTGCTATGTGTTTTGGCCATCGCCCATTAGTGTACCAGTTCACAGCGTTAAACTACCCATTACCAATCAAATGGGCACGGAATTACATAAAAGATTTTCCACATGCTGATGGCCACCAAAGGATTTTAATTTAGCCCACCACTGCATACCTCAACAAGTTACATACTGTGTCTGCTTTTTGACAGCTCACAATGACGATTAGATACGGAAGGATATTACCAAAGTCCATCCAAGCAGATCTCTCCACCATATCTCCCTCCAGCCTATGCCTGCTCGGGATTATAAACTTTAAACAAAATATCCCAGAATGGGCAACCCAGTGAGGTAAGCAGCTAAAGGTCCTATGCTCATAGAAATAACATAAAGGAATGAGCAGAACTGCGAAAAGCTGCAGGTTACTGAAAATCATAAACTGCTAAGTGTGTGTCCTTTACACCACATATTGCACTTTAGTGACCATCGTGCGACATGGAAACTCTTTCCACATAGGATTAAAACAAAGTCCACCTACTTCCAACCTAACACTCTACATGATGTAGGGTGCTACCAATGCAGACAAGTGCCTCAGTGCCCCCCCCCTCCCGCATAGGGGTAGTAAGTGCTATATAAATGTTGTAATATAATACAAGAAAATACAATACGTTATATGGTCACCCTATGGTGATATGGTGAAACATGCCAGGATTTGCTATAATTGGTTTGGTTGAATTCTGTTGGTTTGTGTGTCATTAATTTTAAACACAGGAATATGTTCCAGAGCAAATGTACGTTTTTAAAGTAGAAGAGGGTTGATGAGTTGCAACTACAGAGCTAGGAAAGAAGATGGCCCTTGTGTCTTAATTTTTAAGCAGTCTCTGCTTTCGACAAACATCAATTTACCACTACTGTCTTTGCACATGTACTGTTAGAAATTGGCTCAGAGGGCTGCGGTATCCATGGACATGTCCAGGTTTGGCGAATTATAACTTATAAAGCAGCACTTAATATGTGGAAATGCTGGAAGTGATGAAACAGGCATTTACCCTTTCCAATGACTGAATGTGAAACTATTATCCTGACTTTTATTTTGGCCCTCGCATCATGATAACATAGCTTGTGCACAGAGACAGAGGCCTGTACCTGACATTGCAATGTACAGGACTTATGCTGTGACCTGAATGGGTGCACCAAGCATGCCCTCATACTATCCAGTGGACTACTCAGGAGCATCTTAAGGATTTTTGGGGCCTTGGGCCAAACTTATTTTTGGGGCTCCTGTTCGCAACAGCTTTGAATTTATGATTCCGTTTGAGCACGTTCATGTCCTCTTTGGCCAGGTCACTGACAGTGCACAGGTGCACTCATCCAAATTCTAAAAGTGGTTACATGTAATAGTCAGGGATAGTGATGTGTGTTTTCAATATTGTAACACAGCAGCAGGTCACTGAAATTGCTGCAAATAAGCTCTGTAACAACCTCCCATTTTTCGTATGCGGGGTCCTGTTTTGATTTAAAAAAAACTTTTTTATGGATGTTGCATGAAACATAAACACAACATTTGTCTGCAAAATGTCTGTAATAGACTCTCACACATCACTCAGATATTAAAAATAAATTGAAGGAAAACGCTATTTAAAACAATCTGTTTAAGAATTATTAAAGGTCTTCGGGGCAAGACTCTCTGCAGAACACAGCTGGCTGTGTAAGGGGCCCCTTGAAAGGCTGGGGCCCTGGGCCAGAGCCCACTTTGCCCATGCCTTAAAACATCTCTGGGACTACTGAACCTGCTGTGTTTACATCACTTAAAGCAGGGTGGCAGAGTACAATGTTTTGTAAATTTATTGTGTGTTCATACCTTTTCTCTGTGTTGGTGGGAACCTGATCTACTGACCACTCTTGTGTGACGTTTGCTGCTATATGGAACCCAGAACCTAAAGCTGACATCACATTTGAATGATGAGTGGGTTTATGCTGTGCATGTGTAGCACATGTATGATGGTAGGACTCTGTGTGTTGTGTGAGTCTGAGCACTAGGCCAGTGGGATCCATGTTGATTGCTCCTTGTTTGACATGACACCTGATGGAGGATGAGGATATGTACCCCAGACAATGGGAGTGTATTGCCTGCATTCCAGTGGCTGGTGGGTGGAGATCCAAACACCCCAATGAGGAGGACGGAAACAGAACTCCATGAGGACCCCGTTTACAAAGGACTGCTGATTATTTCTTCCTGAGCTCTGCCATTTGGTACATGGGGTGGAGGTGGCCTTTCAGTTTCTGTTGGTCAAGGTTAGGACGATTCTAGGCAGGATTAGCCCTTTTTTCTGTCCCTGATTACAGCTTCAGAATAGCTGATATCAGCTTGATGCAGAGGTCTTACATATCATTGTGTTCTTGTTTTAGATATTCCTGCTTGAAGTTGGGATCTTCCCAACCTGCTATCAGAGCCATCACTTTTTACAAAAGCTGTCTAAGGATCAGCCAAAATATATTCGAAAGAAAAACAGCCCAAATCAGTTCTGAAACTTAGAAAGTGGATCCCCATTTCATGTCTGGAAAATGTGTTTAAAAGTCATTGTAAGCAAAGGACTGCTGTTTAGTTCTTCCTGAGCACTGCCATGTGGTGGCTGGTTGGGCTGAATGATGGGAGTGTTCTGTTGTTTAGGAGGAGGAAGTTTTTAGGCAGAGCTTGCTTTTTGTGTCTCTGCTGCTTCAGGAATGATAACAGCCAGATGCAAAGAACTAGCACTTTATTGTGAGTTAGGTACTCATGCTTGGAGCTAGCCCTTTTACTGTCTGTCGTGAGAAATATAATCTTGCACAAAGTAATTTTCTCAGAAGCAGCCTAGAAATTACATTTGAAAGAGAACCAACCCAAACCACTTCTGAAACCTTAGATAGTGAATCCATGTTACCCGTCTATAAAATCCAAACCTCCCCACTTTGTTCCAGTCCCAAATTATTTTTGACAAAGAAAAGGAGTGCTCCACAGAGTACTCAGAGAGCTTCTGTGTAACCAGGGCTGGTGTCTGTCTGTCTGGCAGTCTCCCAGAGGTGAGGATACATCACCTGAAGTCTACACTTTCTGCATGAAGAGTTGAAGATCTGTCTTGAGAGCCTAGAAGCCTGCCTTCCTGTAAGCTGAGAGATAGTCGGAGTGTGCCTAGCCCTGTAGGAGGAGAGAATGTTCATGAGGAAAGGCCCAGTGTGTTCCCAGTGTGTGGAGCACACAGAAAAATCTCAAGAACAAATAGGGCAAGCTAGCAGTGACCCGTTTTGCAAAATGGCTCCCCCAGTCACTCTTTGCAGTTTACTAGTGAACTGTATCACAACTGCACCAGAGCGAATAATCCTTTTTTATCCGGCAGCCCAACGTAGACTTGGGATGCGGGTATTCCTGCTGCTGACAGGGAAAACAAGTACTGCATCACGACCAAAAGGGAAGCCAGGATCGCCTGAATGCTGCAACTGTCAGAGAAACATTTTAGCAAAGAATCTCACGTAGGAGGCCCCAACTGCTACGTCCAGCCACAGGTCTGCAGCTAGCCACGAGGGCTGCCACTGCAGAAGATTGGTGTGACAGTGCCAACATGCCCAGTGAGTACTGTCCAGGAATGATGACCCAAACAAAGTTGCAACTGTGGTCCAGTGAAGAAAGGGCCAGCTGCTTAAGAGTGGGGGTATGTCCCATCCCCGACATAAAGCCTGAACTGCATCATAATCAAGTGCAGGCAAAATTGGGACATAGCCTGCATATAGGAACTGACACTGATACATGCAGGGAAGCCTGCAAATCCACATAAGACTTTTTAACGAACTCTTGAAAAAGACATTGAACCTTGTTGCTCTGCTAACAGGTAAAACTGGTTTGAACTATCTCGATCTGTGCCTAAACCTTGACAACTCCAAGTAGCATTGGGAATTGTAGAGACAGGAACTCAACCATAGTGGGAAGGAGAGAGGCGCTAGTGTGTCTGTTGATTACCAAATTCTGACCTGTTGCCCCCATGTTACCTCCCTGAGAAACTTGGACTGCTTGCCCTCAATACCCTGAGAGTCAAATGTGGATAGGGTTGTACATGGCCCAGTTTGTAGAGCTATAGTATGACAGGACTCTAGGTGCCAGTGGCAAAACGATCTCAGCCACCACAATAGGGGCCCAGTAGCCTATGTCTACACTCCCCCCGCCGCTAGGTCTAGAAAAGGACAATAGTGGATCCAGAACACACTGGTGTTTTCCACACGCTGGGGAAAAGGTGACTTCTCAGATGGTCATAATAGAGTGGGGATGAAGTACAAGGACTGTCCCGGTGGGAGAGGATGCTTCCAAGACAAGGTGGGGGATGGGTGCTCCATGCAGTGAAGGAGGTGGCAGGATCAGTTCTAGGATGCAGCAATACGAGGTGGCTTCCTGGGCCACCACAAGCAGAGGTGCGCTACACTGTTCATTTTATGCCCAGTGGTACAGCAGCACCATATCACTATGCAAATGAATCAAAAGTCCTTTAAGGTTCCTGGAAGTGGTGGTGTGAAGAGATTGTCTGCTGCTGTGAGTGATGATGAGGGGAGAGGCGTTACATCTGTGGAAAACTGCTACACTGCAGAAAGGCCAGAACTCATGCCGGCTAATTTGTGTGGAAGATTTGTCCCTGTTCCAGTTCCATTTGCAGACTCCTCAGGGGCTGGGCAAGGGCTCGATGCACACAGAGCAAGGCGTGGAGCTGTCGCAATGAGTTAGAAACAGAAGGAGTAAAAAAGAAATTACGAGAGAAAAAGACAGAGAGCGATACAGAGAAGGGGAGAGTGAGACAGAGGGAAAGAAGAGTGCGAGTAGACTTTTAGAGACGTGTGTTGCTGAGTGAGCCGCAAAAACATAAGTGGTTTTGCTTTAATAACTTTCGGGGACGTGGAGTTAAGTGAGCAAATCACATTCATGAATATTTCATGCACATTTAAGTATCAGAGTACCACTACAAAACCTCTAAAATATGAAGTGTGTTGTTCCTCCTCAAGTTTTTTTTCTCTCTCTCTCTCCACGGCCTACTGTCTCCAGGTTCGCAGTGAAGTTCAAGCAAGACCAGGTAGCTGTGAAGATCACAGCCTCGGGCCAGCAAAATGGCAGCCTCCCTGTCTGCAAGCGCAAGGGTAGCAGCAAGATGGATGTCCTCATACAGTGAACGCCACGCGAGGATCACAGGATGCTTGTGTCAAAGTGGAACCCTCCTTCAAAGCACCGTCTAAACGCCTGCCCCACAGAACTTCAACTTGGCCATGTGGCTTGTGGCTGGTGCTTGGCCTTTTGGATGTATAATATGTCCTACAACCCCATCTGGCCCAGGCCAGTTCCAGGACAGGTCGCGCACCTTAAATACCACGCTCTGTGACAGCTAGCACTCCCTTTCCACACAAAACTGAGAACACCCCAAAAATTCTGGTATTGACCGGTGGTCCAGGACGTGATTGCTGGTCCACCCTCCATGTTCCCCCTGATTCTGTCCTAAAAACGAACACCTTTTTTTGATAAATCATAAATTGTATTCGAAACAGAGCTTTGCTTAGCTCTGTGGGTTATGCCAGCCAGCACACAATAGAAGCTTAGCATGCCAACGGTTCTGAACATGAGATCAGTATTTCCATCCACATCGATATTAAAATCTTTTTTTAAATGAGGCTCCATGTTCGTTAACAACTGTATGCACAATCACACTCTTCCGCTCACTCATGGCCTGTGTCATACAATGTTTCTGAGTTCTTCACAGACACACGTCTATCACACATTCTCAGATTCCCTCTTCTGTCATGACCACTTGCTCAAATGTCACTCATCTTTGTTTCCCCTCTCAAGCTCACGTTTTGTGACACATGGACCCAACTGCTATCTTTCTGTCACTGTCCATCACGCCCTCTCTTCACTGCATGACTCGATAATATATTCCACTCGCCCAATTCCTTCAGTCTCCTGCTTACTCCGGCAGTTCTACTCATGTTGAATCACTGACCATATCATTCAGTCACCTGACTCTAGTGTATCCCCATTCCTGGCTCACAATATTCAACGCCTTAAACCCCACCTCTCCCTCCCATGAATACCTTCTCTGTTTTATCATCACCTCTTCTCGAATATTTTACAGGTATATCCCTCCTTCCGCTCAGGAAAGTCTAAATGGTTTATCTCCTTACTGAGGAGGGAAAGTCCCTGGTTAGTAACTCATCTCCTAAGTCGGCGATACCAGGAGGGTCCCTTATATCTTAACTACATCCTCTGAACTGAGGGCAGTTTCCCTGGCGTTTCTCCCACCCTCATCTGGAGGATCTCACAGTTACACCCTCATTACTGCACAGGAGAATATTTTTGAAAGTTGCCCCAACTCTGCTTAAAAGTGCTGCATTGCCATTCCCTCCACTTCTGCTTAGGAAGGTGTCTGGTGTATCCCATCCCTGCTGAGGACAGTGTCCACTACATATCCCCTTCCACTGCCCAGAATATCCATCCTGGTAAATACCATTGCCTCAGGAAGCGTTGATGTCACTCTTTATCTACTGTCCTTGCTAAGGATGATATCCCTCGGTATCTCCTTCACAATACTTGAGGGGCTTGTCCTTCTGTTTAGGATGATAAGATTGAATACTGCACGCCCCAGCTCAGGAGCGTGGCCCTTTTATATTCATTCCCCTTCTTTGCTTAGAAGGATGTGTGTCGGGCACATAGATCCTTGTCCTCTTTCCAGTGGTCTGTCTTGTTTAACCACTCCCCCTGGTTGGGGGAGAATCGTGATAAACCTGCGTCCAGATTACCGCTGCATGACAGCCCTTCCGCGCCGCTTCCTGTCAACACAAATGGCTGAAGATTTCATAATGGGGTTGGGAAGAATATTTCTACATCCTGCCAAAAAATGCCAGCTGTACCTCCAGTCTGTACTAATAAATGATGTTTGTAACATCGGTTGAGACTGTGTCAGCGCTCAGCAATGCCTCTAGTGCCAGTTTGGTGGTGCAAGCGGAACTAGAACAAGATATGCTTCTATGTGTGCTATTTTGCTCTAAAAACGTTTGTATTTTTTACTGGATGTGGGCTCATCAGGACAATTAAAAAAATAAAATGCATATCATCAATGCTTACTTTTCCATTCTGAATTGTTTTGGATTCCTATGTGAATCTTGCCTTTGCTTACGATCTGTTTAAAAAACACAGAGAGTTAAAAGCATACATTTAGTAGGAATACATGTTTGCAAAATTAATTTGAAGGATATTAACCAGTTTGATCAGAATAGTAAGCCAAAATTCTTTCTAAAAATTTGTAAACGCAGAAGCTGTATTACTACTGATTTAGTTATTTTTCAAGTGGTTCGTATTTTAGCATATGGATATGTAGAACCTGAGAAAAATGTGTCGCTAAATATAACATTTGGTCAAGTGGTGTCTCTGGGATCAGAATTTAGCTCTCCTGCTCAAAGCCAACAAATTAGTCACTAGACCAGATGTCCTTGATCAACTTCAGGACATTGTGTGGTCATTTTAATAGGAAACTCCTGGCTACTCTCCCAAAAAATGTAGACATATTTACATTACATTAATTTAGAGGAATTTCTATCCAACCCTAGGTGGGCGTTTTTTAATCCAGCATACAAGTCTCATCCTGGAAATTGGAAAGGATTGCTATTACACATGTAACTCAGTATCCTGATGTCAAGCTGAAAAAAAACAGCCAAAAGGCAAGAGAAATCTATTGTTGACTATCCACATCAAACTCCTCTCTTAAACACTACCATCACTCAAGACATAGACCCCATTTGGTCACTTTTATGCACAAGTCAGGCAAAGATCAATAAATAGTCAAGAAAGATCTCTACAACTTTGCAACAGTAACGTTTTGGACATGGTCGACCAATTGCTCAGAATATAGTATCTGTTTGAAGTTATGCCTGATAGGGGGAATACCAGAGAGTACAGGGCACATTTTTTCTCACTGGGGTAATAGGTGTGAACAGGTGAATAGGTGTGAACAGCGGGCAGGTTTTTGGAAAATCTAAGGTGGAGAACGGGGTAAGTTGTTTCTCTCCATCGGGACGGCTAACACAAACAGTGGACCTTTAATAAACAAAGCAGGAGGACGCGTAAGAAATGTACCAAGCATAGTGACCTTGTTTTGATCTTTCTGTCTGGTAAGGAATATTCTTCAGCCATGGTATCTTCTGGCCGTGAACAAGGTTGCTGCTCATTAGATCACCGAGCAACTGTAGTATGTCAGCAATTGGACATTCTTAAGATAGCAGAGCTATTAATTCAATTTCAGTTTTCTTCAAGCTAGATCCAGATGTGGTTGCTTTCGTCCCATAGGATTTAAGTGGCTTATGCTTTTTTCCCTCTTAGTAATAATTCTGAAACTGATTGATGAAGTGAGGGTTGCAACCCTTACCTGTGGTCAAATGAGCCCTCTTCAGTCATCTCAGTCATGTCAAGCTCTGTTAGAAATTACCACAGGTATTCTTCTTCTACTCTCAGTATTCCATAAATTTCACAGAGATCCGGAGGGGATTTATACAAACTTCCCTTACAGGCATTTTGTTCAGCTAGGTATCAGCTTCCACTCTTCTTAGGGAATCTACATTCCTTTAGACTTTCAAAGAATCAAAAAGAATATCCAGATAAGAAAAACATTGAACTTTACTAATAAGCTGCGATCTAGCTATAAAAACTCGAGATTTGGTTGATTTGGGCCCTCAATCATAATATGCAATTTAGTAAAGTTAGTATTTAGATGTAAACGATCGAAAAATGCTACAAAGAAACCTAAAAGTTATTTGAGGCCATTAGCTACCCTAGAAATTAAAACTGCATTAAGTAATGCTGGAATAGGGTGATGACCTGAAGCTGGCATGTGCTGCCCTTCCAAAAATGCTTTTCCCAATGGGATTATATATTGGTTAAAAGGGGGCCAAAATGCACGCTATATGTACCCCAATGCAAGTTAAAACATTGTGTGCATTCTTCCCCAAGCCCATATCTGAGACTTGTAAGGTTCAAGTGAAGATCGGCAATCAATTTACAATATTGGGATCTACCCCTATTGAAGACCTAATGAACCAACGCTTGCTACAATTCACTTGGTCAAATGCCAAAAAAGTCCATAAAAGCCAGGAGTATGGAACCCTGTTTTGCCAGGGTATATTTGTGAATTATTAGTTGGGAATTCAGACATTGATCAATTGCGCTCAAACCTGCCCCAAACCATACTGTAAGTGAGAACCAATGCAATTTCCACTGACCTAGCTGGAAAGCTTTTCCAGCAAAATGCATTATCTTCTATTTTTTGGATCCAAATTTTAGTCAGTCCTAGACAAAGCTACAAAGCACCTTACGCAGTACATAGATGCCTTCAAAGTAAACACTGTAGAGTTGTTCCAAAGCATGGGTTTCCTACAGACATCATCTTTCAGTCTTGTTTTCAGCAAGCCTATGTCCCTGTGAAACATTTATTTTTAATGGGCACATGATCAGGGATTTCCATATTTACAACAGATGATTTCCACACTTTGGAGTATGTTTTGCAATAATTGAATGTACAACATGAGCATCTAATTCCATGTATTATCTATAATTTCAAAGAAATGATAAGATTTGTGTTATGAAATGTAAAAGGTAACTGAAGAAAAACAGGCAGTTGTTTGCCACTATTTATTTCCTTTGAGAAGCCTGGCGTCCAGATGTCTATGTTTACCCACTCAGATGAGTGAATAGGGCTTTGTAGTCAGCACACCTCTCTGCTCAGCACTCAAGATGCTAGAGGGTCGATGGAACCGAAATCCTTTTTGGATGGAGATTTCTAACAGGAAAATCTGAGTTTCGCTGAGTGGGCAAACGAGACTACTTTTGAAAATTGACATCTTTTATTTCAATCTGATAATACATGAATCTTATTAAAAACAAGTGTTTAGGGATTTTCCCACCTAATTTATCATCCCGCTTAAATCTTGATAAATCTTTGTGCTCCACCCAACTTTGTGTAAATATGCCATTAAACTCTGATGCCTAACTGGTGTGGGCTCAGAAACCATGGTATTGTATTTGCTTTTATATGGAGCTTCAAACTCTGACAAGGTGCCAAAGGGCATTCTTGGTAAGTTAGAATATTACAATGTGGGAGTGCAAATGATTAAATGTGTGTGCCTTTTATGTGACCTATTTGGCTAGTGTCTGATGTGGAGCATGAGGACCAGATGTTGCTCTTATGTTTTGTCACTGCACCAAAGTGAGAATTTGAAGAGAAAATTAGTAAGAGACAATGCTACAGTATTAGATAATGCTGTATGGATGCAGAAAATGTGGGTGAGAGCAGTGGAGGCTTCATGGTAGGCATTTTGGTGTTATTAGTGTATAGGAGAGGGAGCTCAAACCCTGTGGCAGCAAGTATGCAGGTGTGCCTACAGACAAGTATCAGAAAAGGCGTAGGCAAAACCTCCACCATCCCAAGGGACCTCCGCCCACCAAATTTAGAGTATTTGCCAGCCCTGCAGACAACTCTTCACACTGACAGTCAATTTAGGAAAAGGTTGATAGATGTTACTGTCAGCCATGATGGGCAGCCTTCAAACATTTCAAAGGTTTTTTGTTTTTCAAAAACTAACTCCCAAAGCAGGAGTGCTTTCTGAAAAAAAAGAAAACTAATGGCCCTTGCACCTAGAAGGTTTTCTCCCAAGGTGTGAGGGTCATTATTGTTTTTTCTTGTCGCTTACTGCCAGGTGTTTCGTAGCAGTTATGGACAGCAAATAAGAGACTTTACACCAGCCACGCTAAATAAGGTGGACTGTGTAAATGCCCTCTATTGATAGAGCCAAAAGGGGTTCAGTTGACAGAATACTTATTGTCTGCACAACTTTAAATGAGGGCAGACCGAGGGTTTGGCAGACCGGGTACTCCAACGCAGTTACGATGAAGTGCACTGTCTGCCAAAACCGGGCCCTCAGTCATAGGAGCACATGACTAACTACCAGTTGGATTGGTCTGCATCATACAGTTTACACCATATTGAATATGGGAACAGAAAGTGCCCACAAGTGAAGGATACTACCCTCATGGTGCAATCTTGCATTAACTATGGTATATGCTCTGAAGTCCACACATAACTAACCATTATGTAATCATCTCTCTTATGAACATCAAGAGCCACCCAGCTGTGGCAGCGGTGTCATTATACATGCACCCATGGATCCTGGCTCGAGGAGACCACCCAGGAGCGACAAGGAGCAACCAGTACGAACATGTATTATACAACCAAACAAATTATATGCGCTGATTGATCCACTGTGGAGCAAAAAAGGACAGAATGCAACCAACAGAAATGGGCAAAAGCCTCAATCAAGATAAGACTGATGATTTCAGTAATTATTTCTATGACCTTTCAGAGGCTTGAGAAATGTAACATGGTTTTACTCACCTTTTGAAGAACTTTGACCTTGAAACCCAAGGAGTAGGGGGTTTACCCACGAGTTAACGGGAATGACCCATACAATGAGAATTATACAGACTGCCACTGTATATGCCCTGAGCTGCCATGAGCTGTGCACCTAGGAGTGACAGAGACCAAGCCAACGATATTGGTATTGTACAACCATGCATAGTATATGCCGTGTTGTGTCTATTGTGCAGCAATAATGGCACCCATTAAACTACCAGCTACAGGCAATCGTGTGTGCGAAGGATACCCTCAGTGCATGATGATTAAATGCATGACATAGGTTTCAAATACAGATTATAACGTTAATGTAAAAATGTGTGATGAGGGTGATGGGTATCGAGGCAAATGGTTAATAGGTGCCTTGAATTTTATTGTTGGAATTTTTTGATACTTGCTATACAATGAAGATGCCAGCATTGATAATGTTCTGGAGATTGTAGGACATATATGTTTTTTTTCAAAAAGTAACACAGTTGCGGAAAAAAAAACATTGAACTACCAGCTGCATTATATGCCAGAGAGTCAACCTAAGTGTGGCAGGGTTCAATCTGCAGGAATGGACATTATGCACACAGTCATAGTACTTGCTCTGAGAAGTCCATCCATTGTCACCAGCGATACCATATGTCTCTTAAAGGCCCCCATTTGTGACAGAAAGCAATCCATAGGACTGGGCACTATATAGCTAACCACAATACTTCCTCTGTAGAGTCAAATCCTGGTGTGATCAGCCATACCATAAGCCTGTGAAGTCCACTCAGATTTGACATGGAGCAATCTTTGGGAATGAACACTATACAACTGACGATGGTACTTGCTACAAGGAATTCACGTGATAAGCAAAGAAGCAACCCATGGGTCTGGACATTCTACCAACCAAGCTATGAGGTCTCAGGGGTCCAACAAGAAGCAGCAGCAGAACAACCTATAACGTGGGCAATATACACCACCTGCAGAATGTTAGTGTAGAATCTGGCTCTGTTGAGTCCACTTAGGATAGGGTGAGAAGCAATTAATTGAATTAAGGGACACCACACTTACATGGGTCTCTAGGAACCACCCAGAAGCAGGGATAGCATGGTTCTTTGGCATGGGTGAAATCAAGAAACCAAGAGAGAATGTCAATCAGTGATTCTGTAGAAGGAATGCATTTAGATTACAGATTTAGAGGGAAGGAGGGGGAAAGTCCCTACCTACATCTAATCGAGGAAAGACACCCTTAACCTCTTTGCCTTCGTTTGTGTAGAATCTCTTTATTAAGTTTTTACAGGTAGAGAAAAAAACACAGCTGTGCAATGAGGACAATCAGCGCTTCATGTCAAGCAATCAATGTATACACATGTTGAACCATGGGTGACGTATTCTCATGTACTGACTAGCAAATCATTGCACATCATGTTAAGTATCCTCCAAATTGCTTGCTCCTACAAAGGGACATGTACCGTAGGGGTGTTATCACATGCTTTTAGGCAAGTGGTGTATTTCCCATTTGATATCTATGTGACATGCTAGGCATGCCTGTCCTTGTGACATCAGATGGGAAAGTAGTGGTGTCACTAGAAGAGTTGTAGCGCTCTGAGCCAGGGCGGATTAAAGCAAGAGTACTCTGCACATGTAAGATAGCTTATCAAGGACTGCCATGTAGCCTGGAATTTGTCATCCATAAGGGACAGAACATGCGAGGTGCGCTCCATAGCCATGACTTGCTATAGTCGAGTACACAAATGAGCTGGAGAGGGTGATGTTGTTTGCTTCTATGCTATAGCTATTAGTTGCCTGGCTGTGTGCATCATGGTGCTAGCAAGGGCTCAGTCTGCGTTGGACAAGGCTGCCAGCTGGGCGGCCGTAGTCCCAAAATTACGGTATGAACCGTGGCCGGCATAGGGAACCCCACTACATCTTTTATATGGCTTAGGACTTCCTTCCAAAAGATGGCGATCGGCATGCACTTCCCCCATATTTGAAAGAAGTTACCTGCTCGAAGCCACATCTCCAGCAGGAGTTCGAGGTGCCCGGGTATGTGAGTGCCAGTCGTGCAGGGGTAAAGTACCATTGGTACATGAGCTTATAGGCAGTTTCTCTGAGGAAGAGAGAGCGGTATGTTTTAGCGACGTCCTGCCATAATCTTTCCCATTGTTTGGCAGGGATGTCATCAGTTGGGGCTACAACCCACTGGCGCTGATAGTGATAAGTTTGCTCAAGTGTAGGGTGTTGAAGATCCCTATAGGTGTTGGAGCTAAGTCCCCGGAATCTGTTATATGTGCTGTCCAAAGGAAGTGTATGGGTGGGATATACCAGGATGTACTGAAGAGTGTAGGTCCCAATGTCTAAGCTGAAGATATTGCAATTGCGACGCCATAGATAGCTGATAGTCCATTTGATATTGCTTGAACCTTTTTATGGTTGCCCTGAAAGACGTTGTGTAGGGTTCTACATTCTGCGTCCGTCTAGGTCCCAAAGGTGCGCAGAACTAGAGCTGGGGGAGCGCTTGGATTCCATGCCAGGGGCATGTTAGGTGTTAGGAAAGTGGTCAGTCCCCTCGATTCCGCTAACCTATCCTACATGCTTAGGACCATCTGAGTCGGGGTTGTTAAATATGCATTGCGAGGACGAGCATGTCGAGGAGGCCACGCCAGGTCCCACAAGGGGTGGCATGCCACCGCCCTATCCATATGAAACTGATGGCTCTTGCTCTCCCTCACCGTCCATGCCAAGACTTATTGTAGGTGGGTTGCTGCACAATAGCCCAATAGATTTGGGCAACCCAGACCACCCCTATCCTGTGGCTGCATTAGGAGACAGTTAGAGAGGCGGGGAGCCCTCCTGCCCCAAATAAAGGCTTGCAGGACGCGCTGGAGCCTCAGTATGTCATCTTGGAGGATCGATGTAGGGAGAGATTGGAACAGGTATAGCACCTGTGGGAGCACAGTATAGCACCCATGGGAGCACATTCATTTTCACTACGTTTATGTGTCCCAACCGTGATATGTAGAGTGGTTTCCACCGTCTGAGGTCCTTAAGGAGTGACCGCCTAAGTATCGACCAATTCATGCTTGATCCCCAGATATTTTATCTTACCTGGGGCCCAGCGAAATGGCGCCAGTTCTTGTACCTCCCGAGCGTCTGACTTTGGTGATGGTGATGTTCAAGACCTGCAATTTGGAGAGGTTCACCTTGAATCCGGATCTCACCACAAATTCTGTTAGGCGGGCTTCCGTCACCTGTATCGAAGTGTTCGGCCGGGTTAATGTTAAGAGAAGGTCATCAGCGAACAAGTTGATTTTATGCTCTTGCCCCCCAAAGGGTATCCCTTCAATCTGTATGCTGCCGTGTATCACAATGGCCAGAGACTCCACCGCTAGGGCAAATAAGAGCGGCAAAAGGGGGCACTCCTGCCGGATGCCACATCCAATATTGATGGGATCTGTGAGTTTTCCGTTCGAATAGTAGCCATTGGGGACACGTAGGATGCCATAATTCTGGAGACCATACCTGGGCCCAACCACACCCTCACTAAAACAAAGCGGAGAGTCCTCCAGTCAACCCTATCAAATGCCTTCTCCACATACAGCGAGAGAAGGAATGCAGGGATTGTGTGCCGATTGGCCTTCTCAATCAGATGTGCCACCATGCGGATGTCCACTCCCTGCTGGCGCTGAATGAAGCCCACCTGGTCAGGGTCTATAAGGCCAGGCATATATTTCTCAAGTCTAGTTGCTAGTATCTTCGTGTAGATTTTAGCATTGGTGCTGAGCAGTGCAATGGGGCGGTAGGAGGCACACTGGGTAGGGTCCTTATCCGGATTGGGGGTGAGCATGATCTCTGCACCTGCCATCGTGGGGGTGAGCCCCGTGTCCTTCGCAAAAGAACTGTATAGCTTAAGAAAATGAGCCTCCATGTCAGGAAGAAACAGCCGGCAGAAGGTTACCGGGAGGCCATCCGGCCCCAGTGCCTTGCCTATAGGAAGCACTCACAGCGCCTGTCAAATTCCTTCTGCCGAGATAGAGGATTCTAAGTCCTGCCTATGCATGAGCTCCAGTGGGGCCTAGTCGCAGGCGCCCAGATACATGTCGATCTGCTCCTGCGATGTTGTGCTCCTACCATAAAAGGTCTGGCAATAGGTGCAGAGCTCGTTCCATTTGTCCCTTTCTGTCACTACCCAATATCCATCCGATTTCAGGAGTTTAGCTATATGTGCCTTACAGCGCTGCTGTCACAACCTGCATGCCAGTAGTGTTCCCACCTTGCTACCCCCTTCGTAATAACGTTGTTTGAGCACCAAAAGAGACCTCTCAGCCTTATTCGTTCTGTGTGCACGTAGTTGTCCCCTCAGAATGACCAGCTGCCGTTTGTTCTGGGGTGTAGGGTGGACCTTATCTTGTTGTTCCAACATTTTTAGCTCAGAAGATTTTGCTCTCTGCCGTGTGCTCTTTGCCTTATTTTGACACAATTGGAGGAGTTTTAAATAGGAGTGAAATTAACAGGCGGAGTGGAACTGAGAGCGTGAGGTGCTGTGATGAGAGAGGGCCTGACTGAAAAGGGTTAGTGAAGGTCAGACTGCTAACAACAACATAAGCACAGTTAAAATAAAGTTACTTTTAAAGAAGAGTAATCTCCAAATAAGACCAAGCAGGGTCAAAGTGAGCAGCCCAAATGCATGCAGAACTTCAGCAATTACAATATTGGAGATCATTATTTTAAACAAATTATGTCTTTGAATGATTTTCGGCCCCCTGGATTAAGACGTCACCCCATCTGGGCAGTTCTAGCTGCATCCAACAACCCGATTCAGTTATCAAATGTTCGTTCTACAAAAACAAGAGCTTTGGATTATTGGCACATGACTTTATAAATCAGATATCAATGAAGAGGGTGATCTTGGAATTGTGAGGCCCCTTGCGGTTTATTGTAATTTGTGGTTGGCTGCCGAAGTAATGGGTGCTTGGTGGGGGCATCATGTCTGCGTATTTCCTTTTTAGCTTTGGCGTGGCACATTAGCACCAACAAGGGAAAGCTATTACCTTAGTATTACAAAAATCCATATGAATACATTGGAACGCCCATCCATGCACCACCTGTGGAACGCCTCTCTGATGCAAAGTAATGCATGGCAGCACAATGGCATGCATTGCGTTTTTTTTACGAAAGAAAGCAAACAGCCATTTGCGTTGCTTTGTAAATCCTAAAAAGGATTTTGCATCGGGTCTGCGTTAAAAAAGTAACACAATCTTGACACAAAACCTTTGTAAATCTCAGCCCGAATGTGACAAACTGATTATATGTTCTGGTCTGTGCAAAAGTGTACAGAAGTTGCAATGCATCCAGCTGCTATCGATATTGGTGCAGGTATGATGTACTGATTCTCCTTCATGCAAATTGAAGCTTCACCATCTTGGAGCTGTAGGTCCTCATTCCTGTCTAAAGGAGCTGTAGAAGAGGCTCCCAGGTTTGATTCTGGGAGAGCTACTGCAGTCTGTAGTCTGTGCCCCTCTTTTCTTTGCTTCCAGGCCCTGTTCATCTGTGCTTTGCTCGCAGCTCCGTGCAATCCTGTCTTCTCGACACGTTTCCTTTACCCAGCCTACGTGAGTTGTAAACTCTTGCTGCTGCAGAGCATATTTCATCTCCTCAGAGGTCTGGGCTAGTTTTTAAGCCACACACACAGAAGAAAGACCATATTCATTTTTGGGACATATTTACTAATCTTTCATGCAATGCAGGACAGCAAGCAAAGTTGCTGAGCTGCATTACATGAAAGGGAGAGAGACGAAATGCTCTATATTTACAAAAATATGGAGCATTTCTGCTCCCTTCTTGTGCTGGCAGACTGTGTGCAGCACAGCGCCAACAGAGACACCCTTGCGCATTATTGCAAGGGTGCCGGTGTTATGGGCAGGATTCTTTAGTGCAGAAAGTGGCACCTGCCTGCACAAAAACAATCCCTAGAGGCATTTTCCTCTTTCTATGTGTGATGTGGAATGCATCGCGCCTAGAAAGAAGAAGTAACAAGGGGAAATAAAGATATTTCTCCTCGTTGTGTCTCAAGGGAGAAGACACATTCCCATGTTTACAAGCTTTAGTAACTCTAGAAATGTGTCAAAATCCATGAGTGCATGCAAGGAAATGCCCATATGCAGAAGTATGTCGCAGGAAGGACAGTACTCTTAAAACACATAAATAAACCTCAACATTACAGGCTGTGCAAACATACGCTTGTCGGACTGGAGAAGGCAATAAAAAACAAACATTTTATTATATAAGGGGTCCAGTATTCAGCTGTGCATCATAACATCTAGCCCTATTAAAGTGGCTCAGCATGACAACGACCTGATCATAAGATAAAAGAATAAGGTTATTAACGGCAAGATGGCCCTGTGCTCTTGACATGAAAAGATATAGAATTGGAGACACTTGAAAGGGCATTACCAACTCACCAGGAATGTTTGGGCGCCTGGGAAAGGGCACAACATAACATTTGTGATCTGTGGGAACAGCTTGAAAAGCACACGAGAAACATTGGGTGACGGCTCTGGTACATAGAAGGTGACAAAGTGGGATGCCTATTGGCCCGCCGGATATGATCTGTGTCTATGTCACAACCCATTCTGGTGCTACGAAACCAACAGGGTGTAGTAGTGTACACACAACAGGCTATTAGTACTGCACTTGCTTCCTACTTCCAACAAGTATATACCGAGGCCCTGTATGCATCTTTGAGTACCCCATCGCCCACCCATTTGTCGGATCTGCAACTGCAGTGCCTTACTCCTGCAAACTGAAGGGGGGGTTGGGGGGTCTTAAATGCCCACTAGACAAGCAGAAACTCCTTGATGTAATCACAGCTCTGAAAACTGCACAGAAACCAAGTAATGATGGCTTTCCCAATGAATTTTCTATGCTTTTTTGGGGGAGCATGGCTGATAAACTACTACCTGTCTATAATGAGGCCCTGCAGAGCGGATCCCTTCCGTATTCTATGAAGGAGAGAGTACTCTGATCGTTATGATACCTAAGCCGGGTAGGAACCCCTTGGAGATGACCTCTTACAAACCACTCTGTGCTGAATGTTGATCAAAAATTCCTTAGCCACGTAGTGGCACAAAGGCTACTGCCGTAGCTCCCGCACCTCATTCATACTGACCAGTCAGGGTTTATCGTGAGGAGAAATACACAACACAACACACAACACAATCCACATTGCCTCGCCCATGTCCTAGACGCACCAGAGTTACAAAAAGACCTTTATGCACTGGCTTGTCTAGATATAGAACAGGCGTTCAACTCGGTGTGCTTGGAATATGTTGGGCAGGTGCTGGGTAGACTGGGATTAGGACAAAAATATATATAGGATGGGTAAAACTGCTTTATAGGTCTTCAAGGGCACGGGTGTGAAACAGGTTGCTACATGTTGGAAGCTATTAAAATACAGCAGGGCACCCGGCAGTAATGCACGCTGTCTCTGCTGATTTTGCCATTGCAATGGAACCCCTTGCATGTTGGCTGCAACAGGCCCTGCATAGGCAACACTGAACATATAGTATAGTTTTACGCAGATGACGTGATGATCTACTTCCGTCAACCTGATATATCAGTTCCACTGCTGCTCAATGTAATGCGAGAGTTCTGGGAATATTGAGGCCTGCGACTTAACAGCACAAAATCCATATTATTCCCAATGGGTCACATGCAGGGCATACCTACCCAGGCGCTTCCCATCGTAGACCTGCTGTGGACCACAGACAAGTTTAAATACCTTGTAATAGAAGTTGCACATTCAGAACAGCTGATGTTTGACATGAACTTAGGCAAAGTAATAACTAACCTGCGTCCATTGATCTGGTTCTGGAACACTCTCAGACTGTCCCTAATGGGGAAAATAATGTTAATCAAAATGGTGATCCTGCCCTGTTGTCTGTACGTTCTCCAAGGAGCGATGCACAAGATTCCTCAAAGGGTGTTCCAAGAGCTGGACTTGGTTGGTGGAATTTCTCTGGGCTGGCTGAAGGTACAAAATAGGCCGCAATATTAAAAACAGAATGGACTAAAGGGGAAATGGAAGTCCCTGATCATGAATTATATTACCTGGCGGCACAGCTGCAACATGCCCCTGGGGACAGGTCGGCCTATATTGATTAAGCCACTAGACACCAGGGATTTATTTTTTATTTGTTTACATTGATAAGGGGAGCGACCCCTTAGGCAAGGGTCGCTCCCTTAGGGAGGGCAAATTGTTTTTAGGCCATTTCTATTTTTATTAGGCCAATCTGCGCCCAAGGGGGTCAGAAACCACCAGACGCCAGGGATTATTTTTTTAGGTCAGTTTCACACATAGGGAGCGACCCCTTAGGCAAGGGTCGCTCCCCGGGGGGGGGGATTTATTTTAGGCCATTTCTGCCCCCCTTGGGGTCAGATCGTCCTATTTTTCTTAAGCCGAAACCCCACCAGACACCAGGGAAGATTTTTTTTTTTTTAAAGAGGGTGGGAGTATGGCCATACCCCACCCCAAATAAATGTGGATAAAGTTGTTCTGCCCACCAGTGGGCAATTACCCCTGATCCACTCCCCGGAGAGGTGGGGGGGCAGAAAGCCTATTAGATGCCAGGGAATTAAAAAAAAAATTGTGGGCTGATGGCTACCAACCAGTATGGGCATGTTTATGCCTCCACCCCAACTGAAGGGGGTAACATTCTTTCAGCTCTCCCCTGCACACTAAAACATGTTATCCCACAGCAAGCAAGAGGACATTTGATTATTTTGGGTTTTGGTTTTACATTTGGGCCATGAGAGCTTGGCTAACTCTCAAAATCGACTTGGAATGGTGAGGGCTGCACTTTTTGGACTTTGGGACGCTGCCATGTAGAAAAATCCACAGAGACCTAGAGACATCTAAAACTAAACATCTGGGTGAGTCCAGGGTGGTGTGCTTCACATGCACCCCGCACCATTTTCTTACCCACAATGCCCTGTAAACCTCCAATTTTGCTGGAAATCACACATTTTCCCTACATTTTTCTGATGGAACCTTCCGGAATCTGCAGGAATCCACAAAATCCGACCACCCAGCATTGTCGCATCTATACCAATAAAAATTCTGCCCCACTTGTCAGCCTAAAAATATTTTTTTTCAAACTGCCCGTTTGGATCCGCTTTCAACATGTTTTTGGCTCTTCCCTGTCACAGGCACTTGGTCCACCTACACAACTGAGGTATCATTTTTACCGGGAGACTGAGGGGAACGTTGGGTGGTAGGAAATTTGTCACAGTGCGGTGATCCCACACAGAAATGTGGGAAAACTGTGATTTTTTTTGCTAAATTTGAGCTTTGCTGACTATTCTGGGTAAGAAACCCTGGGGTATCAACGCAAGTCACACCTCCCTGGACTCCCTTGGGTGTCTGGTTTGCAGAAATGTTTGGATTTGGTATGTTTCCCTATATGACTGCTGAGCCCAGGACCAAAAACGCAGGTACCCCCCCTCCCCCACAAAAACAGGTAGTTTTGTATTTGATAATTTTGATGTGTCCAGATAGTGTTTTGGGGCTTTTCCTTTTGCGGGCACTAGGCCTACCCACACCAGTGAGGTACCATTTTTATTGGGAGACTTGGGGGAACTCTGGGTGGATGGAAATTTGTGGCTCCTCTCAGATTCCAGAACTTTCTGTCACCGAAATGTGAGGAAAAAGCGTTTCTTTGGCCAACTTATGAGGTCCGCAAAGGATTCTGGGTAACAGAACCTTGTGAGAGCCCCTCAAGTTACCCCATCCTGGATTCCCCTAGGTGTCTAGTTTTCAAAAATGCACAGGTTTGGTAGGTTTCCCTAGGTGCCGGCTGAGCTAGAGGTCAAAATCCACAGCTAGGCACTTTGCAGAAAACAGCTCTGTTTTCTTTGGGAAAATGTGATGTGTCCACGTTGTGTTTTGGGGCATTTCCTGTCACGAGCACTAGTCCTACCCACACAAGTGAGGTACCAATTTTATCGGGAGACTTGGGGGAATGCTGGGTGGAAGGAAATATGTGCTTCTCTCAGATTCCAGAACTTTCTGTCATCGAAATGTGAGGAAAAAGCATTTTTTAGCCAAATTTTGAGGTTTGCAAAGGATTCTGGGTAACAGAACCTTGTGCGAGCCCGACAAGTCACCCCATCCTGGATTCCCCTAGGTGTCTAGTTTTAAAAAATTGACAGGTTTGGTAGGTGTTCCTAGGTGCCGGCTGCGCTAGAGATCAAAATCCACAGCTAGGCACTTTAAAAAAACAGCTCTGTTTTCTTTGGGAAAATGTGATGTTTCCACGTTGTGTTTTGGGGCATTTCCTGTCACGGACACTAGTCCTACCCACACAAGTGAGGTAGTATTTTTATCAGGAGACTTGGGGAAACACAGAATAGCAAGTGATATTGCCCCTTGTCTTTCTCTACATTTTTTCCTTCCAAATGTAAGACAGTGTGTAAAAAAGACGTCTTTTTGGGAAATGCCCTGTAACTCACATGCTAGTATGGGCACCCCGTAATTCAGAGATGAGCAAATAACCACTGTTTCTCAACACCTTATCTTGTGCCCACTTAGGAGTTACAAAGGTTTCCTTGATACCTATTTTTCACTCTTTATATTTCAGCAAATGAATTGTTGTATACCCGGTATACAATGAAAACCCATTGCAAGGTGCAGCTCATTTATTGGCTCTGGGTACCTAGGATTCTTGATGAACCTACAAGCGCCATATATCCCCACAACCAGAAGAGTTCAGCAGATGTAACGGTATATTGATTAAAAAAATCCGACATCACAGGAAAAAGTAAAACGTTGAGAAAAATTGCTGGTTTCTTTACCTCAAGTTCAATATTTTTTTATTTCACTTGTAGGAAAACTTTGTAGCATCTACACAAATGACCCCTTGCTGAATTCAGAATTTTGTCTACTTTTCAGAAATGTTTAGCTTTCCGGGGTCCAGCATTGGTTGCACACCCATTTCTGTCACTAACTGGAAGGAGGCTGAAAGCACAAAAAATAGTAAAAATGGGGTATGTCCCAGTAAAATGCCAAAATTGTGTTGAAAAATTTGGTTTTCTGAATCAAGTCTGCCTGTTCCTGAAAGCTGGGCCGATGGTGATTTTAGCACTGTAAATGCTTTGTTGATGCCAGTTTCAGGGGGAAAAACACAAGCCTTCTTCTGAAGTCCTTTTTCCCATTTAAAAAATAAATGTTGTATTTTGGCTAATTTCTTGGTCTCCTTCAGGGGAAGCCACAAACTCTGGGTACCTCTAGAATCCTTACGATGTTGGAAAAAAAGGTACGCAAATTTGACGTGAGTAGGTTACATGGACAAAAAGTTATGAGGGCCTAAGCGTGAAGTGCCCCAAATAGCCAAAAAAAGGTCTGGCACCTAAGGGGGGAAAAGGCCTGGCAGCGAAGGGGTTAAACAAATACAATATACCATTCTGCACAAATGATATCTATCCCCCAAACGTTTACACACCATTTGCCCGGATAGGGACCCCCACTGCCTCCGATGTGGCATACTTTATACACTTGCTTTGGTATTGCACACTGGTGGTCCCTTTTGGGAGGCTGTGCTTTCTCGTATAAGGCACACCACTTGATGGGACACACCGAGGCAGATCACCCGTTGTCTGCTAGGTCTGATCCCTGAAAATCCCAAGAGGGCCTTGACCAGAGAGTACACACTGCTGGGGCTTACAGTGGCAAAACGAGGCCTTGCAATACACTGGCTTAGCCCCCGACGAATAACAACTTGAAATAAGCTCTAATTGAGTGGGCAGGGGCAGAGGAGGTTCATATGTGAAGAACACATAAAGACAGGAAGATAGCAAATTCCCTGCTGGTCTGGGGAACAACTACAGAGGCACTTTCCGAGTCCTCTGGAGTAGTTTCTCCTGGAGTTGGGGGTGACGGGGATAGCCCAGAACATCTTCCCCTGGTAGACGGAGCAAATATATTTGGCCAAGACTGATGCACAACATTATTGATAATGAGATAGGGCGTTTTCTAACCTGACAACATGCTAGTTGATAGAGGACACACACAGAACAGATTATTGGATACAAGTATGAAAAAGGAGAACTGTAAGCTCATCTGGAAGGGAATGGGGCATTAGGGGCAATTGATTTAGTTTGACACTGTTTTGTATGTAAAATGTATACTTTGAAGCAATGCTATAACTAATTTCAGTGGGAATGGTACTCTTCTTATGCTCTACTCATAATGTTCAAATGCCAGTAGGAAACACGTTAAAAAAAGATGGCCCTGTGCTGCTCACATCCTTTTTTTTTTAAACTAAATCAATGTAATAGAAATGTTAAAGAGGGTGTGATAAGGAAATCACTTTTGTTGAGATGTTTTTCATATTGATGTAGGTGAACAATAAATGGATGTATGTGATTACTAATTATGAATACCTGGTGATATTGGAAAATAATAGGTAAACCTATGATGAGATTATATAATAATTAAATGCTCATTGTCGATGTGATGGTCAGGGCGATGTAGTGGTCAGCCACTATCGCGAGCGTGAAGGTTATGAGAATCATCCATTACTTTCAGCTGTCAGTAAGCTAAATGTGTTTTGTAACGATGCAATTTTACTGAAACTCAATGTGAAAGCTGTATTTATCAATCTTCACATTCAAAGCTCTTGTTGGGGTGCAGGAGGGGAATCCCTTTTCATTACGACAGCTTCGAACATAGCCAGGGTGAACATGACAATCTCTAGTTTTTGGTCTATTTCCACATCGGTGTTGCCTCCCTTCACTCTCCAAGCCTTACCATCTCTTCCTCCTGTTTGTTTACATGAGGATAGCAGTGGCACTGCAGAACAGTGATCCTCTTTTGGCTAGAATTTACATCGTCTTCAGCCACAGAGAAGGATGGGGCCTGCGGCCATGTTGATGGCAGATAACTGGGTGTGGAACATGTGCACCACTGTTCTGGGGTAAAACTGAGTACCAGAAGACTATTATTATTGTCATCATCGATAATAGTAATAATAATAATAATAGTTTAAATAAGCTTTGCTTGCTTTAAGCTCTCCAGATTCAATCCATCCCTCCCATTGCCTAAGCCATGTTTTCTGTATCTTTCAATTAATTCACTTTCTGTTAACAGGCCTTTAAATCTTGTTCATACCTCATCTAATTTGCTGTGCATTTAAAGACTGAGATCAAACATCAGACGCTGTCTTTCAAGGGTGCTTGTTTACTTTTCTTTCTCTTACTTCAAAGTGAGAGATTTATGTGACAATTGTGCTGGATACTAGGGACAGGAAAGAGTTTTTTCCTAGTACACAACAACATTTAAATGAACCGTCTAAGTCTTTCAGTATATAACAGAATTATAAACGCACAAATAAAGCACGTTTTTTGTTATTTCTGAAGTGTGTTGGAAACAAATACTTTAATGTTATCAAAACGAATCATTAAACTAGGTGATGCAATTTTCACACATTTTAGTCTGTGCATTGTATAGTTTTATTATTTATTTAATTTGATTGTTTCATAGTTTTATTAGTAAAACTGTGGGCATCATTTACAAGCCTCATGTACTACTACAGCTGCATCATTATTTTGCCGCAGAGGTGTTGCTAGCACTGCCCTATACTGCTTCATATTTACAAACTGACGCATTGGGCCCAATGTGTCAGTTTGGAAAGTCCTGCATCACATTATACCTGCGCTAGGTATAATGTATGCAGGGTAGGCATTCCCACAGGAAAAGCCACGTAGAACTGATGCAGTAAAATTTAGAACTTTTCACTGCATCACTCTACAACTTCACTGCGCCAAATTCTAACGCCTGCTCAGACCAGGCATAAAATCGACGCAGGGCTTTTTCCAATGGGACTCTCCTCACATTGCTGGAGTTGGGTTAGTTTAACGACACAACTCCAGCAATGCACCACTTTAGCACGAACAGATGAATCAGAATTTCTGACGCATCTGTGAAAACCTGCGCCATGGAGCTCTATATTTTAAATGCAGTGCTCCATAGCATTGTTAGGGGATGTGTGGTAGGCCCAAGAAATCTGATGCATTGATGACGATGCATCAGTTTCTTGTAAATGAGGCCCTGTACGTCTGTGCAAATGAATGGTCATTTCAATGAAAATGTGTTGTCTGTAATGGCAGTGTGCTACCACACCACAAATAATCCTCTCTACGCCACTCCACTGTACTCTGCACCACTCCACACCACTGCACCCTAATGTGCACCACGCCACTTTAAACCACTACACACCACTGCACTTTGCACCACCCCACTCTACACCACTTCATGCTATGCCTCTCTACTCTACTCTGTACCACTCTACTCTATGCCAGTGCAGTCTTCGTCACTCTCCTCTACACCACTGCACTATTCGCCACAGCACTGTACACCAATCCAGTCTAGGCCACACCAATTCACTCTGCAGTTCTTCACTCCAAGCCACTGTACTCTATGCCACTCTGCAACACTGCACTCTCTGCTAATACACTGTACGCCAATGTACTTTACTCTGTAACAGTCAATTCTATGCCACTGCACTCTATGCCAATCCACTGTATGCTACTCTAACCTACTCTGCACCAATGTACTCTATGCCACTGCAGTCTACACGACTTTGCTCTATGGCATTACACTATATGCCCCTCTACACAAATGGACTCTACCCTGCAACACTCAACTCTATGCCACTTCCCTCTACTCTAAAACAATCTACTCTATGCCACTGCACTCTACGCCACTCTACTCCACTCTGCACCATTCCACACTATGCCACTGACCTCTACGCCACTCAATGTCAATGCACTCTACACAACTGTACTGTCACTTCACTCCATGCCACTGCATTCTACTCTGCATCACTGTACTCTACGCCACTGCTCTCTAGGCCACTCTACTTTACTATACACCACTGTACTCTGACACTTTAGTCTGCAACACTGCACTCTCTGCCACTGAACTTTATGCCATTTTACCCTGCACTACTCCACTCTATGCTACTGCACTCTATGGCACAATACTCCACTCTGCACCAATATAAACCACTGCACTCTATGCCACTCGATTCTACTCTGCACTCTACTTCACTGCACTCGATGCCACTCGACTCTACTCTATGCCACTGCCCTCTGCATCACTCTACTCTACGCCACTGCACTCTATGCCACTCTACTCTATTCTACACCACTCTACTCTGTGCCACTCTACTCTGCGCCACTCCGCTATGTGCCACTCCACTCTACTATGCACCACTCTAATCTACACCACTCCATTCTACAGTGCAGCACTATACACCGCTAAATTTGATGCCACTGCACTCAATGCTGATGCACTCTATGCCGCTATACTCTGCAACACTCTATGCCAATGCACTGTACACCAGTCTACTCTACTCTATGCCATTCCAGTAAATGCCGCTATACGCAACTCCACACTATGCCACTCCAATACCCGACACTCTCTGCCACTTCATTCTACTTCCCTCTTTGCCATTCTACTCTACAAAACTCCACACCACTCTCCTCTATGCGGCTAACTCTTAGCCATATTGACTAGCAGCCAAGCTGGTAAACAACGTGGCTAAAACACATTGGCAAACTAAATAGCTCTTGGATAGTCGAGGCCTATTGGCTTTGTCAATGCTTGTTTACATTACTGCTGGAAATGTGCCCGATGCATTTAGGTGACCACTGCTGGTAATCTTGCATATGGTGGCTACTAATATACAGGCCTCAAAAAATCAGAAACATTTTACCAGACCTGCAGGTCCAGTGACGTGGATGATCTACTTGACCTAACTACAATGCGCTTAACCCATTAGCTTGTCTCAAATTGTGTGATCGAAGTCAAATATTTTTTCGTCAATTCACCTTTTTCTTTGTTGTGACATACAAGACCACCTTCAAATATTTGAGTTCAGCTTTTCTGCTGTACAAAAAACGTTTTTGATTTAATAGGCTAAACCTTTGCTCCATGCATAATAAAAAAATCTAGTCCACACAGAGGGTAAACACTGACATGTATTGCTACTGATAAAAATATACAGTGTACAAACGATAATATGTGGAAATTATATTTCAGCAAATATTTATCATTTGCCCATCACAAAGTAACGTCTTCCGATTTGGTTTCCATTTCACTTCAAAATTACATAAAAGATCCTTCTTAACTACCGAAATGTATTTTGAAATATTTGTACAGTTCATTTACAAGCTTTTCAAATGTTGTGCCCAGCACGATTGTCAATAATTTCACTTTACAAAATCCTCTAACTTTGCAGTCCAAGAAAGAAAAGTAAACATAAAATAAGGAGCAATTCCTAAGAAGACATATTGGCCTCTGTCAGTGAATGAGCAGTAAATGTGACTAGATAAAAAGAAGGTTTAAAGGGGACTTTAATACTTATTCCTGTTTTTAGTGAACAGAGTACATGATCTTTGTCGGCCAGAGCTCTCCCCTAGACCGGGCCAGTAGGCCCTAAAAATAGCTTGCCCTGATAAAAACTGATTCACCACCAATTTTTTGGGACCCCTGAAGTAGTCCCAAGTAGTACTTGGGTCCCCAGTAGTTAGCAGAACTCAATTTTAACATGCATACTTCTTTGATAATATCTCCTTTAAAACAGCATCATAATTTTACATTTATTTAATAGCCCATATCTATCTATCTACCTACCTCCCTATCTACCTATCTGCCTATGTACAGAGGGAGAGCTAGATATATAATTAAATATAGATTTAGATCGTATGCTTTAACATGCTCTAACATTGCTTATCTGTGGTATCTTTGTAAGCTACTCTGTGTTTATGGGATATAGAATGTACAATAGAATGTTTTTTCCAGGATTCCAGTGAGTGGAAATTACTTAGTTGAACAGATTGATGAAGCTGTGTGAGAAATAAAGTTACTCTACCTGTTGATCTTCCTGGAGACGTATTCATTCTGCAGCTAAGGATACCACATTATCCTATCACAGTTTTAAGATGCATGAATACTTGACAAGTTTTTCTTCCTTTTAAACAGCATCATGATTCTACATAATTCCTGCTGAAAATGAAAAAAACTAAAAACACTATAGTGCAGGCCACCTCATTAAGCATTAACTATTGTGTTGCTTTTTATTACCCAACGATGTCACATTGATCGACAGTACTACCTCATCCTTGCAGGGCAATTGACAAATATGTATCTCCCCTGAGGCTGGCTCCTTCGTAATCTAAGTTCAGACAGAGTATTGAAAGTGATAGAGCCTGGGGCTCTTTCGATATTTCTGGGGTCCGATGAATCTTTTGCTTCTCAGGTTCGAGTGGTTAAGTGTATCAGATATCAAATTCATTAAATTATTTCTGTACAACCGAAATGTTGCATAATAACATTCGGAGTCAATTCATAGTGCTAAATGGGTTTTATTACAGACTCAAGTCAACGTTACATAAATGAGTCTCAAAGCCATAGCGCAAATATATAAAATCACCAAAGGAGAATTGAAGCATCATACAATGTTAAACCTAGTTAACATATACAACACGAAAACTTTGATCTCCACAATGCAAAAGATCAGAAAAAACATGTGATTCTTGGTCACTAGAACCAAGTTCTATTGCCCAACCATTTAAGCTAAAACCTAACTATTCCAATGTTAAAGGAATCCTTGAGAAAGGTTTGCAAACAGAAATTCAGTAGAATAGTATGTCAAGAGAGGTGTGATGGCAAGATGCCATGTGGAAATTATGAGGTTTGTCCCTCAGAAGGGTCCATTCAGCTCTAAGAATGGGAAAGGGCCTGAATCTCTCACTAACTAAACCTTCCTTAAATCTCTCATTGCCAAGAAAATGACACAACAGTCAAAGCTTCTCAATTGTATCCCTAATTAAAATTAATTGGAAGTTACAATTTCCAAACCCCTCCACAAGGGTGACTGTGTGAGACCCCATAGAAAAGAAGGATGGCTTGCGAAGGGATAGGCACACTAAAAGGATACCAGATGCATCTTGTACTATCCCTAAAGGACCCATAGTCTGGATATCACTAAGTTTGAGAGCGTAAGCTCAAGCGCATGATGGCACCGTACTGGGGACATTGAAATCAGAGGACCGAATGGTGGAATCCTGATAGGTCACAAAATGGAGGATTTGGCATAGTGGCCCCTCACCCAGATACCCTGCCCTGGTGTACCCTACCGCTGTCTGTTGCAGGGTGAGGCTGGCAGTCCTATGGACTCTCTCTCTGGAGAAGGGTCTCAGTTGGAAACTATGATACAGGTATAGTTTGAGAAACCCATGAACAGTGAATGTGTAGGTGCCCAACTGTAACCAGTGGACTAGCCCCTGTGCTAAAAGGGACACCATTTTTGAATGACAATCATGGAAAGGGACAGAAATATAAAATCCTGCAATGAAGTAGAGTGGACAGGAGTTGGCCAGTGAAGAACTTCAGCTGCTGCCCCAGGAGCTAAGGATGACAATAAAGGACAAGAGAAAATAAGGTGGACTGGTGAACATACATATAATACTGCTGTGGGCTGGCCTTAGGAAATTATCTGAGGCGGTAGGCACAGTAGACTAAAGGAAGTTGCAAGCATCAGGTGAAGCAAAAGATATCACAGAGGCCATGGCACACTTATAAGAATAATACATTTTCCCACCAGCAGGAAGAGAGAATGCAGAAGGTCTCTGTTTTTATAATAATGTTGCATAGTGGGCATTCCTGAAAATAATATTTTCATTATTTAAGCATTCCTAAAGAAGTGGTGTGGGGCTGTCTACTACAAGACCACTATTGGTAAGACCTCAAACAAAAACAGGGCTGTTCCAGTCTGTGAACGTGCAAATAGAATGTCACCTCGCATTCTATAGGGAAGGAAATCTTGGGTAAAGCCCTAATGCCTTTAGTTAATATTGTCAGTGCCTCCCTCTCCTAAAGTTTAGCCCTGGCAGCCATCAAGACATGTCTTGTCTTCTATTTCCTGAAGAAATCTAAGCTGAACGCTGATGAATTTGCACATCACAATCATCCGTCTGGAATTCAAATGCAACAACCTTAACTTAGTCTCAGTAAAACCCACTGTGCAGTACTGAGACAGCAACCAACCAAGTCACCAATCATGCCATACAGAACTATGAGGAGAGGGTCCTGAGGCCTGCTACCCCCTCACCATCTGGTTGCCTCCAATCCAGAGCCCTGGACTCAGCACCACAGCTCCCTTCTGGAGCACTACCTCAGCATCCCTGTCACTGCTGCGCTGTTGTTTTGCCTTTGCCGCTTCGTTCCCCTCCTGCTGCTTTATTGACTTTGTGCTCTGAGCTCTGTTCCTGTCCCGCTCTCCTGTCCATCTGTTTGTGTCACTACTTGTGTGGGCTTTGTTCCTGTCTCTTTCTGCCTGCACTGCTGTTTTCCTTATTTTTTCTTTTGTGCTGACCTTGTTCTCCTTGGTGCTCTTTGGGCCGTGCTTGTCGCCCATACGCTCTCCCTCTGCTGCTTCCTGCTCTTTTTTTCCTCACCTGCCTGCTGCCAGCTCCGCCCACCACCACCCACCACCCCTCCTACACCAGGACTTACTTAATGGAGGCCGGAGGCACGTCAAAGGTAAGCCCTTCTGCGGCCGTCCGCGGCTGGATCGCACCCAGCACCAGGAACCCTGTCTCTCCCACTACCTGCTGTTACTCAGCATCTGAACTGCCGGACCTAGACCCTAGGAATCAAGGCAACAACTGCTGCAGCGCAACTCCCGGACCATAGTAGGACATTTTGCCAGCCTCCAATGCTGCTTCATCGGCAGCATTAAGACTACAAAGCCGACCACCCATCACGAAAAACAGCTTCACTGCCTTGTTCTCAAAGTAAGATCCCTAAGCAAACATGTGACGGAAGTCTGGGACACATTAACCACACTCCAACCTGACCTGATGTTCATCACAGAAACTTTGCTCACCCCTGCATCAGCTCCAGACATCACCTGCACAACCTCCCAAGGCTACACATGTATCCACAGAGACTGACACAACAAACACGGAGGAGGTATCACCATCATCTACAGGGACAGCCTCTAATGCACCACCACGGTGGACGATCCGTCCTCCATCACCGAACACCTAAATTTCCGAATATGAACTGACGCCCAAACCACCATCAGAGAAACTGTCTCGTACAGACCCGTAAGCCCCCGCCTTCTGCAAAATGATCACCGATTTCATCTCCCCCTTGGCTATTGACTCCAGACACTACATCCTCCTGGGAGACCTCAATTTCCACTTCAACAACCTGGACGACGGAAACTCCACCAACGTCCTGGACAACCTCAACAACATCAGACTCCAGCAACTGGTCACCAGCCCCACGCACAATGCAGGTCACACACTGGACCCCATCTTCACCTGCAGCAACAGCATTAAATTCTCTCACACTATGGAGCTAACATGGACCGACCACCACATCGTACATTTCACCATGGCAAGTACTCACGAACCCTCCTCCTCAGCACCCACTCTCCCTCACCGCAAATGGGGAGAAATCACCGAGACCCAATGGACCACCGCCCTCAACACTAATAGACCCAACCCCACCAGCAACACCGAACAAGATGCCTTGATCCACAACTGCACCGAAAAAATTGCACCCACAAAAAAACTGCAACACAAGAAGATCCAGAAACCCTGCCAGCTAGTTCACACCAGAACTCTGTCCACTATAGCGAGAATTAAAACAACTAGAAAGACAATGGCGCACTTGCAAGAACGTATCAGACCGCCCCACCTTAAAAAAAAAGGTACTCAACAACTACCATCACCTCAGGGAAGCAAAAAAGGACACCCTGATCAAGAAGAGCACCAACCGGTCCAAGGAACTTTTCAGCATTGGGAGAGAGTTCTCTTGTTGCCTGACATCCATGGAGAACACAATCCAAGTCTCCCAAGACCTCTACGACTCTCTGGCAGACTACTCCCATGACAAAATAGCTGCCACCTACAGCAAATCCCCCCCTCCCAAAACCACCAGAATCAACCACCTTCTGACACCAGCAGACACCACTCACAGCCACCTGATCACTTACAGGAAGCCGCTAACAACTCAGGAGACATCGGCCTACATGAGTGCAACCCACGTCGGATCACCCAACGACCTGTGCCCCCAATACATCTTCAACCTTGGACAGAGAGAGATCAGTAGTTCCCTCACCCCCATCCTCAAAGCCTCTATCACGACAGCCCTCATTCCAAAGGCATGGAAACATGCAGAGGTAAAACCGCTCCTGAAAAAAACATCCGCCGACCTCAGCAAACTCAAAAAATACTGACCGATCTCACTGCTACCGTTCCTCACCAAAGTCCTAGAAAGAGCCATCAACCAACAGCTCTCCGAACACCTAGAAGAACATAGTCTACTGGACACCTCCCAAGCAGGTTTCTGAGCCAACCATAGCACTGAGACTGCCCTGATCGCTGCAACAGACGACATCAGAGCCCTACTTGACCATAGAGAAAAAGTAGCCCTAATCTTCCTCAACCTCTCAGCGGGTTTTGGCACTGTATCCCACCACAACCTCATCACTAGACTCCACCACCTTGAAATCCAGAGCAACGCCCTCAAGTAGATCCATGCCTTCCTCACAGGATGCACCCAAAGAGTCTACCTACCTCCCTTTACCCCTGAACCCAAGAACATCATCTGCAGCACTCCCCAGGGGTCCTTTCTCAGCCCCATCCTTTTCAACACCCACATGACACCATTTGCAGACATCATACGCAAACATGGACTCAACATCATATACGTTGACGACATGCAACTCATCCGCTCACTCTCAGATGATCATGCCTCCCCGAGAACCAATTTCAGCAATGTAATTTCCAACATCGCAGAGTGGATGAGATCCAACTGCTTGAAACTGAACACAGAAAAGACGGAAGTGATCATTTTAAAAAACAACACATCACCCTGGGATGACACTTGGTGGTCTATCATGCTTGGGCAAGCCCTGACCCCACCAGACCACATCAGTAACCTTGGCCTCATCGACAGCGGATTCACCTCCAAAACTCAGATAAACACATTGGCCGCCTCCTGCTTCTTCCGCATCCGCATGCTACAAAAGATTTTCAGATAGATCCCAGTAGATACTATTCGGACGGTGACCCAGGCCCTCATCATCAGGAGACTAACCTACGGCAACTCACTCTATGTCGGAGTCACCAACCAAATCTTCAACTGCCTCCAAACTATACAGAACGTCGCTACAAGAATCATCCTAGACCTCGCCAGATGCACAAATGTCACCCCGCACTTCAGAAGCCTACTCTGGCTGCCCCTGCAAAAGAGATGCAATTTCAAGATTCTGACCCTCCGTGTCAAGACTCTCCACAATATCAGACCCAAACACATCAACCACCGCCTGACTCCATCAACCCACCAGAGAACTCCGGCCAGCCTCCCTAGCCCTCGCGCACATCCCACAAGTCAGCCAAAGCCGCTGCGGAGGACACTCCTCCTACATCGCTGTTGAGACATGGAACAACCTCCCCCTCCACCTGCGAACCACTCACATCCTCCCTGATTTCACGAAGAAGCTAAACACCTGGCTTTTTTTAACGAGAGGCCGCCAGTACGAAACATCGTCCCACATAGCCTGGATACTCCTCTGGGTTATGTTGCACTCTACAAAATAATGACTGATTGATTATTTTAGTGACCATTTATGCCTGCTTGACCCCTCTCAGCCTTCAACACTGTCAATCATTGGTCCCTCCTTGACACCCTCACATCCCAAATAAGCGCAGTACATAATGGTTTAAGCTGTACCTGGTGAACAGAGCCCAGATGATCTAGCTGAGTTCCTTCAGAATCAAACCCATTCCAATCTCCTGTCCTGTTACCCCAAGGCACACCATTTCTTCGGTGACCTTCAACCTGTATTTGGGATAGCTGGGAGACCTTCTGGCTAATATGATAATTAGACTCTACCAGCAGGACAATGACACACAACTCTATCTGAAAGTATCAGTTGGCTAAGAAATCGCTCATCCCAGGGACTGTCTTCTTATGTTCCAAAAATGGATGTTCAAATTCTACCTAAAACTGAACACCCTCAAGACAAAAACTGCTTTCATTCATGACAAGCCATGGAAAAAAAAAATGTAAACACTTTTATAGGCATCAGCATGCTTATAGCAGTGACTAATGACAGGAGCACACAAGCCGCTACTAACAGTAGAAAACCTGGAAGAGTGTTACATTTAGGAGGTTAGTTCGTGAAGTTGTGAATTTGTTCCATCTTATGCTTGAGAACCAATTGTCATCTTGGCTGTGCTATTTTATACTGGTACCTGTAGCAATAGCTGGTTCCAATGTTAAGTCCCAATATGCAAAGAGCTAAACAGGATTGAATGAGGCAACTGGAGATCTTCGAGTTAGTCAGATTGTTCAAATCACAACCCCAGCCTGTCCAGGAGGGGTCAAATGTAGACACATTGAGGTGCCAATGGCAAACCTCAAACGACGCTATTGCTTTTTTTCATAATCGGATGAAATCTGCCAATTCACCCTAATCTCTCTTTCACATTGGCCAAGTACTCCTCTCAAGAGTGTAGCAGAGTGATAACTCGCTTTGGAGAAGTTCTGCAGAATTTAACAGCCTCATAAATTTTAACACAGCACAAAGCCTCCTCTTTGTAATGGGACAGAATGGAAAACGCATACCTTGATTATATAGCTATCAAATGGCCACCTGTCATTTGTAACAACTTCATCCAGGACTGGCTTTTATCCAATAGCACCCTGCAGAAAAGGACTTGAAGACGTTAGGCTTTCCCATGGGATGAAGGGGCCTAAATGGCCCAGCATGCGATTATTGTTGCCTAAACACAGCAGCCAGGTTTGGTTGTAGCTGTCACTCATTACATGGGGCCAGCTATCATTTGGCCCATGCCATGAAAGTGACTTTCAGTTAGATGTGTTTATTTCACCAACGTTACTACACATGCTGAGAGCTGTATGCTAATATCTATGAGAAAAGTGAAATTACAGATCAAAGACATGATTGTTAGCTGAAAAAGGACATTTCTGTATAGCACTACTGTGGCACGGAGCTAGCAGAGGCCTTTATAAAATAGAGAACTCTAGGACTGTAGTTCACAGGTTCATCTGAATCAGCCTCCTGCTTTTGGAGAAGCCACAGTTTCACAGTACACGCCTGATCTGGAAGTAAATTAGTAACTTTGAAGGCCTCGCAAATGCTGCACGAGTAACTAGATGACACTACCTTACAATGGTATGTTTGATAATAAAAGATGTGTTACTGAGGTCCACGGAGGCAAACATTGGTGAGAGCTCACTTATTTATTTCATTATCCAAAATCCAGTGAGAACCCAGAAGACGATTACCTTCGATAAGTCCCACGTTGCGTGATGTAATTTCTGGTAATGTCATCAGTGCTCCTGTAAGATAGCTCAGGAGAATAATGTATCCATTGTAAAGATCTGTGAGTAACCGGAAAGTCACAGATTTGGATAGCAGTGTTAGGGTGAGTGTTCAGCCTTTCACCTTTTGAGGTTGATAAATTGGATATCATTGACTTGAGTGACAATTAACACCTCTTATCAGTACCTGGAACACAGAATAATGGTATGGGCCGCTGGGTAGATGTAATTATTAGTGTGCTGTCTTTTCTGGGGAAGTCAATTTATTCTAAATATTTGTTTAGAGGTTTAAAAATTCCTACCTATTCTTCGTTATAGAATATTGCCAACTAGGAAGTGGGCGAAAGTGTACCATATCCTAAGCACCACTGGATGCAAACCACTAAAAGGTTGCGCACAGGAAGAGAATCTTCAGCTCTAGGCAGGAGGGCATAAGTGAAGTGGAATTGACTAAAGGAGCAAAAATGGAATGCCATAATGAAACCGGAAAAAATGTAAAGTCAGATGCTTATTAAAAGCTGAATAGCTCAATTTGAGTCAGCCACATAACAAGCAAGGTCTCTAGGGCTACCGTAATGAGCACTGAGCACCATCACTGCAACACGTCCTTCTGTTTGACACCACGAACCAGGCCTTATTTAGTATTACAGTGGTCTGATTGGTTTTGTGGCTGGGAGTGGCACTGTACTGGGGTCTGAGGTTCGGAGTGTCGAGTTATCCTGCCTGAAATGCTTGCTGTGTGTTCAGTAGCAGGTAATATCGCTTTCTGTTGATTTATGTCACTGGAACTGACAACGTGCCTTGGGTCTGAGACAGGGGCACAAGTGTGATTTGGAATCTCTATGTGGGAACGTTAGCATGTGTTCTGGGAACACCATTGTTTTGGGGTTTGTATTTGTTTGCTCTGTAAGGCTTTGGCTTGTGACAGGCAGCAACTGTGTAGCCCTGGGAGCTGTCATTTTCTGGATAGTGTATGTCTGAATGCCAGTGTGTGTTGGGTTCTATCACTTAGAATGCTGACGTACCGGATTCTGTAACTAAGAATGCAGGGTGAGTTGAGCTCACTCCGACACCTTGAATGCATTTCATGTATGGAATTGTGTCTGGTGCAATGAAGTAAAGACAGGCCATGTTCTACAATATCATTTTAATCTAACCTTATTAGCTCCTGAATCTTCTTTCCCAGCTGTCACTAGAGATAAAATATGTTTACAGTTTCGCATGGCTGATGTCACATGACGGGAAACACTGTCACCTAGATTCAGTGCACAGCATGTTTGCTATCCAGGCCTCGTCCCCTGAGATGCCACTTTCTGTGATTCACTCATTTAGGCGCCACTTTCTGTGTTCCACCAGTCACGTGATACTTTCGGTTTGCAATTCATTCACACATCAATTCCTTTGCTGTATTTTTCTGCTCCTGCTTCCTGGGCTTCATCCAATGAGATGTCGGAGCTTGGCATTCAGCTCCCGCTCTTTGGCCAGCAGGTCAGCACTGTGTTTTTTGAATGCCTCAAACTCCTTCTGAAGGCTCTGCAGATGCTCTTCTGATTCGGCCAGCTGTGTTCTCAGAGTCTGCACTTTCAGATTGGCGTCCAGCTCTGCCAACCCTCGATGGTAGCGCTCTTCGGCACCACGTCGGCCCTGCTCTGCTGCACGAAGCTGCTCCTCCAGTTGCGCCAACTCCCGCTGTTTCTCCTGGATTAC
Organism: Pleurodeles waltl; assembly: GCF_031143425.1. NCBI lineage: Eukaryota > Metazoa > Chordata > Amphibia > Caudata > Salamandridae > Pleurodeles > Pleurodeles waltl. The sequence goes on along the minus strand of NC_090443.1, from coordinate 77,783,109 downwards.
CTTGCCCCTCTGCGTTGAGAGCTGGAGCAGCTCCTGTTTCTCGGCATTTAGTGCCTCCAGCTGTCCTTCTGCAGAGCTGAACGCTTTCTCAACACTCCTCAAATGTGCCTTAGCTTGCTGGCTTTCCTGTAGTGCACGCTGCAATTCGACATTCACGGCTTGCAGTTCTTGAGAGTGGGAGAGCTCTTTTTGTCTCTGTTTTTCTAGAAAGTCTTCTTCTCGGGTCTGCAGGTCGGCCATTTTGTCTGATAACTCCTTCTTCAGTAAAGCCAACTCCTTAACCAAGCGGTCTACTTCTTTCCCCAGCTCGTGTATCTTATCATCCTTCTCTTGTAGAGCATCACTGAAGAGGGCCTTGTTCTCCTGTCGCAACTTTGTATTCTCCTGACGCAGTTCCTCGTTCTGGGCCTTATACTCATCTTTGAACCGGATCATATGTTGGTGATTAGAGGCCAGCTCTGTAAAGCGGCGCTCAAGTAGCTCCGCCCTACGGCCTTCCAGCTTTAGCTGCCCTGCAGCATCCTCCTGCGACGCCTCTAGCTCTGTGTTAATGGCCTCTAGTGCCTGGCAGCGCAGTAGCGTCTCATCAGCCCGCCGCTTCAATGCGCATATGAGCTGCGACTGCTCGTCAATGCGGGACCGAAGCATTGCATTCTCAGTCTTGTCATCCAGCGTCAAGCTGTGGAGTTTCTGTAAGGTGCCCTTTAGGTCGCCCATGTCCCCCATAACTGGGAGATTGTTTCAGGGCCTTCACAGTGCTTGTGTGGGTTTGTGGGGGGCAAGAAGTGGAGGCACTCGCCACTTTACAGGGTCTGCCTTCCAACGATGAGCCCCAAACAGAGTCTATTAAGTTTATAAAAAAATAACGTCTCTTGGGAGATAGATGAAGTGCTGCTATAGTTCTTTTAGAACCACCGACCTGCTGAGAAGGGCCATTACTCTCCAAATATGCAACAGACTGGGGAGTATACTCCTTTAAAAACACAACTGTTGCTGCTGAGAGGCACTGCTTAAAATGACCTCAGTACTGAAAAGTACTGGTCGAGGTCTGACAAAAATACCACCTTTGTGCTGCGTGCCAATGTTGTCTGATTACAAATACGACAATCCTGAGAAGTGCCAGTGTTGTGCCGTCCGACGTGCCACGGCTCGTTAAAGTCCTAGCGGTAGTACCACCTTGTAAAAAGTGGCAATATTGTTGATCGAAAAAAAAAAATAATCCTCAGAACTGCCAAGATCTGTCATCAAAACGGCCAGTCCTCAAATATCCCAAAATGTCCCTATCGATTGCTGATCCATGGCAGCCCGGCTTGCATCTGTTTTAATGATCCACTGAAAAAATATAAAATTCTAGCACTGCAGTCCAGAGACTTCCTGCCCATCTGAAGCCTTGGTTCTTTGATGTCCGTTCGGGAGATGCCAAGAGGTCTCTATGCCGGCCCCCACGTCTGTCGTACTATTCAATAAGTTTATTCGTTGCCTGGGACCGGCCCATGAACCCAGCTGTGCCACGCTGACATGCAGGCCAAATCCTTGCAGCACCGACACTACACCTCGAACCCCGGCGGGGTCCTGGTCAGGCAGCTTGGGACTCCCAGCTCTGCCGTGCCCTCACCCCCTTGGCATCCAGCTGCAAGCTCTGCCGTGCTCCCGGTCCTGGGCTCAGTGCGATACTCTGGTTCTCACCGCAGTGTATACAGCTTGTTTTGGTTGCTAGGGGCGTAAGCACTGACGCCTTCGGCCATGGCAACGGCACTTACTTCTTGTGCCCTCTGATTGGGCCAAGTGTAATTGTGTCGGGACACCAATGGCGAGATAGCTCTTTCACAAACTTCAGCAAGTTTTGTCCTTCTTCACCCCGGATGGGTACAGAACAGTATCAGGCCAGTTGTTAAATATGACGATAGGCTTGAGAAGCTCATTCACCCCCCTCGCAGTAAAAAACGTTTTTTCTGTGCAGGTCTTAAGGACTCTGAAAAATCTCAAATCTGGCAGAAGATAGAATTTGTATATTAAAGAAGGGATTGGCACCCGCGAGTTTCTACAAAATACATGGAAGCCTGCAATCCCTGCATAAAAGTAGAGGTGGCTGAGGCAACAAATTAACTGGGAGATCATTGCCTAGGGTCAGGCTCGGCTCTTGCAGGAGCCGAGTGTTTTCTATGCATTTTATAGATCAATCATCACGTAAAATATAACGTCTCTTCAAAATTAAAAAAAATCTTTCGCATGTGGAAACTTTCACATTGTCACATTTTAGCACGGCACTAGTAAGTACTTTATGAAAAGTGATCATTTTTAAAGATGAACCTCTAGGCAACTAAAAGGCAAGACAATTGGCATGTAAACCGTGTGCTGGCCCAGATTATTAAAGAGTAACGTGATTTGTGGTGGAGACATGTGATGGTGGATGTCGTCTACAGGGGGCGTACTGGAGCTTTGCCACCCATATTGTAACATTTAGTGATACTTCAGACGAAACTGTGCTGTGTGTCATGTTTCTTTTATTCAAAAATGCAAAACAACAATGTTGAAATAATAAAGAGTAACCTTCCTTATGTTAAGGCTTTCTTTTTTATTTCTTTGTGCACCTTTCAGCAGTTTTTATACAGCACAAACTCGGCCCAAAGGTATTTCACCTGCTTTACATAAGCACCCGCTACATTACACAACGTCATTGTTCATAGGAATGGGCAAATTAAGCGATTTGCCCAGAATCACAGAATGTTGTGCGGACAAGACTCGAACCAGTTCACTAGATTCAAAGTTGGCAGCTCTGGACTTAATGCCACATCCAGCATATAGAAGCCACATAAAAGCTTGGCTCGTTATGGGCTCGAGGTTCCAACAGACCCTCGAGCTGAGCCAGAACCAGGGTTCAGGCTTGAGCCTGGATGATCTTTCAGTGGCTCGCTCACCTCTATACATATCCATAGCTCTAATTTCTTGACTGCCGAAGACTTGTGATGTCTCTAGTCGCCTGTAATTAGCTGCTTAAGTGCACTAACAACACATGGGAACTGTGATCCTGAGTGCAAAGTGGGAAGGATCGGTGAGCGTGGGGTCAAATATGTGGCTAAAAAGGAAAAACTATCCTGTAACTATTTTGTTGGCCTTTTGACTTTAACTGCATTTTGAACTAACTGCATTTTAAATTAAAAACCTAAAAGCAAGGTAAATTAATCAGTGGAAAGTTAACTATTTTATGCTTTGCTGTGGTTGCTAATTCGATCACTGCAGATGTCTATGTGTGTCATCAGAGAGCCGCAGAACTGAATCCTGGTTGGTGCAGTGGTGACATATATTTTTAGGGTTACAAAGTTCAGCCTGTAACAGAAAGCAATGTGAATATGTAAGTCATTATTTTTAAGTTTTAAACTTGCATTGCACACACTATGATACAAACTTCCACAAAATGCACAAAACAATTTAAGTTTAAGGTATAAAATATAGATTTTAGTAATATGCAGACTGCACTTAGTGCAAACATTTTTTGTAACTCAATTAAAAGCTCAAACTCCACAGCTCCGCTGGTAACACCCTTATAATACCCATCCAAAGTGTACATCTTTGTAATCAGGATCCTTCAAGTGAGTTCAATCAATTGAAGCCAATACTATCTTCCAAGGAGCATACAGGGAGTGCAGAATTATTAGGCAAATGAGTATTTTGACCACATCATCCTCTTTATGCATGTTGTCTTACTCCAAGCTGTATAGGCTCGAAAGCCTACTACCAATTAAGCATATCAGGTGATGTGCATCTCTGTAATGAGAAGGGGTGTGGTCTAATGACATCAACACCCTATATCAGGTGTGCATAATTATTAGGGAACTTCCTTTCCTTTGGCAAAATGGGTCAAAAGAAGGACTTGACAGGCTCAGAAAAGTCAAAAATAGTGAGATATCTTGCAGAGGAATGCAGCACTCTTAAAATTGCAAAGCTTCTGAAGCGTGATCATCGAACAATCAAGCGTTTCATTCAAAATAGTCAACAGGGTCGCAAGAAGCGTGTGGAAAAACCAAGGCGCAAAATAACTGCCCATGAACTGAGAAAAGTCAAGCGTGCCGCTGCCACGATGCCACTTGCCACCAGTTTGGCCATATTTCAGAGCTGCAACATCACTGGAGTGCCCAAAAGCACAAGGTGTGCAATACTCAGAGACATGGCCAAGGTAAGAAAGGCTGAAAGACGACCACCACTGAACAAGACACACAAGCTGAAACGTCAAGACTGGGCCAAGAAATATCTCAAGACTGATTTTTCTAAGGTTTTATGGACTGATGAAATGAGAGTGAGTCTTGATGGGCCAGATGGATGGGCCTGTGGCTGGATTGGTAAAGGGCAGAGAGCTCCAGTCCGACTCAGACGCCAGCAAGGTGGAGGTGGAGTACTGGTTTGGGCTGGTATCATCAAAGATGAGCTTGTGGGGCCTTTTCGGGTTGAGGATGGAGTCAAGCTCAACTCCCAGTCCTACTGCCAGTTCCTGGAAGACACCTTCTTCAAGCAGTGGTACAGGAAGAAGTCTGCATCCTTCAAGAAAAACATGATTTTCATGCAGGACAATGCTCCATCACACGCGTCCAAATACTCCACAGCGTGGCTGGCAAGAAAGGGTATAAAAGAAGGAAATCTAATGACATGGCCTCCTTGTTCACCTGATCTGAACCCCATTGAGAACCTGTGGTCCATCATCAAATGTGAGATTTACAAGGAGGGAAAACAGTACACCTCTCTGAACAGTGTCTGGGAGGCTGTGGTTGTTGCTGCACGCAATGTTGATGGTGAACAGATCAAAACACTGACAGAATCCATGGATGGCAGGCTTTTGAGTGTCCTTGCAAAGAAAGGTGGCTATATTGGTCACTGATTTGTTTTTGTTTTGTTTTTGAATGTCAGAAATTTATATTTGTGAATGTTGAGATGTTATATTGGTTTCACTGGTAATAATAAATAATTGAAATGGGTATATATTTTTTTTTGTGAAGTTGCCTAATAATTATGCACAGTGATAGTCACCTGCACACACAGATATCCCCCTAACATAGCTAAAACTAAAAACAAACTAAAAACTACTTCCAAAAATATTCAGCTTTGATATTAATGAGTTTTTTGGGTTCATTGAGAACATGGTTGTTGTTCAATAATAAAATTAATCCTCAAAAATACAACTTGCCTAATAATTCTGCACTCCCTGTATACATTTGTAGATTAGTTAGTTTCACACTTCTACATTTCTTTCGGGCAGCAGGCACCCTGGCAAGAAGGTTTGTTTCTTGTTTGTTTGTCTGTCCCCCACCTTGGCTTCAGTGTTGCTCAAATGAGAATTTAACTTTAAAAAAAGAAGACAAGAGTCATTTGGCAAAACAGGAACAGGTTGTTTAATTAAACATTACGCCTGGGAGAGCAGTTACAGAACCGGAGTCTGAAGACTGTCTCTCAATGTACATCAGTTTGGAGCATTTTTTATACATTTCTTTGAATACCATAAAGTAATAAAAAACATTCCTTTCTTGATTAAGAATGAGAACAGTTGTCATGGAATAATAACTAATGCAGGTGGGCCTCGACCTTTCGTGGACACAATTTGGGTCAGCCGGTAATGTGTCCAGATGTCCGGCCTGAGGGGCTCATGGTCGCTGCATGTGCTGTGTTCTGATTGGATGTGTGTTCCTAACTATATGTGGCATCTAACTTTATTGTGTTTTTGGGAATGTGGGCACACTTCTAGTCATGTGTGTTTTATTGGGGCCAATCTATTGGGACCATTGTAGTGTTGCTGCGCCTAATTGTGGGATGTGATCTAAGTTTCCTGTTTGTGTGTTTGCCTGTTGGGTACATGTTACCCCACCTATGACCTGTCAGTCAGCATCCTCTGGCCTAGGTCTTAGGGCCTGCCTGCCTGACCATGTACGTTCATGTCAGGTTTGACGGAGAATTAACCACGGGGGAATCAAATAATGATGATACAACTTTGTTCTTATATCTGAATACATCGTTGATTAATTCAATATGAACATTCCCCCCTCTAGTTGAATTTTCAACTACACCATCAAACCCACACAACATGACAGTCATATTGTTGGGGATTTGTTGTCCCTCTTCCCTAGCTACCTCCATTCTGCCCAATTTGAGGACTCCGTTTTTACAGCAGGAAACCTCCACTTGCAGGAAAAAACACAAAAGTAGTAACACAATAAAAACGGGCAACAATGACGTGCACAGACCGGTCAGCCACCGGGGGAGCCAGGAGAAGCAGTTCATGAACCACTCCTGCTCAGGAGCATCTCCCTCTTCACCCACGTCTTTCAGTAGTCGGTGAAATGCTTGAATGGCAAGAGTCAGAGTTTCATTGTCCAAGTCATTGCCAGACATGAAAGTACAGCAAGATGCACCAATCTTCATGCAGACCCCACCCACCATTGCAGTCATCTTGTCCCAACACATGCCGATGTTGCATCATCATGAAGCGGATAGTTCCCAGTTCTTCCTTGATTGCATTAAGGCTGAGCTCAGTACTGTTCACATCATTTTGAGCATTTCCAACCTGGTTATTTGCAACCAGCGGGCATTTGCTTTTGTCTGCACCGTGAAGAAGGGTATGGACCCTCCTGCTGACACTTGAGCATCAGTGAACAGTCTGAACTCCTCTGGAATGTCCTTGTACTGAGCCGAGCCAAAATTATCAGCAGTTCTTTTCTCTGGAGCCTGATGCAACAGAGTTGTCTTCTTCCTTAGCAGGTGTTGGTACAGTTCTTACAGAATTGCTCCAGGAAAGACCAGGGTCAGGGTATGTATGGTGATGAGGGAGCAGAGGCCACACTATCCGTGGACGAGCTGGGTGTAAGCAAACTCGCCGCTTTGCCAGTAGGTGTCCATCATCGTGGAGGTGCCCCATTGCATGTCCAGAATGTTCAGGATTATGCCACAGTTTTCATTCGTGCCCAGCGGAATAGTTCCTTACCCTCTGAAACATAAGGAATACAGCTTGAGTTTACGTACAATTAGGGGTTGCCCCTTCCCTTCTATCCACCTGTACCTATCTATCTGTGTGTCCCAGATTTCTTGATGCGGGGTATCCACACTGCTAGTCAACCCTCCCCTACGAGACCCATTTCCCTTCACATCATCGAGGTGGATGCCCTGCACTGAAACTCCAAATCTGCGGTCCACTTGTTAACAAAGACGGCCCCAGACACGCTAAAGGCCACCCTGGGACCACAGATGGAAGTAGGGGTGGATATGTTAGTACACTGATTCAGAGGTTTTGCTACCTCTGCCGTGAGGTCTTTTAGCATTTACATAGCCACATTATTTAGTCCTGGGCCTGTGCCCTCTCACCTAGTTACATTGTGCTTTTATTCTTTTTATTATTTTAGCAAAGCTTAATTTTTAGTGGAGATGCTTTCATACTTTCATCAGTTGCCCTTCCACGCAGACTTTGTTATTCATTTATTTGCATGTCATTTTCACCCTGTGCTCAACCCAAGGCTGTGAATAATATTTACCGGGTATTGCTGGTCCAAACAGTACATTGTGTACCCTACACAGAAAAATACATGTTTTCACGGCAGGGCAGTTCTTAGAATAACAGATATGTTGTTATAAAACACTACACTGCCCACACCAGGGTAGAGGAGACATTCCAGCCAGCTTGCCATCTCATGCTGCACGTCGTCGCGGTTTCTGCAGAAACCTTTCAGTTCCTCTTCATCTATGTGGGAGGATTCCCAGCAGACTAGTGGACCTCTACTTTATCTCTGAATGCAGGTATGGGAATTGGGCTTCCTTCCCGGGACCAGAAGGGCAGATTAGGGCTAACACTGCTATTTGTTTTCATGTAGGAACTTGTAGTGTAGGTAGAGATGTTAGGGGCACTTCTGTGACACCATGGTGGGACTCTTCTTGTGTTTCATTTTCCTGGCCACTGCTGTGATAACGCTGTGTTTCATTATCCTCATGATCTTGTTAGCGCGTCTGAGCCTTGATAAGTAAACTTACAAGGAGGTCTACGAACCTTTGGACCACGTTCGGGGACTTCCCAGTACGAGATGTCTTTTTGGCATCACAAATCAATAGATCAATAACCCTATCAATATTCTTAGTAACTAATCAATGAGCTAATCACTAACATTTAATAAGAATCAATAGTTGAACACACCATGACCTTTCAGTCACGAATAACCACCACAAACTAGTTAAGTGTTAAGATATTTATTTCCCTATTGGTTACAATCTAATATCATCTCGGTTAATCTCATTAGCAATAAATCTCATTAGAACTCTTCTAATTAGCAATTTAGAACACAATTAATCAAAGCATAGAGAATATTCATTCAGTATTTAGACACGTCATTAATATGAAGCAACCTAGCAAAGTCTCAGTAATACATGATTCAATAAAGCATGAACTCAGTCATTTGTCTATTTGCATAAGATATTTGTGAATGCCTTAACTAACCTCAAATTAGCATTAGCATGTTGGGCTTCATGCAAAACATTTAGAAACACAAATTTAGAAAACATCTAAACTATGGCCTATATCAAAAATATTAGTTGGTACCTAGAAAGAAAGGCAAACAGACAATAACAAATTTGCATCAGATAGTTACCAATCCAACAGATCAGCAAACAGCGCCAGTCTTCGTCTCAGGACATCAGTCGATTCACCATCAGCAGAGACAGGACGAGACAAAGTCTTAATATAGCATAGCTACAGAATGAACTCTCTTCCCTCATATGGAGGAGAAGTTAGCATCAAGCAAAGAATGGGTAGAGGATGGTTTAGAGTATCAGGACAAAGCAACAGAGTGGAAAGTCTCTGTGAGTGAGTGAAGTTTCTCCTCTGAGCTCTGTTTCTCCTTGGGTTACTCTGTTAAATCAAAACTGTCTAATTAGCCCATAACTCCCTATTGGATAATAATTGGTGCATCATTATCTCTGTCCAATAATTCTTCACAACTTGCCAGAATTTTCCACAAACCACAGTTCTCATGTCGCGGATTGGTCTATGATATTGACGTCTTCATCGGTTGGAATCTCAGGTAGAAAAAGTTACAGTTTACGCTCCAGTCAGTGTCTCCATTGTTTTCTCTTACTACAGCTAACCTTGCATCTGCTACAAATTACACTGTTGCATTCAGCAAGAACGTCTCCTTGAGCAAGTCGGTTCTCATGAGAAAGAATTTACTGCGGCTACACACATAACTTCTGGAAAAGTACAGCTTCATGTCCTTCAAGAAAACAGCACATTGCATGTTAGAAAATGCAGTTTAACATGAGACCAGGCAGCTAGACCCAGACCCTCGCTAAGCTAAGGCCTATCAATTAATAAGCAACTTCTTACTACATAACTCTAATTATGATATGCTAATACAGATTCAAAACAATATTGCATAAAATTCAGAATTAACAAGCTTTCATTAGTTTTCGTATACATTGGTAGCCACTCCCCGTGGGCACATTTCAAACGCGTGCATTCATTTCTATGTTAACACATTTTCTATGTAGCTTCATCGCACAATATATTGCAAGCTTCTCATGTTAATATTGCTTTTAAAAGACACACTCCAACAATCCCTCCTCTGATGACTCTTGTCATCACACAAAACTTTCCCCCAAAATTTTACATCCTAAAATTCTTTCAACTCTATCTCCTCTCTTATTGGCTTCCCCTTTGATTTTTCCCTATACAATTTTTCCCCTTTGTTTTTCTTCCCTCCTCTTATTATTTTTCGCCATTTTCAATTTTATTCTTTTGCTAATTTTACATGCCACCCACAATCGAAATAGGCAAGCTATAACAATCAATATCCCCTGTACTATTTTAGACAATATCCCATGCCAAATGTTACTAAGCCAATTTCACACTGAAGCAAATCCTTTCCCAAACTTCTCCCAGACACCTGGTTCTTTCAACTCCTCTAAGTCTGTACTATCCATAGTCAAGTTAGTAAGCATACTTCTAATCTCATTACTATTATCTGGTATACATGCGCAACAATGACGCTCATTAAGCATTCTACAGACTCTGCCATTTTTCGCTAAAAGAATGTCTAAAGCAAGCCTGTTTTGAAGAGTCATAGCCCTCTCCGCAGCAAGTTCAGTATCCATCAGGAGTATAGCCCCTGAAAAGTTTGTCAGCATGTTATCCACAATAGTAGACAACTTCCGAATCTTTATGGAGTTCAAGATAACTCCCATATATGTCTCCTACTACACCAGCAGCAGTTTCTCTCTTCTGTCTAGTACGATGTAGAACAGACCATTTTGGAAACCTTTTCAAATCGTCAAGTTGATATATCTTTGGGAAAACTATCCCCAAATAACATGTCCCATACCATCCCTTTGGAAGACGGTAATAAGCATTAAGTCCACATATGTAATAGATCCCTGGGATCGCTGAATCCTGACAATTTAACATGAACGTCCATTTACTCTGAAACAAAAACACATGCTTACATTCACTCATTCCCACAAACACATTGTCATAATATGATTTTGACCTAGATATGCAAAGCTTCCCTACGTGTAATGCATCTAAAGCTAGCTTCCCTTGTTCCCTAATTGCACCATACCCTTCACTACTAGCAAAAACCCACTGCTGCAATCCTTTTTCTAATCTGCCCTTTAATGCCCTTCTTCTATCTTCCGTGTGATCTACAAAGCTCTTCTCTACCGGTGTAAGCAAGCATGTCAAATTATTACAGTGTGCATAAGATGTACTAATCGTCAATGTCGACTCAAAGAATCCTTTAACTAACTTTATACTATAGTATCTAGCTACCCCACTCAACTCCTCTATTATAGGCACATAAGAAAACACAAGGTCATAATTCAAATAGAAATATTGAATCTCTTCCTGGTTATAGAATCTTGTTAGTAACAGGCTACAATGTATCCCATAAGTTAGTGGCAGACTATGATAGGTATCCCCCTCTTGTACCAAAACAGGAATCTGTGTACACACAAAGCAATCCTTCGCATCCATTTTGTCAACATACTCACTCAGCAAGCGATAGAAAACGTTAGTTGAGAGTTCCCCTTTTGCATTAGTTCCCTAATGCAAATATCTCATTCCCAGCATAAACCTCTCCCAAGCTATTAGTGCAGTGGTAGTCTCAGGAATTGTAGCATTGTTAGCCCCACTCTTATCCATTAGTGTCATACCTACAACAACAACCATAATGAATATCACACACACAACACCTAAACCAACACCCAAATATTTACAATGCCTACTCCCTCTATTATCCTGCCTAGTGTTAGCCATGATCTGTAAAGAATCAGAAAGTGAAGAATAGTTCATTCAAACAACAACAGAGGATAGTTAGAATGAATTTTTCTCTTTTTTTTTTTTCTTGCAGCAAAGTCAAACAAGTGAAAGTCTTCCTTCAGCAATTATTTACAGCTTTCAGCTTCACTGCCGGGATCCTTGTCAATTCAGGTTAGCAGCTTGTCAAAATCAGGTTCAAAGTTAATTCAGGTTTTAAAGTCTCATCCGGTAAATTCTCAGTCTCTTTTCTCAATTTTTTCTTTAATTCGATCTTTACACCAATTCAGTCTCTTCAGCCAGACTCAGGTGTCAAAGTACTGACCTGGAGTCTCTCGATCAAAGCAAAATGCCAAGAACTCTTGTTGCCATTCAGCTGTCGTTGCATACGCCCATTCAGGACCCGCGTACCTTCTGTTTGCTATTCTATTTCTCTTCAACTTGCGATCACCTTGCAACTCTCCTTCACTTAAATCTTCTCTCCTTGTTGTATCAACTTCTTCCTCTATTGCATCTTCGACAACCACTTCTCCCTTTTTCACTTGCAATTCTGGCCACTTGTCTCCTTTCAGTATCTCTCTGGTCTTTGCTTTCCTGTGGCAACCCTTCGCCCTCTCTTGGCTCTATGGTGGGTTCTCTTGATGGACCTGCAATCTGCTCAGGAGGAGTTTGGACACTCTGACTCTCTTCCACTTCAACTCCTTCGCCTTCTGGGTCTGTCAAATGCTCTAGCTCATTCCCACAACCGTCTGCTTCTGGGAGAACCTCCCTCTGACTAGGCTCTCCTGCTGCCTCAGTTGAGGTAGGCTCACCGTCACCCCTCTGGATCTCTTCTCCTTCGTCTCTTACTGGAGTGACCAAGTCGTCCTCAATGGGCTCTCCTTTTGTCTCAGTTCCCCTTCGATCACTCTCCGTCCCTGAGACTTCCTTCTCTGTTGTTGGTACTTTCAACAACTCAACTTCCTCATCAGTCGGACACGTCACCTTTTTCGTGAGACTGGCGTGGAATCAGTTTGGAGTTCCCGCACACTTCACGGCAGTAGTAGTCGTTAGTATCACTTGATATGGCCCCTTCCAACGTGGCTCCAAACACGTCTTCCTTACATGTTTCTTGATGACAACCCAATCACCAGTTTTCAGGTTGTGCCCTGGATCATTTATCGGTGGCAGGGTGGTAGCTTCCACCTGGTGAGAAGAAGAGCGGATCACATCAGCCAGACCCTTGCAGGAGTCCAACACCATATCATCTGTGATATTCACAAGAGCATTCGCAGGCACCACGGGCAATCTCATAGCTCGACCCATGAGAATCTCACGAGGGGACAGTCCTGTTTTCTTGTTAGGTGTATTTCTCATTGACATTAACACCAAAGGTAATGCATCGGGCCATTTAAAATTTGTGGCTGCACACATTTTCGCCATTCGCGACTTCAGGGTACCATTCATCTGTTCCACTAGTCCTGATGCTTCAGGGCGGTAACTACAATGCAACTTCTTCTCAATGTTCAGTGCTGCACACAGCAACTTAACCACCTCGTTGTTGAAGTGGCTTCCCCTATCTGATTCTAAAGATCGGAAACCCAAAACGTGGTATCAATTCCCTAAGCAGCAGCTTCGTTACTGTGAGGCTGTCACTCCTGCGTGTAGGGTACGCTTCAATCCAATGGCTAAAGATACATATGAGAGAGCGTAGTTTGAATGTATCAATTATTAGAAGTGTGATGCTTATATAAATGTCTAACAATGCCGCATAGAAAACGACAATAAATAGTAGTTTGCTTAACGTGCATTTGAATTATGACTATGAAATGTGAAATTACCATTGTGTACACAAGCTAATGTCGGTTATGAAAAATGATTGTTTGCATTATGATTAGTCGAGCATATTTTAGCGTTTACAATATTGCATTTGTATCAAAACCCATAGGCCTTAAGTTAGCGTGAGCTGTGGATTTAGCTGCCTAGCTCTCATATTAAAGCATTTTTCTCTGTTTTTCAGTGTGCTGACTCACAAAGGGCCATGACCCTGCATTTGTTCCTTTTTTTCCGTTTCATGTATCTATACCGGTTTAGTTCCCATCCGCATGCTAGCTGCTTTAGTATGAGTTTTATACAATTTGAAACAAAGTAGATTAAAAGAAATGTACAAGGACATTTTACCATGGACAAAGGAACTTATGACCTGAGAAACGTGCCAAGATGATGAACTAATCCAGGATGTGCCACCTCCGAAGACGTCAATTATGAAGACCAATCAAAGTGTTGTAAATTATCGTGGGGTGACAATTGGAATTACCTAATGTATAATTTGATAGGTTAAAGATAGTGGGTATAGTGAATGACCAATAGAATTTTTGGGGAAGGTTTTACGAAAAGGGGATAAAAACTCATGTCACAGAAGGAACGTTAGAACTAGGTAGGGAATGCTATTGACTTCATCCAGAAACTCTGTCACTCTGTTTGGCGATTTGAGACTTAATAAATCATCCTCACCCATAAACTGTCCCTTACACTTCTCCTCCTTATGAGGGAAGTGTCCCCTGTCTCTTAGACGAAGGTAGACTGAAGGCGATCTGACTGGTGTCCTGAAGACGAAGACTGATCCTGTGTGCTGACCTATTCCTGGAGGGTAATTATGACAATGCGAATTACAATTTGTCTGTTTGCTTTTCCTTTCTAGGTACCAACTGCTGTGTTTTTTAATAGAGGCCATAGCTAGATGTTTTCCATATTTGTGTTCTAATTTGTTTTGCATGAAGCCCAACATGCTGATGCTAATTAGGGGTTAGGTTAGGAGTTCACTCTGACTGACGTATTAGACAAATGACTGACGTTACGCTATGCTGAACTAAGACTTAAGTGATATTCTTCTATTCTGATCTATGTTCACGCCGTGCTATATTCTTATGTTTGTAATCCTCGCATTAATGAAATCTTATCACAGTTGCCATATTGTGACTATACTCTTATGTTTCTTGATTTTGAGATTAACTCTGCTGCTTGTAGATTGTAATCAATAGGGAATAAAATTCATAAAATTCTATCAACAGGTCTGGTTATTCATGGCTGAAAGGTCATGGATGCGTCGACAATTTGATTAATGCCTTATTCCAAAGTAAAGTACATTGTGGTGATAAATATTGATGAAATTATTGATATATTGCTTGACATATTGATCAGTTATCTCGTCCTACGGTGTCTCACCACTGGGTCACAAGATTCATTGGCCTAAAACGAGTCCTAATGTGTATAAAATTGACATAGAAGGACGCGTTAACACATACAAACACCAGCACATATCTCAAACCTCCATACACAGGCATCTCAATAAAATCCAATTGCATTCTGCTAAATGGACTTCCAGTTCTCCCAATGTGGCTCAAATTCACCACTGTCCCTTTCCCCGCATTCATCTGTTGGTAGATGACACACCTATGGCGGATTACTTCTGCAGCTTGTCTGAACTTCGGGTTAAACCAATGAATTTTAAACAACCTGATCATGGCATCTCTCCCAATATGTGCTTGACCATGGTAAAACCTTGCAAATTGTGACAAAAGACTGTTCGGCAAGACCATTTTCCCTTCATCTGAGACCCACAAGTCATCCGGTCTTTGTACGCATTGCATCCTAACCCAAGAACGCTTCTCATCCTTGCTGGCACGGCCCTGCACCAATCTCAATTCGTCTAGTGTATCAATCACCCTTAAGGCGTAACCCGTGCATGTCTCATTTTCGTTTTAAGGCAACAATTCCCATTGATCCTTAAACGATGTACAGTTCAATGCGCAAAACCTTGCGACTTGATCTGCATATCCATTTCCCAATGAAACAAAGTCTTGTGACTTCAAGTGTGCGCTGAATTTCACCACAGCAATTTCATGAGGTAACTGAATCGCGTGCAACAGCTCCTTAAATCTCCCACCATTTTTCACTGGCGAACCAGAGGAGGTCAAGAAACCCCTCTGTGACCACAATTGGCCAAAATCATGGACAATTCCGAATCTGTACCGGCTATCAGTATAGATAGTCACTTTCAACTGGGCAGAGGCATGGCAAGCTCTAGTAAGAGCAACCTGTTCAGCTACTTGAGCAGAATACACTCCTTGAAGCCAAGACGATTCCAGGATACCAGAAATCGTACATGCAGCATATCCAGCTCTCAGCACTCCTACTGAGTCTCTCAAACATGAGCCATCGACAAAAATAGTTTGGTCATTTTCTTCCAATTGGGTATCTTTAATATCAGGCCTCGGTTTGGTGCACATTATGGTTACCTCAAGACAATCATGTTCTACATCTGCGACATTTTCAACCTCTGTATTTTCACTTGGAAGCAAAGTTGCCGGGTTCAATACTGTACATCTTTTCAACGTTACATTTGGTGACCCCAATATAATCGTTTCATATTTAGTCAGTCTTGCATTTGTCATGTGCTGCGTCTTAGTAGGGGTCAACAGGATTTCAACTGAGTGAGGGACCATGACCGTTATTGGATTTCCCATCACTATACCTTCACACTGTGTGAGGCTTTGTCCAACTGCTGCTAATGCACGCAGACAACCCGGTAAGGCTGCTGCAACTGGGTCCAAAGTAGCTGAAAAATATGCTACTGGTCGGTTTACACCTCCATGGACCTGTGTCAAGACAGACAAGGAACATGCATCACATTCATGACAAAACAGAACAAAAGGCTTCGTGTAATAAGGCATACCTAAAGCTGGAGCCCTGCACATGCTTTCTCTTAACTCAGTAAACGCTTTAATTTCCTTCTCTCCCAACACTATGACATCCGGCCCATCTTTGACCATCAGTCTCACAATGGCTTGGAGATGACTGAGAAATTTGGGATCCACGGACGACAGTAACCCACCATTCCTAAAAACATCCTAACATCTCTCCGTGTTGTTGGGGGATTCATCTGTAATAGTGCAGTTACTCTTTCCTGGGATAACTTCCTCGACCCTTTCTCAATTTGAGGAGCAAGTACTTCACTTCTTTCCTGGCAATATTGCAACTTCTTTGGGGACACTTTGAGTCTGTTCTTTCCCAGGTGATTCATTAAGGCAATCGAATCATACTTGCACTCATCCCTTGTCTTGGATGCAATCAACAAATCATCAATGTACTGCACTAGAGTCGATTGGAAAGGCAGCTCCAATGACTACAAATCTTTCTTCAGTCTCTGATTGAATATGGAAGGCAATTCTGAAAACCCTTGAGGAATTCGACACCAACTGTAGATCTTGTCCAGGAATTTAAAACTGAAGAGAAATTGGCTGCCCTCATGAAGAGGCACAGAAAAGAACGGTTGGGACAGATCAATTACTGTGAACCATTCTGCATCGTATGGATCTGAAACATAATCACAGCTGGATTTGGCACCACTGGGCAGCATTTCACCACTATGTCATTGATTTTTCTCAAATCTTGGACAATCCGAACCTTCCCACAAGGCTTTCTCAGTCCCATTATCGGTGAATTACATGGACTGCTCACCACTTCTTTTAAGACTCCCTGCTTTACAACGTCTGCAATTAATTGTGCAACCTTTATAAGGACATCTTGTGCCATATGATACTGCGGTATCTGGGGGAACGTAACATTTGGCTTCACACTGACTTTAACTGGCTCTACTCCTTTTATCAGTCCTACTTTTTTCCCTGTTAAGTCCCACACCTTCTCTTGGACTGTTCCCTGCAAGTCTGCCAGGAGATCAGCCACAGTAAACATCGGGAAGAAATTAATCAGAGGATACTCCTCGTCTGTGGTCTCCGTTTCAAGCTCTGAAGCCTGTTCCTCCCCTTTATCATCGCTTTTCGTCTGAACCTCAATCCCTTCATTGGAACAGGTGATGGAACACCTCGTCTTGCACAGTAAGTCTCTTCCCAGTAAGGATACGGGACTTGAATCGCAAACCACAAATCTGTGCAATCCTTGGAAAGTGCCAAGCTCAACCTGAACCGGATCTGTGATCGGGTTAGTCAGGAGTTGGTTTGCTACTCACACTACCTTGACTGTCCGCCTCGAAAGGGGCAGTTTCTGAACCTCTGCACTTCTGACTGTAGAGCGGTAAGCTCCTGTGTCAACCAAGAATGAAACCTTATGACCCATTACCTTCCCCTGAACATAGGGCCCTTTCTGATCTACCTCTAAGGACGCTGCAAGCCTACACTCTTCACTATCTGAACTCTCATTGGACCATTCATCGTTTATTCCATTCTCACCACGTAATGGATACTGTTGCACTGTGTTATTTTGACTCATTCTTTGACCTGTGACCTGTTGAGGAAGCATCATGGGTGCTGTTCCATTGGCGCTAAAGGCACTTGCATTTGCTGTCTAGGTACCATGGGAACCTGCTGTTGCATTTGCTGTAACTGCATCAGCTGTATACGTGGCATCTGCACCTGCTGCATGTATTGAAACCCTTGCGTTTGATTTACATTATTCTGGAAATTCGGATTTGGACCCCTCAGTCTCGCATTTTGAAATGAACTGATATCATTGCTTTGCTGAACAACACCCTCATGCACCATCATCGGGCACTCCTGTTTCCAATGTCCAACGACCCCGCAAGCATGACAAGGTAACATCTTTTTCATTCCCTGTACATCGTTTTGAACCACTACAGTGTTCAAATCTGGACTTCGGTTCACAAAACCTCCTTTACCGCTACCTCTCACTTGCGCCTGAAACATCCTGTTGCCTTGCGGCTGTTGAACCATCTGCTGTAGGCAACCTCCCTGCATCCCTGACTGTGCTGCCTTAATTTGCATCACCATCGCTTTCTCTTTCAACTTTCTCTGCTTCAACTCAATTTCGTCACTACAGTACTTCGCATACTACAACACCTCATCAATCGGCTTTGCTTGCCAGCAAATCAAGTGACTCTTAACCATCTGGCTAATCTCAGGTCTCAACCCTTCAACAAATCTAAACACAAGGTGGTTAATATCCTTTGCCTCAACAACCTCTGTACCACTGTAGTGCTTGAACGCCTTCAACAACCTCTCATAGTAGGCATGTATTGACTCCTTGGCTTCCTGAGCCGTACGATCAATCTTTTGCCAATCAATATTCTTCGGCGAAACTCTCGATTTCAGAAACTCAATCACCTTATAGTAGTACTTCATCACCTCAGGAGACGGTGCTCCTGTGATCCTGTCCCTTGCCGGTTCCTCGGTCGGCCAATCCACGCTCCTCTTGCACTCAAGCCACAAATTAGCTGCAACTATGATCTCAAAGAGAGTATTCAGGTCTTCCCAAAGGCATTTCGCAAGCTTCACAATCTGTCTGTCTGCTGATACCACTCTATCGGCTTCTCCCTCAGCCTGGGAGAGTCATTCGTAAATGATAGAATATCACCTCTTGTCCACAGTACATGGACGAGAACCCCTCCGGCAGTCTCTCTCATTGGTAACATCTTTACCGTACCGGTATCCGGCAATGTTCTTGCTGGCTGCTCTATGCAGTCATCTTTCCTCTTGTCTCTTTTCTTCGCCCATCTGCCTTCCCACTTTTCTAAAGCTCCCCAAACTTGTGCACTCTGCAGTATCTCCTTGAGGTGTGCCTTCATCCCAGTAGACCTCATGTGTTCAAAATCCTTAGGCTCAAAATCTAACCTATAACTTCTCTTCACATGTTTTGTATTTTCTAAATCTATGCTGTACTTATCTGCCAAATTTTCCAACCTCTGGTGCACCCTGCTCACTTCTCTAGTTATATTTGGACACAAGTATCTCAGTTCTGCTTCCGTGTATGACTCTAACCTGTTCACTCCCATGCTCCCTTCAACAAGTTCATTTGCCTCCACGCACAACCTCACAAAATTCAGGTGTTCTTCTCCTTCCGTTCTCCCTGCAGCTACAGGAGCAGTCTGTGGAGTATTAAGCTTGTCTAGCCAGTCAGTCAGCTGCTGTGCTGTTAAACCCTGTAATGAGATATTTCCTGCCTGTGCTAAAGGTGTCTGTGGCATATTCACATTTGAGATCTGCGGAGTTAACAGTCCCGAACCTGTATGTCTCATTGCCTCTGGAGGAGCCCCAATCGGACTGAAGTTTAATAGGGACCTAGGTCCTTCAAATGTCGGTTCCACTGGAGTCATTCCTTGGGAACTTCCTACAAACCCTCCTCTTGTCATCTCTTGAGTCATTACCTCTTGATCGCATACACTAGGCTTCGCCTGCACATACAATGGTACTGGTGGGCCAACTGTAATAGGCAAAGATATGGCGGCTGGCCTCTGCCTGTTCCCCAAAACCTGTGAAGGACTAACTCCCATATTCTGGCTCATCACTGGTACCATGTTTGATTGCGACCGGTGACCGAAGTATAATTCGGAACCATATGCTGCTGTACCTGTGGCAGTAAAGGTGGAGTTGGCTCAGCCTGAATCAACTTGGGTCCCCCATATATTGGCTCTGTCGGCATCATCAGATTTGTGGTAGTCTCTAAAATTGGGACATCGGGGTAAAGTCTCTGAACCTGTGGTGGTTGCAACTGAGATTGCATACCGTGGGCAGTGGACACGCCAAAACTACTCTGCACCGGGACTGGTGTCGAGACAGGACTAACCTGTATCGGATTCTTTGTCACCTTCTCTTGGGTCAAACCTGCAGGACATGTACTAGTACTCCGTCTATTGTCATCTATCGCATATGGCGGCGGTCGATCATTCGGTAACTGATTAAGGAACTCATCATCGTCTCAGTCCTCTACTTCTGACCAAGGCTTCCTAGCCTCTTTGTCTTCGGAAGGACTTTTGTCAGTCTTAGAAGTGGTTTTTCCCCCTTTGTCTTCACCTTCTTGAGCTATTGCTGGAAACAGCCTGACTCCATCTATTGTTTCTCTTCTCCAAACCCTTTGTGCACTATTCCACTTAGCCTCCGCTAGTGTCTTTTCTGCTTTCCTCATTCTCCTCTCAAATTTCTGTTGCTGCTGTCGTATTGCCATCAGCTCTTAAATTGCTAATGCCTCAAACTGTGCTGACCTCGGAGGTGGCTTTAGCTCATTTAGCACCCTTCGCAAATTTTCCAAAATCCTCAAATTGAACGTTCCGTGCTCCGGAAACGCTAAGCACCCCTCTTTCTCTGTAGCTTTGTACCACTGCTTTAGCCAAAGACATGGCGCAACCCCCTTTTCCTCCATTAGAGCATAAGCCGGTGTATCCTCTGGCGGTGTAACCTCCCCTACACTCACGGTAATATATACGTCTCCCCTCAAGACGCTCTTTAAAGCCTTGAAAAAAATTCATTTTTACGTCTTTTATTTTGTTCACAATCAAATCAGGAAGTGACTTTGATTCCCAGAACTCTTTTCGCCTACCTTCTCAACCAATTGCCTCTCATGGACAGCTGCCAATCTGTTCGCGACCCTTCTCACTAACCAACCTATCCCAGCGCGGCTCCGATGACGTCACACTCACAAACACTGCGGCTGACAAAGTCTTGCGGCTTGTCTTCCCACTCTCGATTCACACAAACTAATGCAATATATTGCGGGCACCAACCAAATAAAACTCAAAATTTGCTGGTTTACTCCAGGAAAGGGTAACACAATCGCTTCAGAACTTTACAGAGATTTCGCTTAGCCTCGGCCGCTACTCTCTCCTTCTCAGATCCCGCACTCGCAAGCAAAATTTGACCCGCAAATTTTACTCTCAACTTGTCAATGGATTATTGTTCTAGTGCACTTTAGAACTCACCAAATCTCCATCGAAGTTTTCATTCAGTCACCTTGACTCATACTCGACTTGTCGGCTTCACCATCGACCTATTAAACTGCACAAATTACAACATAAACCAAGTGTCTCATACACTTATCAATATACTCCAGAGTTTTAGACCACGCAGGGTCCGTACATCATCAACAACCATTTGGACAATTTTTTAGCACAAAGCGCCACACTCACATGAAGTTCGCCGACTTCCCTACTCTCATACTGCGGAGTACGCACACTCCTACTAAAACATCATCATCTGGCCTAAAATCCTCACAAATTCACAATTCACCTGCGATATGCAAAAGCTGTGCAAGCGCAAAATCTACTTCGTTCACACTATCACTGGAATGCCGAGGACATACTCAAACTTCCTTCAGCAAGCTCCGAGATTCCGGGAAAGTCATTTGGGGTTTAGGGGCACATCATCTCTCCAATTTGCATCCTTGAAAAAGAATAATTTTTCCAACTAAATTTTTTTCCGATACACCTTACTTACTTCCAAACCACGCCAGTCAATTTCTACCAAAACCCAACACCTTTTCTAGCAACAGTCTGTCCAACCGTAGTCCCTTGTACTGGGCCTCCAAAGGGCCAAACCATCCGCACTACTACTAAAACTGTTATCAAACCGTGCTCTTTTGTACTGGGGCCCCAAGGGGCCAAACCATCACCTCTGCTACCAAAAACTGTTAGCGCGTCTGAGCCTTGATAAGTAAACTTACAAGGAGACACACTTAGGTCGACGAACCTTTGGACCACGTTCGGGGACTTCCCAGTACGAGATGTCTTTTTGGCATCACAAATTAATAGATCAATAATCCAATCAATATTCTTAATAACTAATCAACCAGCTAATCAATAACATTTAATAAGAATCAATAGTTGAACACACCATGACCTTTCAGTCATGAATAACGACAACAAACTAGTTAAGTGTTAGGATATTTATTTCCCTATTGGTTACAATCTAATATCATCTCGGTTAATCTCATTAGCGATAAACCTCATTAGAACTCTTCTAATTAGCAATTTAGAACACAATTAATCAAAGCATAGAGAATATTCATTCAGTATTTAGACATGTCATTAATATGAAGCAACTTAGCAAAGTCTCAGTAATACATGATTCAATAAAGCATGAACTCAGTCATTTGTCTATTTGCATAAGATATTTGTGAACGCCTTAACTAACCTCAAATTAGCATTAGCATGTTGGGCTTCATGCAAAACATTTAGAAAGACAAATTTAGAAAACATCTAAACTATGGCCTCTATCAAAAATAGCAGTTGGTACCTAGAAAGAAAGGCAAACAGACAATTACAAATTTGCATCAGATAGTTGCCAATCCAACAGATCAGCAAACAGCGTCGGTTTTCGTCCTCAGGACATCAGTCGATTCACCATCAGCAGAGATAGGACGAGGCAAAGTCTCAATCTAGCATAGCTACAGAATGAACTCTCTTCCCTCATATGGAGGAGAAGTTAGCATCAAGCAAAGAATGGGTAGAGGATGGTTTAGAGTATCAGGACAAAGCAAAAGAGTGGAAAGGTTCTGTGAGTGAGTGAAGTTTCTCCTCTGAGCTCTGTTTCTCCTTGGGTCACTCCGTTAAATCAAAACTGTCTAATTAGCCCATAACTCCCTGTTGGATAATAATTGGTGCATCATTATCTCTGTCCAATAATTCTTCACAACTTGCCAGAATTTTCCACAAACCACAGTTCTCATGTCACGGATTGGTCCATGTTATTGACGTCTTCATCGGTTGGAATGTCAGGTAGAAAAAGTTACAGTTTACGCGCTCCAGTCAGTGGCTCCATTGTTTTCTCTTACTACAGCTAACATTGCATCTGTTACAAATTACACTGTTGCATTCAGCAAGAACGTCTCCTTGAGCAAGTCGGTTCTCATGAGAAAGAATTTACTACGGCTACACACATAACTTCTGGAAAAGTACAGCTTCATGTCCTTCAAGAAAACAGCACATTGCATGTTAGAAAATGCAGTTTAATATAAGACCAGGCAGCTAGGCCCAGACCCTCGCTAAGCTAAGGCCTATCAATTAATAAGCAACTTCTTACTACACAACTCTAATTATGATATGCTAATACAGATTTAAAACAATATTGCATAAAATTCAGAATTAATAAGCTTTCATTAGTTTTCGTCTACATTGGTAGCCACTCCCGTGGGCACATTTCAAACGTGTGCATTAATTTCTATGTTAACACATTTTCTATGCAGCTTCATCGCACAATATATTGCAAGCTTCTCATGTTTATATTGCTTTTACAAGACACACTCCAACCATCTCAATTCATGCCTTTTTACGTAGAATGACGATGCTTCAATAAAATATATATTGAACCAAGATCCTGCTTCTTTTTTTCCAGAAACAAACTTTATTGCATTTGTAAGACATCCAACCACAATACATATTCCTAGTTTAATTCCGCATGCAGTTTTCATTATCAGCATCAATAAGCATACCATGAGAGAGCGTGTTGCAGGCTCTCATTTAACCAAGGTCAGCAAATATGGTAAATCTGTCACTTTTAGCAAAGTTCATTAACCATAAGGACTGCATGTCGGACATTCTTAAACACACAACTAACATTCCCTTTAAACTCCTCTTCCCTCTCCCCATGGTGTATCGGTTGATAGGGCTAATCTGTTATCTCTGTCCCTAGGTGTAGGCAATGGAAGAGTAAATGAAGATTAATCTTACAGTAAGTGGTAATAATCCAGAAGTAATGTGCCAAACGGAGAACAGCAGGGTTACTAAGGGAAGTACTTTAGATGTCATCCGGTGTCTGGTCCTCCGGATCCCTCAAGGAGTCTAACAGGGCCTCTCATGCTCCAGCCACCTCAATAGAACATCTTCTAGAATTCTGGAGATGCACCTCTGCCTCGTAGCCCTCCCATTTGCTAAATTCGCTTCTCCATGTATTCAACCTAAGACCTCTTGAGTTCTTCCAGTTTCTAGCTATTTCCCTTTTGGCAAGGACAAAGACAAGGTCTTGGTATTGGCTGGTAACTTTATTCTTAACTGTGCGTGGGAATCAGTTCAAGAAACAGTGCTTTGCCATGCAAGGGACCTCCTGCTCTATGTTAGTAGCAAGTGTCTCCGTAATGCCCCCCTCCCCCCAGTAAGCACCCAACTCTGAGCATCCCCAAACATGTCATAATACTCCACGCCTACCTTTTCACAACGTGGATATTTTGCTTACACTAGTGGGTATCTTTTGATTTCCCCAGGTATATGATACGCCCTGTGCAGGAAATATAGGTTAATTAGCTTAAATCTGGCATTTCTGGTTGTTTCCGTGGTATTGTACAAGATATCTTCCCAGTCCCTGTCACCTATGACAATATCGAGATCCGCCTCCCACTGATCCTTCAACATTGCCAAAGGAACCATTATATCTCCTCGTAAGCGTCTTTAGAGATATCTGACCACCTTATACGCCCCTTATGCCGTCAGAATATACTGGTAGAAAGCTGCGCCCCATGGCTCTATCAGGCTGGCCTTCCAATGTTTACGAATGGACCTGGTGAGTGCTCTATGCAATAGGAAGCGGCCCCAGGGTAGGTCATATTGCAGACAAAACTCTTTAAAGGAGAGGAGCACTCCGTCTTCGAAAGGGGCTCCCACTATGGTCGCTCATGCCTCCCGCCATGTTTCTAGCCCGGTCCAGGTCCCGCCGGGAGGTAATTCCTCAAGGAATCTGAGTGGAATGACAGAGGAGTATGGGAACCGGATACGTGCCTTGCAGAGGCTGTGAGCCCAGCAGTGCTGTATGATTTGAAACTCAGTAGTGTGTGTAGCACCAGGTGATGGGAGTCTAAGCAGGGCCCAGGCCAACCTGGTTATCCCTGTAGCTAAAAGGGGAACATCCCTGCCTAGAACCTGTCTGTTTGCCACCAACTGCTTCAGCCATTGCATCTGTGCTACTAGATAATAAGCCTCAAAACCTGGGACTGCCAAGCCCACCTCCGTTGTTGGGTGTTACAGGGTAGCTAAGGCTATTCTACATTGACCAGAACCCCAGATGAAACTCGTTCTATCTTATCTATGTTGCTGAAATAGGAGTTAGGAATCCAGACCGGGAGCATCATGAAATGGTATAGACATCGGGGCAGAGCCACCATTTTCAACAGTGTTACTCTGCCCGCTGTTGAGAGCGGCAATGTCGCCCAAAAGGCAGTACTGGCCCTGAGGGTCCTAATTGCACTGCCTATTTTTCCCTCCAGCATGCCGTCGGGGGTATGTTGAAATGAGTCAGCCTCCCACAGCAACGGTCCCAAGCCCTCCCAGGGTTGCCTGGGGTTTACACTGGGTACAGGTAAGATTTGCACCAGTTAACCCTGAGTCCCGACAGGGACTCGTAACGATCCAGCATAGCATGAGCACCCCTCAAATCATCCAGGTCAAGGAGGAAAAGGAGCAGGTCATCTGAGTATAGTGTAATGTGATGGGTGTAACCCTCGAGGCCACAGTGCACGGCTCCCGTTCGGGCCTGGCATGCCAGGGGCTCCACAGCCAGAGCAAACAACAAAAGGGAGAGTGGGTAACCTTGCCTGGTTCCCTTCTCTACTTCATAACTCTCCGAAACTGAGCGCCCATTGCAGATTCTAGCTGTCGGATTGGCATACAGCAGTCGGGTCCATGATGTGAAGTTCTCTCCCAGTTCCTTCTGTCCCATGACACTATATAGGAAATGCCACTCTAGACTACCAAGATTCTGCTTCTGTTTGTCTTTGCATGTATGAGACTTGTGTAACTTAGAGAAATGGGTACAATCTGTTCCTCCACAATTTTCTGAAGGAGTCTGAGTGTCATAAGATAGGTTGCCACAAATCACTCTTATCTTCAATGTTGTTGAGGTGCTCCTGGCTAGCCCGAACGGTTAGGGCAGCAGTAGTCGCATGGTGTGGGATCAGATTCAGTCCCTCATACTTGGTAGTGCTGCCTCCCAAAATCCAGCAGTCTTGTTACTATAACGGGAGTCTACATCACATCTAAGAATCTGTTTTTGGGAAAGTCTCTGGGCCAAACAGTATCATCCCTTAAAACATCCTTTCTGCGCATCCTATCTAGCTCAGTTTGGATATCGCTATGCTTGGTGAGAAGGTACAGTGCTGTAGGGTTGGTCTCATAGTGGGTCAGATTTATTATGCCCCCTTAGGTTGTATCTTGGCCCTAATTCTACATAGATATAGGAGGAGAAGACATTTTGTTTTTTTCAGGGGCTACCTCTGGGATTAAGTAAAGCCTATCTGTGCCTACTGCATGTGGTATCAGCGAACAGACGTAACAGAACCTGACTGATGTTTCAGAACCCATGGCAGCTATGCACTGATATCATGCGTTGTGTAAAAGGGTGATGTGCAGAGCATGTGGAATGGTTGTGTTGGGTGTGGTGTAAATATAAGTGATGTGGAAGATGTCCCTACGCAAGTGCCGTGGTGAGTTCTGAATAAACTCCATTAGAAAAGGTCACTTTTTGAAAGGTGCACATGCGGTATCATCCCTAGTAAACAGATAATGTATAAATGTAGAAAAACACATAAGTTGTGAGACATTGTAGGTCTTGGGATGATTCCGGCAGAGATGTCCTTAATCCTCTGGTGATGGATTCATGGGTGCAAACAGTTTGAAAAAAGTCTTTGGAGCAAGGTGTGGTTCGAGATTCCTTAGGGGGTATTGATGTGGAAAGTTCTTGGAAAAGGTTGTGGCTCTTGATCCTGTTGGGGATACTGGTGCAGCCGCTGAGAAAGTGATGGTTCACTTTTGGGATGGTGAATTAATGGCTCGAATGTGGACCTGTAGGATAAGAGCTAGGCTTGGTTGTTATAAAATAAAAAAACATTACATTCTTGTATGTCGCCAATTATTTCTCAGAAACGCCTGCATTTTCCATGATTCTAGTAAGGTACCTGAAGGTGGCCCTGCTCGAGATACTTAGGGGGTCATTCCGACGCCGGGGATGCGGGAGCACCGCCAACAGGCTGGCGGTGCCCCGCGGGGCATTCTGACCGCGGCGGTTTGGCCGCGGTCAGAACAGGAAAACCGGCGGTCTCCCGCCGGTTTTCCGATGCCCTCAGGAATCCTCCATGGCGGAGCAGCTTGCTGCGCCGCCATGGGGATTCCGACACCCCATACCGCCATCCTGTTCCTGGCGGTTCGCCCGCCAGGAACAGGATGGCGGTATGGGGTGTCGTGGGGCCCCTGGGGGCCCCTGCAGTGCCCATACCAATGGCATGGGCACTGCAGGGGCCCCCGTAAGAGGGCCCCACAAAGAATTTCAGTGTCTGCTCAGCAGACACTGAAATTCGCCACGGGTGCAACTGCACCCGTCGCACCTTCCCATTCCGCCGGCTCCATTCGGAGCCGGCTTCCTCGTGGGAAGGGGTTTCCCGCTGGGCTGGCGGGCGGCCTTCTGGCGGTCGCCCGCCAGCCCAGCGGGAAAGCCAGAATGGCCTCCGGAGCGGCCATATGGCGGTTTCCTCCAGGCGGGCGGCTCCCGCCGCCCGCCGGGGTCTGAATGACCCCCTTAGTTTGGAAAAATAGGTTATTGTTTACAAATGTTTTAAATTTGTATAGGTTGTCGGGCCTCCCCCCTCTCTGTGCCTGATCAAGTGTGCATCTGTAAATATGTTTTATGGGGTGATTCTCGTGTGCCTGTGGGTAATTTTGTATTTTTTGACT
Source organism: Pleurodeles waltl (assembly GCF_031143425.1). Taxonomy (NCBI): domain Eukaryota; kingdom Metazoa; phylum Chordata; class Amphibia; order Caudata; family Salamandridae; genus Pleurodeles; species Pleurodeles waltl. The sequence continues at coordinate 77,755,402 of NC_090443.1, read as the reverse complement.
GGTGCTCTGTCGGCGGCACCAGCCCTCCAGTACCCTAGTGTGTGCACGGGAGTGTCATTGGTGTGGGTGTTTTTTTTTATCTACACGTGCACGGGGATTATAAGAGGAGGCATGTGTAGGAAAGTAGCCTCCTTCTAGCCTTGTTACCCCCACTTTTGGCCTGTTTGTGAGTATATGTCAGGGTGTTTTCACTGTCTCACTGGAATCCTGCTAGCCAGGGCCCAGTGCTCATAGTGAAAACCCTATGTTGTCAGTGTGTTTGTTATGTGTCACTGGGATCCTGCTAGCCAGGACCCCAGTGCTCAGACGTTTGTGGCCTTATGTGTTCCCTGTGTGATGCCTAACTGTCTCACTGAGGCTCTGCTAACCAGAACCCCAGTGGTTATGCTCTCTCTGCTTTCCAAATGTGTCACTAACAGGCTAGTGACTAAATTTACCAATTCACATTGGCATACTGGTACACCCATATAATCCCCTAGTATATGGTACTGCGGTACCCAGGGTATTGGGGTTCCAGGAGATCCCTATGGGCTGCAGCATTTCTTTTGCCACCCATAGGGAGCTCTGACAATTCTTACACAGGCCTGCCACTGCAGCCTGAGTGAAATAACGTCCACGTTAGATGTGAAGGGCTGGGGAGGAGAAGCCTCCCCCAGCCTCTGAAAAAGCTTTGATGGGCAAAGATGGTGCCCATCTCTGCATAAGCCAGTCTACACCGGTTCAGGGATCCCCCATCCCTGCTCTGGCGCGAAACTGGACAAAGGAAAGGGGAGTGACCACTCCCCTGACCTGCACCTCCCAGGGGAGGTGCCTAGAGCTCCTCCAGTGTGTCCCAGACCTCTGACATCTTGGAAACAGAGGTGTTGGGGGCACACTAGACTGCTCTGAGTGGCCAGTACCAGCAGGTGACGTCAGAGGCTCCTTCTGATAGGCTCTTACCTCTCTTGGTAGCCAATCCTCCTTCCTTGCTAGCCACACCTCCTTTTCTGGCTATTTAGGGTCTCTGCTTTGGGGAATTCTTCAAATAGCGAATACAAGAGCTCACCAGAGTTCCTCTGCATCTCCCTCTTCACCTTCTACCAAAGGGTCGACCGCTGACTGCTCAGGACGCCTGCAAAACCGCAACAAAGTAGCAAGACGACTACCAGCAACATTGTAGCGCCTAATCCTGGCGGCTTTCTCGACTGTTTCCAAGTGGTGCATGCTCTGGGGGTAGCCTGCTTTCACCCTGCACCAGAAGCTCTGAAGAAATCTCCTGTGGGTCGACGGAATCTTCCCCCTGCTAACGCAGGCACCAAAAGACTGCAACACTGGTCCTCTGGGTCCCCTCTCATCCTGACGAGCGTGGTCCCTGGTACACAGCAACTCTGTCCAAGTGACTCCCACAGTCCAGTGACTCTTCAGTCCAAGTTTGGTGGAGCTAAGTCCTTGCCTCCCCACGCTAGACTGCAAAGCTGTGTACCGTGTGATTTGCAGCTGCTCCGCCTCCGGTGCACTCTACCAGGATTTCCTTCATGCTCAGCCAAGCCTGGGTCCCCGACACTCCATCCTACAGTGGACAACCTTCTGAGTTGTCCTCTGGCATCGTAGAACTCCCTTTTGTGATGCCGCGTGGACTCCAGTTCACTTTTCTTCTAAGTGCCTGTTGGGGTACTTCTGCGGGTGCTGCCTGCTTCTGTGAGGGCTCCCTGAGTTGTTGGGCGCCCCCTCTGTCTCCTCCTCCAAGTGGCGACATCCTGGTCCCTCCTGGGCCACAGCAGTACCCAAAAACCTCTACTGCAACCCTTGCAGCTAGCAAGGCTTGTTTGGGGTCTTTCTCCGTGGGAACACCTCTGCAAGCTTCATTGCGGCGTGGGACATCTGTCTTCCAAAGGAGAAGTTCCTAGTTCTCTTCTTTCTTGCAGAACTCCAAGCTTCTTCCAATCGGTGGCAGCTTCCTTGCCCACTCTCAACACTGTCGCGACTGTTGGACTTGGTCCCCTTGTCTTACAGGGACTCAGGTCCGGAAATCCACTGTTGTTGCATTGCTGGTGTTTGTTCTTCCTGCAGAATCCCCCTATCACGACTTCTGTGCTCTCTGGGGGTAGTAGGTGTACATTACTCCTACTTTTCAGGGTCTTGGGGTGGGGTATTTTTCTAACCCTCACTGTTTTCTTACAGTCCAGCGACCCTCTACAAGCTCACATAGGTTTGGGGTCTATTCGTGGTTCGCATTCCACTTTTGGAGTATAATTGTTTGTGTTGCCCCTATACCTATGTGCTCCTATTGCAACCTATTGTAATTCTACATTGTTTGCATTACTTTTCTTGCTATTACTTACCTAATTTTGGTTTGTGTACATATATCTTGTGTATATAACTTATCCTCATACTGAGGGTACCCACTGAGATACTTTTGGCCTATTGTCATAAAAATAAAGTACCTTTATTTTTAGTAACTCTGTGTATTGTGTTTTCTTATGATATTGTGCATATGACACCAGTGGTATAGTAGGAGCTTTACATGTCTCCTAGTTCAGCCTAAGCTGCTTTGCCATAGCTACCTTCTATCAGCCTAATCTGCTAGAAACACCTCTTCTACACTAATAAGGGATAACTGGACCTGGCACAAGGTGTAAGTACCTCTGGTACCCACTACAAGCCAGGCCAGCCTCCTACAGCATGTCACACTGAACGTTGGTCGGCGATCAAAACATGCCCTGAGGTCACGTGTGTGCCCCTCTAGTCCTGGCATGTGGCATGCAACGTGACACTACTAAGTGGCGTCAGATGTCTTGGCTAAGCCCTTTTCTAGATGCTTTCTTTGGGCTAGCTTTGGGCTTCTTTTTATTGGTCTTTGGGTGCTTCCCTAGACCTTCGCAGGATCTGTTGTCTTACTTGTCATGAACTGGAGGGGGTCGAAGAGTTGTTCTGCGCCATTGTGTGCCTCTGATTTGCAGAGTTCTAAATTGGGATTGTTGCTCCCTTGAAACGGTATGTGTGAGGCCTTGCATGTTGCCTGATTGCTAGTCCTGATGTCGGGGTGAGCACATTTCTGTGTTCTACTCTGCTCAGAGCTGTGATGGGTGTTTTGGACTCCCTTCCCTAGCACCACCAACCTTGGACAATATCCTTTTGGAACCTATGGTTCCCGGCTGCTACTGGATCGGTTTGAGGGAAAAAAGGAGGCAAAACTATAGACACGAGGAGAGTGTGGAGCAAGGCCAAGATCTCGCCCAAGTTGCCCAGATTAGGGGAATGGAGTGGGACGACTGGATGTCCTGGCAAATCCTCTCTACTGACTCGACGCCATATGGTGCTTTGCCATCTGTCAGAACTTGTGCGTGAACTGTGGAGGTTATGGGGTCTACGCTATCCCAAATGTACAGAAAGTCTGGCTCCCGAGCTGAAGGACAGCTTAATTTTGGAACTAAAACGGGGCTCCCATATCACCGGGGGGGGGGCGGGGCTCTAACTTTTTGGGGGCACTATTGCTACTGGGACTGCGACAAATGCTTTCCAGTCCCGACTGGGTGCCCAAGAATGGGGACCTTTTGACTTGATTGTTGGAACCCGCCCCATTTGACTTATGGGTGCAGGACCTTGGTGCCTGCTTTCTAAGCACTGGTCATGGAGCCGCCTTGCCACCTTCATCAGACTGCTCCCCCATAGTGTGTGGACAACCAAACCTGCCATGGGGGCCTAGGCTCCCGCAGGAATCCTGAATGGCGAACTCTAGTGAGGATACCCAATCGACAGCCGCAGAGCACCCCTGAGCTTTCCGAATGCAAGTAAAGGTTTTAAAACTCCAATGTTGTCTCACTGGTCCTTCTGTTGAGTTATGGGTACAGTGAGTTTTGAGATGTGTGTGAAATGGATGTTTTGCATTGGGGCACTAAATTTTAATGAGCATTTGGGTTCTGTGTCTGTGTGAAGCCATTATTTCTTCAAACAGCTACCCCTCCCTGCCCCGACTGTGGCCCTGGTCATTGTTGGGGTGGGTTACCTGTCTGTGGTTGCTGATGCCATGTGTTGGTCCAACTACCGGACCCCTGTTGCGGTGGTGTGGCAGTGGAATGACTTCCTTGTGTCTGAATATAAGGGGCATTCAGGTTTCCCTGGGCTTGATTTTGTGGCGTTGGCTCATCAACTTCTGCTCGTGGTGTGCTTGTTAGTCACCATCTGTCGACCATGTGGCTCATTCTGTGGCAACAGTAGCATTGTATAGGGTTTGGCTGCTGCCAAGCTCCCTGGTTCCTGTCGTTATAGCCATATTGAAACTCTCTGGGGTCTTGCTTTGGAGCTCCCTTCAGAACTGGTGCCATTTGCACTCTTGCCGCCAATGTGGCCCCCTCGAGGACGAGCTTCCTCAATTTATGTTGTACCAACTTAGTGGTGTCCCTCTGGGCCTGCTCCTGTTTTTCCCTGTCCTTTCCCTGTTTCCTTTTGTAACAATTCAGTTAGTGTGCTTGTATCCCCCATCAGGGTTTGGTGTCTAGCCCTTCTACCAAGTCCAATCCAATCGCTTATGGTCTCCACAGGTTTCAAGGTCTCTGCCATCAACCCTCCTACATCTGGGCAGTCAGGAAACATTTCCCTCAGGGCCGTCCACATTCGGTGCCAGTATGAACTGAATGCAGCCCGTCATGCTCAGTGTTTGTCAGTGTGGTTGCTGGGATGCGGGCTTGGGCTAAGTCCATGTTAATTTACCTTCAATAATTCCTCTTAGCAGAACTCTAACAACACCTATCGCTGGGATTTTCCCTGCAGTGTTCTTTTCGAAGCATGAAATCCATTTCCTTGCCCCATCCAACAACGGCTGCAATTTGGCTCTTAGCCCTTCCTTATCTATCTGAGTCCATGGCACATAGATGGTCCCTAAAGTACCCTTCTGTAGTAGCAGGCATATTCTCGCTTTGGGCAGCCCTACTGGTTTTACCTTGACATAGCATTCCTATCTCCTCAGACGATCCTGCATGTAAGGGAAGTTCCACTTGGGATCTCCCCCTCCATACCGGACACAGTGTTCTGCAATAGCTATGTCCTCTGGTTCAAGCGATCCCTCCTCCGGTCAGGGTCTATCATACTAGTTACTTCCTCAGTCCAGTGGGCTAACACAGCGGGCTAACAGGTGACAGAATGTTCTTGCAAAGATCTCTCCTACCTCTCGAGATACTATATCCCTCGGGGTTAGTTCATCTGTCCTGCGCGTTTAGGAGGAGCAGCGGACATCTTTGTTGCTACTCTCCTCGCGCGCACGTAAAGGCGCCATCTTAGATCTCCTATGTCTAAACTTAGTTTTGCAAGGCTACCCTTGTCTCAAATTTCCTGGTCAGCCCTTCTTCTGCATTGGAGCTTTGGTGAGTCTCGGACCCCAGTCAAAAGCCTCCACCCCAATTCTACCTCGGATTCTTCCTCACATAGGGCTCTGTATCTATCACTGCTCTCCTCAGGTGGAGGGCACGCTGCTCTACTCTCTAGCTGGGCCTCCAGGGTGTGGGCTCTCTGTCTCTCCTCAGTTCACGTCTTTCTTCTAAATCCCACCTATATTGCCTCCTTTGTTCTCAGCTATGCACTGTTCTTCTTAGTCGGGACCTGCCCTCAACCTTGCTCTCTGTTGTTTCTTCAGCTACCTGAGTGTACCATCTGGCTCCCCTCATCATTTGATCCCGGAGGACTGGGAGCCCTCTCCTCAATCCTGCTAGTTGTCTCATTATCCAGAACTGCTATGAATCTCCATGTCACTAGGATGGGTTCCCTGGCACCAGTCGGACTGTGTATTCTCCATGCTGCTGAGGTTCGGGGGACCAAAGGCGACAGACTGGGTTGAACTTTGGGGAGCTCTAGAAGTGGATTGGGGTAGTGCAGGGAGTGTCTGGGCCTGTTGGCCTGGTAGTCTGCCATGCCTAGACCTAACAGCCTGTTGTTCAGTATGGGCCCCTTTGGCTCCCTTGACTGGCGGACTGGTGTATCCTAATGCAGGGATAGCAGGCACCTGGGGAAGCAACTCCATTCCCGCATATGGCGGAAGAGGTGCGAACACCTTGCTTGCTGATTGTGAGCATTTACTGTTATCGGCCTGGGCCTCCTCAAAGATGGCCCACAATTCTAGTAATGCTTCCCTTTTGTCCTTCTTTTGCCCTGTGTATTTAGTTTGCTTGTGTGTTCTTGTGTGTTCAATTATGTTGGTGTCATAGGTTCCCTCTTTTGTCCAAGGGAAGGGAAGGCATGTGCCTTGGTGTGTGCATGCCACTCATGGCAAAACTTTCAAGCTTTTTAGCCTGTGTGGGGATCTTACTCTGCATATGCTTTAGCGGCATATCCATGATAAATCTGGGCAGTCTTTAGGGGACAGTCACACTTCTAGCTTTTGTGTGTTTAGGGGATTATATGTGTCTATGTTTTCTGTTTTAGAGAATTTTAAGTTTTACTCTGGTAGCGGGGAAATTTATACAAGGGGATCACTAGCTTGCTCTGGTAGTGGGCTAATATATACATGAGGATTACTATATCTAATGAGCTCAATGATATTTACAGATGCATCAGAATAAACTTTTAACAAACAAAACTACTACAAAAAGGATTCCAACCTAGAAAAAAGTGGAATTGTGAATTCAAAACAGCATGAAATTTGGCATCAAAATAGTGAGCCTCATTTTGGTTTCAAATAGCAATTTGAAAGAATCAGCAATATCTTCATAGCATAATAACCCCTTCACTGCCAGGCCTTTTCCACCTCAGGTGCCATGCCTTTTTTTGGCTGTTTGGGGCAGTTCACGCTTAGGCCCTCACAACTTTTTGTCCACATAAGCTACCCACACCAAATGTGCGTCCTTTTTTACCAACATCCTAGGGATTCTACAGGTACCCAGGCTTTGTGGGTTCCCCTGAAGGAGACCAAGAAACTAGCCAAAATACAGCGAAACGTTTGTTTAAAAAAATAAAAAAAGTGGGAAAAAAGAGCTGCAGTAGAAGGCTTGTGTTTTTTTTCCCTTGAAAATGGCATCAACAAAGGGTTTGTGGTGCTAAAATCACCATCTTCCCAGCTTTCAGGGATAGGCAGACTTGAATCAGAAAACCACATTTTCCAACACAATTTTGGCATTTTAATGGTACATATCCCATTTTTAAAATGTTGTTGTTTTTTCAGCCTTCTTCTAGTTAGTGACAGAAATGGGTATGAAACTAATGTTGGATCACAGAAACCTAAACATTTCTGAAAAGTAGACAAAATTCTGAATTCAGCAAAGGGTAATTCGTGTAGGTCCTACCAGGGTTTGCTGCAGAAAATAACAGCTGAAAATATTGAAATTGATGTGAAAAAAACAGCAACTTTTTTCCATGTTTTACTCTGTAACTTTTTACTGCAATGTCAGATTTTTGAAAGCAATATACCATTACATCTACTGGACTCTTCTGGTTGCATGGATATATAGGGCTTGTAGGTTCACCAAGAACCGTAGGTACCCAGAGCCAATAAATGAGCTGCACCTTCCAATGGGTTTTCATTCTAGACCGGGTATACAGCAATTAATTTACTTAAATATAAAGAGTGAAAAATAGGTATCAAGAAAACCTTTCCAAAATGGGCACAAGATAAGGTGTTGAGAAGCAATGGTTATTTGAACATCTCTGAATTCGGGGGTGCCCATACTAGCATGTGAACTACAGGACATTTCTCAAATAGACATCTTTTTTTACACACTGTCTTATATTTGGAAGGAAATTTTTTTAGAGAAAGACAAGGGGCAATAACACTTGTTTTGCTATTCTGTGTTCCCCCAAGTCTCCCAATAAAAATGGTACCTCACTTGCGTGGGTAGGCCTAATGCTCACGACACGAAACGCAACATGGACACATCACATTTTTACATTGAAATCTGACATGTTTTTTACAAAGTGACTAGCTGTAGATTTTGGCCTCTAGCTCAGCCGACACCTAGGGAAACCTACCAAACCTGCGCATTTGTGAAAACTAGACACCTAGGGGAATCCAAGATGGGGTGACTTGTGGGGCTCTTACCAGGTTCTGTTACCCAGAATCCTTTGCAAACCTCAAAATGTGGCCAAAAAACACTTTTTCCTCACATTTCGGTGATAGAAAGTTCTGGAATCTGAGAGGAGCCACAAATGTCCTCCCACCTAGCGTTCCCTCAAGTCTCCCGATAGAAATGGTTCCTCACTTGTGTGAGTAGGACTAGTGCCCGCGACAGGCAATGCCCCAAAACACAACGTGGACACATCACATTCTCCCAAAGAAAACAGACCTGTTTTTTACAAAGTGCCTAGCTGTGGATTTTAGCCTCTAGCTCAGCTGGCACCTAGGGAAACCTACCAAACCTGCGCATATCTGAAAACTAGACACCTAGGGAAATCCAAAACGGGGTGACTTGTGGGGCTCTCACCAGGTTCTGTAACCCAGAATCCTATGCAAATCTCAAAATTTGGGGAAAAAAACACTTTTTTCCTCACATTTCAATGACATAAAATCCTGGAATCTGAGAGGAGCCACAAATTTCCTTACACCCAGCGTTCCCTCAAGTCTCCCGATAAAAATGGTACCTCACTTGTGTGTGCCCGCAACAAGAAATGCCCCAAAACACAACGTGGATACATCACATTTTCGCAAAGAAAACAGAGCCCTTTTTTTAAAAGTGCCTAGCTGTGGATTTTGGCCTCTAGCTCAGCCGGCAGTTGAAATGCCCCAAAACACTATCTGGACACATCAACATTATCAAATACAAAACTACCTATGTTTGCGGTGGGGGGGGGCACCTGCGTTTTTGGTCCTGGGCTCAGCAGCCATCTAGGGAAACCTACCAAACCCAGACATTTCTGAAAACTAGACACCCGAGGGAGTCCAGGGAGGTGTGACTTGCGTGGATCCCCCAGTGTTTTCTTACCCAGAATCCTCAACAAACCTCAAATATAGCTTTAAAAAAATCACATTTTTCCCATATTTCTGTGTGGCATCACTGCACTGGGACAAATTTCCTACCACCCAACGTTCCCCTCATTCTCCCAGTAAAAATGATACCTCACTTGTGTAGGTGGGCCAAGTGCCTGTGACAGGGAGGAGCCAAAAACTTGTCGAAACTGAGGGGGAACCAAAGAGAGTCCAAAAGGGCAGTTTGAAAAAAAACATTTTTAGGCTGACAAGTGCAGCAGAATTTTTATCGGTATTGATGCGCCAATGCTGGGTGGTAGGAATTTTGTGGATTCCTGCAGATTCCGGATGGTTCCATCACAAAAAATGTGGGAAAAATGTGTGATTCCCAGCAAAGTTGGAGGTTTGCAGAGCATTGTGGGTAAGAAAATTGTGCGGGGTGCATGTGAAGCACACCACCCTGAAATCACCCAGATGTTTAGATTTCAGATGTGTCTAGTTCTTGTGGATTTTTCTACATGAGAGCGTCACAAAGTCCAAAATGTGCAGCCCTCACCATTCCAACTGGGACAATTTTGAGCTAGCCAAGCTCTCATGCCCAAATGTAAAACCCAAACTCAAAACAATCAAATGTCCTCTTGCTTGCCGTGAGATTAGATGTTTTAGTCTGCAGGGGGAGAGGTGAAAGACTGTTACTCCCTTCAGTTGGGGTGGGGACATAACCAGGCCCATACTGGTTGGTAGCCACCACTCCACTATTTTTTTTTTAATTCCCTGGCATCTAGTAAACTTTCTGCCCCTCCAGGGTGTGGATCGGGGGTAATTGTCCCATCTGCCCACTGGTGGGCCGAACAACTTTGGCCCCATTTATTTGGGGTGGGGGTATGGCTATACCCCCCACCCTCTTAATTTGAAAAATAAATCTTCCCTGGTCTCTGATGGGCTTTCTGCCCTCCTTGGGGGCAGATGGACCTTCCAAAAATAGGTCAATCTGCCCCCAAGGGGGCCAGATATGGCCAACAGTAATGTGCCCCCATGGGGAGCAACCCTTGCCCAATGGGCTGCCACCCCAAACAAAACACACACACCAATCCCTGGTGCCTAAGTGGTTTCTGCCTCCAGGGGGCAGATTGGCCTGATAGAAATAGGCCGATCTGCCCCCAAGGGGAGCAGAAAAGGCCTAAAATAAATTTGCCCCCCCACCCACCAGGGGAGCGACCCTTGCTTAAGGGCCGCTCCCCTTGCGTGAAATTGACGCACAAAAATAAATCCCCGGTGCCTAGTGGTTTCTACCCCCTTTGGGGGCAGATTGGCCTAACAAAAATAGGCCAATCTGCCCCCAAGGGGGACAGAAATGGTCTAAATACAATTTGCCCCCCAGGGAAGCGATCCTTGCCTAAGGGGTCACACCCCTTGCGTGAAATTGACGCAAAAAATACAAATCCCTGGTGTCTAGTGGCTTCTACCCTTGCCTAAGGGGTTGCTCCCCATACATAAAAAACAAAAGTAAACATAAACAAAAATATATCCCTGATGTCTAGGGGTTTTTGCCCCCCCGGGGGCAGATCGGCCTGATTATAATAGGCCGATGTTTGCCCCCCGGGGGAGCGGCCCTTGTCCAAGGGGCCGCTCCCCTTATGCGCAAGTATAAAAAAAAAATCCCTGGTGTCTAATGGTTTCTGCCCCCGTTGGGGGCAGATTGGGCTAATAAACATAGGCCGATCTGCCCCCAAGGGGGGCAGAAATGGCCTGAATACAATTTTCTCCCCAGGGTGCGACCCTTGGCTAAGGGGTTGCTTCCCGTATATAAAAACATAAAGTAAATTAAAAAAATATATATCCGTGGTGTCTAGAGGTTTCCCACAGGGGGGGCAGAAAAGGCCTAAAAATATTTTGCACCCCTGGGTAGCGGTCTTTGCCCAAGGGGCCGCTCCCCTTATGTGTTAGTACATATATAAAAAAAAATCCCTGGTGTCTAGTGGTTTCTGCCCCCCCGAGGGCAGATCGGCCTAAATATATTAGGCCAATCTGCCCCCAGGGGGGTGCAGAAATGGCCTCAAAATAATTTGGCCCCCTGGGCTGCTCCCCTAAAGTGTAAGTATCAACAAAAACAACTCCCTGGTGTCTAGCCGGCATATCTGCTGCCCTTGATCGGGCAGCAGAAGTGCTTGCAGAGACATGAAAGGAAAGGCCTTTGCTTTCCTTTCATGCCTTTGCCTGCCCCCTCCTCCCGAGCGTAAGAGAAATGCTGAGCATTTCTCTTGCGCATCGCGCTGGAAGCATGGGGGGTGACCTCTGATGAGGTCAACACGCAATTGCGTGCCGAGGTCATCAGACATCACTGGGGGGGTCGGGGGTGGAAGGGGAAGCGATTCCCCTTCCAGCCCTGCCCTGCCCTGTGGGGGTTGGGGAGGGGGCCTCAGTGGGGAGGGCCAGCGCTTTCCCCGAGGGCCTATACTAGGACGTTGTGGTTACGTCCATGGCGCCTCGGCGCGCGGGACTGGACATAACCATGATGTCCATGGCGGGGAAGGGGAAGGTCACTGAAAAAACACAACACTTAAGACACAGAATTAAATCAGCAGCGTCACAATTTAAAAGTGACACCATTTCAATTGCCATGAAAAGCTGACAAAGCTCAAAAAGTAAAGGGAACAGCATGTCAGAAGTACCTTAGCTCACTCCTTGCGCATGATACCATGTGACCTGTGGAAGCTTTGTGCAGTACTTGGGACTAGGTGAGCCTGATAATCTTGTTGATAGCGGCTTCGGGGCAAAGATAAAAACAATTTATGCAGAGAAAGAAAGGAAGAATTTCAACAACCATAGGCCCTTCTTGGCTAAGCACAAGCTATCCCTAATCTCCTAGACCCCAATTGTTCTTATTCCCTGACATCAGAATTACACCCTGTGTCACACCCAGGCTCCCTTGTACCATCTGTGTCATGCCCAGCGGTTCAAGCGAACACACCTCTCACCTCTTTCAGATACTAGCAGTGTTAAGAAACTGGCAGCACTGAGAAAACCCACTTAGCCTAGTAAGATCGAGGTTGGGCCGTATATCACACCCAGAGCCTACACATACCAACTGTGTCATGCCCAGCGGTCCAAGTGAAACGCACCCTTCAAAACAGAGGTGCTAGCCCTATATCACACGCAGAACCTTATGGATACCACCGGTGTCATGACCAGCAGTCCAAGCAATCAGCAACCCAAAATAAAGAAAAGATTCAAACAATATTCATCTTTCCTAACGCTGACAATTATAGAAAGATGACTTCCTGCTGGGTTATGGTTTTTCCTAGTTTGCCGTAAGCCAAATGCTAGGGCTAAGGCTCTGATGTAGTCTCTTATCCTTCTGATGGTGGCGTCAGTACAGACCTCCAACCTGAAGATTCAGCAGAACTTTCAATCAATTGAGGCATCTGCTCACCTTTCTTGTTGCGCAAATGTGAATCCGTCTGGGAGCGATCCCATTCCTTTGGTCGCAGTCTGATCCGTGGAACTAATCAGCTTCTCTCTGTCTCACCAAAATGTTCCTCGAATGAGAATTTGCCTTAAAAAAAAGAAGACAGGAGATGTTTAGCAAAACAGAAACAGTTTGTTTGATTAAACATTGTGGCCAGGAGAGCAGTTACAGAACCGGGGTCTGAGGACTGTCTCTCAATGTACACCTGTTTGAAGTGTTTTTTTACATTTCTCTGAGTATCACAAAGTAATTAAAAACATTCCTTTCTTGGTTAAGAATGTGAACAGTTGTCATGGAGTTGTAAATAATGTCCTGATAACTAATCCAGGCGGTCCTCGACCTTGCGTGGCCACAATATGGGCCAGCCGGTAATGTGCCCATATGTCCGGTCTGAGGGGCACGTGGTCACTGCATGTTCTGTGTGTGCTGTTTTCTGATGTGATATGTGTTCCTAGCTACATATGGTATCTAACTTTTTGGTGTTTTTGGGAATGTGCGCACCCCACTGGCCATGTGTGTTTTATTGGAGCCAATCTCCTGAGTCCATTGTGGTGTCGCTGTGCCTATCTGTGAGAGCTGATCTACGTTTCCTGTTTGTGAGTTTGCCTGTCGGCTACGTGTTACCCCACCTGTGACCTGTCAGTCAGCATCCTCTGGCCTAGATCTCGGTGCCTGCCTGACCAGGTACATTCTTGCCGGGGTTGACGGAGGGTTGTACGACGGAATGCCGACTGACAAAACAACGGGTGCCTAAACAACGAGGTCGGAACACCGACCTCGTTGTTACTACTAATGCCTTTACCACGAATGCCTTAACAACGATATTTCGTTGTAAAGGCATTCCTGGTAAAGTCATTAGTAACAGGCACCCATTGATCCTGCATGCCTCACCTCACCTCACCCCACCCCCCCAACCCCACCCCAAAACCTAAAACACCGACCCCCCACCCCCTCCCCAAAACCAAAAACGCCCCACCCCCCCAAAACCACCCCAAAACCTAAAACCCCCGACCCCCACCCCCTCCCCAAAACCAAAAACGCCCCACCCCAAAACCTAAAACCCCGACCCCCAACCCCCTCCCCAAAACCTAAAACGCCCCACCCCCCCAACCCCACCCCAAAACCTAAAACCCCGACCCCCACCCCTCCCCAAAACCTAAAACGCCCCACCCCCCCATCCCCACCCCAAAACCTAAAACCCCCGACCCCCCACCCCTCCCCAAAACCTAAAACGCCCCACCCCCCCATCCCCACCCCAAAACCTAAAACCCCCGACCCCCCACCCCAAAACCAAAAACGCCCCAACCCCACCCCAAAACCTAAAACCCCCGACCCCCCACCCCCTCCCTAAAACCTAAAACCCCCCACTTACCTGAGTCGTCGCCTCGTCATCTGCGTCGTCCTCCTCAGCCGACTCCCTTGTTTGTACCTTAACCATGCATGTTCGTTGTTCAGGACATGCGTGGTGAAGGCACAAAATAACGAAGTTGTGGTTAAAGAAAGCGTTGTTCCGCTTTCGTTAACCAGGACTTCGTTATAAAAAAGTCGGCATAAAGGATGTTTCCCTTGACGGAGAGTTCATGATGGGGGAATCTAATAATAGTGATGCACCTTTGTTATTATATATGAATACACCGCTGTAATTCCAAATTAACAACAGCACAGGAGATGGCGCAGAACAGAGTTGAGTGACATAGAGTGCAGAGTAGAGCCGAGTGGCATAGAGTACAGTGCATACAGGGGTGCAGAGTAGAACCGCATAAAATGATGCAAAGTAGAGTGTGGTGCCATAGAGTGGAGTGGCATAGAGTGGAGTGGCGTACTATAGAATAGTGCAGATTACAGTGACGGAGAGTTAAGTGGTGGAGAGTGCAGTGTTGTAGAGTACAGTGTCAGAGTGCAGTAGTGTAAGGTGGAGTCGAGTGGCGTAGAGTACAGTGATGCAGAGGGGTAGAGTGCAGCTGTGTAGAGTGCACTGGCATACAGTGTAGTGGTTAAGAGTAGAGTGGTGTAGAATACAGTGGCAAAGAATGGAGTGGCTCAGAGTGGAGTAGAGTAGCATAGAGTGCAGGGGCATAGAGTAGATTGTTTTAGAGTAGAGAGAAGTGGTGTTGAGTGGAGTGGTGAAGGGTAAAGTGCAGTTGCGTGAAGTGGCATAGAGTGTAATGGGGTAGAGTAAAGTGGTGTAGAGTGCAATGGCATAGAGTGCAGTGGTGCACAGTAGATTCGAGTGGCGTACAGTGAATTGGCGTAGAGAGCAGGGGCGTAAAGTTGAGTGTTACAGAGTAAAGTGCATTGGCACAGAGTGTATAGGCATAGAGTGCAGTGGCGTGCAGTGTTGCAGAGTGGAGTGGAGTTGTACAGAGTAGATTGGTGTGGCCTAGACTGGAGTGGTGTAGAGTGCAGTGGCAAAGAATCCAGTGGTGTAGAGGGACAAAGAGTTCATTGGCATAGAGTACAGTGGTACAGAGAAGAGTAGAGAGGCGTAGCGTGAAGCGTCAAAGAGTGCAGTGGTACAGAGTGCAGTTGCATAGAATGGTGTAAAGTGGAGCGGTGCGGAGTGGAGTGCACTGGTGTGGAGTGGTGCAGAGTAGAGTGTAGTGGCGTAGAGTGGAGTATTCATGGTGTGGTAGCACTCTGTCATAACAGGCAACACACTTTCATTTGAAATGACAATTACATTTGCATAGACAGTTTTACTAATGAAACAACATACCATTCACTAGAAGCGTGACTTGGATTGAGCCTGACAGGGTGGATCAGGGCAGAGAGTGAGTTATTAACAGTTTTGGATTTCCCTCCCTGGCCCAAAAAGTGTTATTTGGACACGCAGGCACCAATCCACTAGCAAGAAGTTAAATCGAGCCATTGCCATTAGGCCATTTTTACAGGCCACCTGCCAGACAACAATCCCCCACCCTCCAACAACCTCAGAGGCCTGGTTCACCATCAGTCTAAGCCTCCTCAATCCAGACAAGATTTGGCCATATCTTCTCATCACCAACTCACAACCGTTATGAATCCCTAACAGGTGTAGACTGAGTCACCAACAGCATACGGTGGCCAGTGTATACTACTAACACTGAGGGTGTTGGTAACTCAGGCGTTGTTTCATGTAGCCCAGTGAGGAGCCAAATAGTGCAAAGTTCCCATACTAATCATCTAACATCAACTCAAATAGCAGAATTAGTTGGGTTTTCCCACCTAGACCTTCCAACTCCATCAACTGCTGAAGCGGAAATGGCCACCCCCCCCTGAAATGACCTCACAAACAAAGCTCTTCTCATGGAATGTGGCAGGTCTGGCATCTTAATTAGTTAGTCCAGAGTGGTGTGAATTTATAGACCAACACAATCTTTGCCTCTTTAAAGAGGCCTGGGCCTTGCAGCCTTTCCAACGTGCAGAATATGTGAGCCTTTATAGGGCAACTGGATCTGCAGGGCTGGGCAGGCCCTCTGAGGCTCTTACGATCTGGGCTAGAACTACTATTTCAGGCTTGCAAGAGAGATCACAGTGGATTCCTCTGATATAATGTGCCTTAGTCTGACTGTTTCCACAGACGCAATATACTACGTATATAATGTATACTGCAAACCTCCCAGGAATAAAATAAAATCTATTGCATTTGGACCACTTGAACGCGCATCTAGCCACACTCCCAGCCATCCTAAAGAAAATTGTTGGGGGGGCGACTTCAATTGCCAATTTGAACCCCTGAGCATTGATAGCCAGGCCCTCATGGCCGACAAGGATGCTATCTGGTCTATCCCGGAGTTAGAAGTCCCCCCATTAAGAAATGGTCTACAGTAGCAGCCCAAATTAGTGCCCTCACTTTAAATCAGGAGCTACGTGCCTGCAACGGCAGATCTAGCTCTGACAACTCAGGCAAACACACATTTAATAGGATAAACCACACTAATCTAACTGATTATATAAGGGTTGTATGATGGAACAACACATTCCATTGCAACCCACGCCGTTACCACACGTGTGTTACAATGAGAATGCCACTACCTCGCGTAACCTTTACCGCGCACGCCTTTACAATGAATTATGTTGTCAAAACAGGTATGTCAAAGGCACATGTGTGGTAAAGCTTTTCCGAGACCTCTGCCCTGAGTCCTAAACGAGGTTCCAGACGTGACCCCCCCTGGCCCCAACCATTCTAAAAGGTGCCCAACCCCTGCCCTAAGCCCTTAAATCGGACCCCACAGTGGCCCCCACTCTTCTAAAAACTACCGGACCCTTGCCCTAAGTCCTAAAACCAGACCTTAGGACGACCCCTCCAGGCCCCCACCCTTCTAAAAACTACCTGACCCCTGCCCTAAGCCCTAAAACCAGACCCTAGTACAACCCCCTGGCCCTCACTCTTCTAAAAACTCACTGTCCCCTGCCCTAAGCCTTTAAACCGGATCCTAGTATGAACCCCCGGCCCCCATCCTTCCAAAAAATACTTGTTCCCTGAACCCTAAAATAGTACCCACTAGCCCCTGCCCTAAGCCCTAAAATTGTTCCCACGCCCCAAGTCCAAAATCCGCCCCAAGCCCAAAAACCACCCTGCCCCAAAAACGTATTACTGTATTCCCCATAAGTCCTAAAACCATCCCAGCCCCCCACTCTGAGCCCTAAAACTGTCCCCCACACCCCTAAACCATCCCACACTCTAAAACCGCAACCCCCCGGCTCCAAGCACTAAAACCGCCTGCGCCCTGATCGCTAAAATGTCCCCCTGCCCCATTCCGAAAACGTGCCCCACCCCAAAACCGTACACCCCAGCTTCAAGCCCTAAACACGCCCCCACCCTGAACCCTAAAACCCAAGCGCTTAAACCGTCCCTCTCCCTATAACCGTACCCTGCAGCCCCATCCTAAAACCGTGCCCACCCCCCCGCCCAATCCCCCTTACCTCACTCATGAAGACGAAGTCAGCTCCTCTGAGGCACTGCGCAGGTCATTCTGAGGAAACGGAAGGACCTCTCCGTTTCCTCTAACAACGCTGACAGCCTTTATCATCATTTCCACACAAAGCCCTTACCATGCATACCTTTACAAGATCTTTTGTTGTAATGGTATGCGTGGTAAAGGCTATTCGGCATAATAACACATGCGTTGTAACGCATGCGTGGTAAAGGCTAGTCAGGGATGCAGCCGCATTGTAATAACTGTTTCCCATTATATAATGCTGGACATCAAATTATGGCCACTTCTCATTGACATGACAATATTTCCCTCTCTGACAGTGACCACAATGCTCTGATTCTATGTCAGGACCGGAGGCTCAGATTATGCTTCTCTTTCTATGCTTTATCTTCCAACAGCAGCCAATAAGAGAAGATATTGTCAAAGAACTACATATCCCATAAATCAAAGTATGCACAGTAACCATAGAGAACAGGGTATAAAACACGAAGAGACTACGAAACTTCCTCTTTCTTTGCTGCTTCCGCAGACAGCTAAGTGCATTCCTTTATTCTTTGTTATTGTGATTGTTTAGAATCGAGCGCGCGCCGCTAATTGATTTTGTTTTGTGGAGCGGGAGTGTCGGTTCTTCCGACTCGGAATTCTCCGTTGAGGCGGATCGGCATTTATTAGCATTGCGCGTTTCCAGGGTTATTGCGCGCCTTTCCTCACGCGCCCGCGCTTTCTCGTTGCCCTGACAACCGTCTCATTTAGACGTGCTGTCGGAGGAACAGAAAGGCGCGAGTGCCGTTTCTCTTCAGATTCGTCCCTGCAGTCAGATTTGAAAGGTTTTTTGGCTATTGTCGGTGTCCTGATTGTGCCGGTTCGCCTCAGTTATACTCCCTGACGCCCTAGATTTACGTTGTGACCAGGGTTGTATAATTGGATTAGGCGCTGCCTAGAGTGCTGCAGGCTGGCTCCCTCCACGCTCTAAGTCATTTTAGCAGTTTTGGCATTTTTCTACTGCTTTCAGCCTGCCGGGGTGTGCACTCCCCCTGACTGTAGTCTTGGACTACCCATAATTCACGTTTTACGTGACAGAAATTCACAGAATCCACGTTGCCTAGTGTGACGCTAATAAAATGGCCCACTCATATTCTTATGAGGACGAAGAATACTTTGGGGATGAGCCTCCCTTTTTTGATGAGACGCTGGCTGGCGCGTTGGACAATACTGTGCAGCTCTCTATAAATAAGGCACTGGAGAGGGCTCTGGGTCCCCTCACTCTTCACTTCCAGAGTTTTGCGCGCCAGAAAGGTTGGTTGCCCACCATTGCGTCTTCGGAGGAAGCGCTTTCGGACCAGCCCTCTACCTCTAATGGTAAGGCTAAGGCCAAATCTTGGGCCCACTCCGATATTTTCAGAAAATTGGCCTCTTCCATCTATAAGGAACATGGTTATAGCTCCTCCCAAGCTCAAGACGCTTATGGTTCGGATTCGGACCAGTCATCCTCCAAATCATCTTCCGGGTCGGATTCTGAGGAGGATCTCGGTACCAAGCCAGGCGCGGGCAAGCGCAAAAAGTCGGAGTCTACCAAAGCCCCTCCTACCAAGACACCTAAGGTACTGACGTTCAGTCTGGAAGAGATTGTCCACCCCCGCTCTTCTAGCTGGGTTCCTCCACCCGAGGTGGCTGAATACCTCCAAAAACATATCAGGGCTAGTTTTGATAAGGATATGAGGGCTCGGCTTCGTGCGGAGTGTCCTCGCCCTGAGTTGGAGGGTAAGGTTACAGATACACCGGACGTGGACCCGACTATGGTCACCTTTTTAAAGAAATGGGCGAAAGACCCCAAAAAGGGCCTCGACCGAGCTTGGCGATCTTGCCAAGACAAGCTACTTGACCTCTCGGGTCCTCTTGCCAAGATCTTAGAGATGGCTTACGTGGCCAAGGAGTCTCAGTCCCCTATCGATCCTGACATCTTGGTAGGCTGGGCTCAACGTGCCATTTGCCACTTGGGTAATGCCAACGTGGCTTTATCAACAGAGAGGAGACGTTCTATCCTCATGCGAATCGATCCTCAGCTTACTGAACTCGCCACCTCAGAAGCGGGTCCGGTGGCCCAGGGGCTCCTTTTATCAAGGATTTGGCCAAGTTTGCTGCGACATTCAACACCATGGACAAGGCACAACTGTCGCTCAAAAAAGTTTTCAGGGAGACTCTTTTTCGGAGGGCCGGACGTCTGCGGGGGCGCTCGTCTGGCCGCCCCTATTACCAAGGCCCCCGACGTGAGGCCCTCTCCAGAGGCCGCGGTTACTACAGGGAACAACAGGTAAGCTCCACCTTCTATCCCACGCGTCCCCGTGGAGGTAGAGGTTGCTATCGCAAGACCTCCTTCAGAGCTCAGCAAGGAGACTCCCAGGATCACACCACTTCAGGTGAGACTAATCCACCCTTCCGAGGTAGTTCTTGGGGGCAGGGTTCAATCTTGTTTGACAGAATGGCAAAAGTTATCCAGAGATCCCTGGCTGTTACAAACCGTTCAGGGGTTCAGATTGGAATTTTACCAGACCCCTTTTCAGCAAAGCCCTCCTCCTCTTCCCCGTTTTTCCTGTCACGATATCGAGATCATAGACTCCGAGCTGCAGGCGCTCCTCAAGAAAGGTGCTATTTGCCGAACTGTTCCTCATCCCAGGGGTTTTCTAAGCCCCATTTTTCTTGTAGACAAGAAAGGGGGAGGTTCGTGCTTAGTCCTCAACCTCAAGGAATTCAACGCATGGCTGGTTTACAGACATTTCAAGATGGAAGGAATCCATCTTCTCAGGGATATACTGCAGGAAGCGGATTGGTTGGTGCGTCTAGACTTAAAGGACGCGTAACTAAGTATCCCTATTTTCCCACCTCATCGGCGTTTCCTTCAGTTTCTGTGGCAAGACCAGTGCTTCGATTTTCAGGTACTCCCTTTTGGGCTTTCCTCCGCTCCTTGGTGCTTCACCAAGGTTATGAGGCCTGTAGTGGAATCCCTTCGGCAAAGAGGTGTGCGTCTGATAGTCTACCTCGACGATCTGATCATTATGGCTCAAGACCCCCTTCTCCTGCAGGTCCACTTGTCTTGGATGATCCAGCTTCTCCAGGATCTGGGTTTCATAATCAACCAGCCCAAGTCTTGTCTCCACCCGTCCCAACAGATAGAGTTTCTGGGCTTCAGGATAGACTCGGTGACAGCCCAGTTGATCCTCCCTCCTCTGAAGGTGCGCAATATCAAGAAGGAGTTGCGCCTACTTCTATCCAGACAAAAGGTGTCTTTGAGGAACTTAGCCAGGATGGTGGGCCTTCTATCTTCCTCGATCCAGGCTATTTTCCCGAGCCCCCTACATTACAGAGCCCTCCAACGACTCAAGATTTCTTTTCTACAGAAGGGCTTGTCTTATACGGACTTAGTTCCTCTGAGTCCAGAGGCCCGCTCGGAGATAACCTGGTGGTTAGAGCACATGGAGGCCTGGAACGGGCGAGCGATCTTCGGCACTACCCCAGATGTCATTCTGGAATCGGATGCCAGCAGGTGGGGCTGGGGAGCCCGGTGCGGGGATGTCACCACCGGGGGGGCGTTGGTCGGAGGAGGAACTCCACCTCCACATCAACTGCCTGGAGCTTTTAGCCGGATCTTTTGCAATCCGGAGTGTCTCTCCTCTGAAGGCGGATTGTTGCATTCTCTTGAGGATGGACAACATTTCCGCGGTCAGGTATGTGAACAAGCTGGGAGGCACGAGATCCCCAACCTTAGCTTGCATTGCCAAGGATTTCTGGCAATTTTGCCTCCAACATCGCATCTCTGTGATTGCGGAGTACCTCCCGGGGACTCGCAACACTGTGGCCGATTGGAATTCCGATTCCTACGGGATTCCAGCGACTGGATGCTACTCCCCAAGGTGTTTGCCTCTCTCAACCACAAGTGGGGCCCTATCTCGATAGATCTCTTTGCCTCGAGATTGAATCGACAGCTGCCTCTATTCTTCAGTTGGAGACCAGATCCGGAGGCGGTAGCCACCGATGCCTTTCTCCAGGACTGGTCTCCCCATCAAGCGTATGCCTTCCCTCCGTTCAGCATGATTCCTCGAGTCATTGCCCAAGTCCGACGTCTGAGGACGGAGATTGTGTTGATAACCCCCCTTTGGAGGGCTCAAGCCTGGTTTCCCTTAGCACTGGATCTTCTGTGCGATTTCCCTCTCCTAATCCCTCCTCTTCACGACCTTCTCCGGGACCCTCTGGGGTCCCCGCACCCCTTGATACTTCAGGGCAACCTTCGGCTGGTAGCCTGGAGAATATCAGGCGCCATTGGTGCCTGCCAGGCATTTCAGAACAAGCTTCTAAATTCAGGCCTGGTCCCCCAATACTCTCAAGCGGTATGCCTCTGCTTGGAAGCGATGGAGTCATTGGTGTAAGGAACGGGGTGCTGATCCCTTTAACGCTGATGTCAGTTTAGTGGTCAATTTTCTGGCTTCACTGGCGGCTTCAGGCCTGGCTTTCAGATCCATCAATAATTACAGATCTGCCATTTCCGCAGGTCACTCTCCAGTTCAGGGCAAACCTATGGGAGAACACAATATTGTATGCAAACTAATGAGGGGTATTCGTTTGTCAAATCCCCCGCGTCCCAAGTATGCCTCTCTGTGGGACGTCAACGTAGTGCTTACGTTCATTTCGTCCTGGCCAGATAACCAATACCTTTCTCGTAAGCAACTCTCGGCCAAATTGACCTTATTGCTATGCCTCATTTCATGCAAGAGAGTATCGGATGTGCGCTCCCTTGATTTGCAGGGCAGGACTTTTTCTCCTTCGGGAGTTTCTTTTTCGATTTCCAAACGTACTAAGACGGGTACCAACTCGGTGTCATACCCGGCTTTCCCTCATAACCCCAAGCTATGCGTGGTACAATGTTTGAAGGCCTATGAAGCGGCTACAGAGGAATTCCGTACAGACCCTAGAGGGCAGTTATTGATTGCTCTACAGAAGCCTTTTAAGCCAGTATCGTCAGCTACTCTAGCAAAATGGATTAGGTGGCTTCTTTCTGAAGCAGGGATTGACGTCTCCATGTTTGGAGCTCATTCAGTCCGTGGAGCTATGGCTTCTAAGTCCTGTAGTTTAGGCATGAGGTTAGAGGATATTATGAGGGCGGCAGACTGGTCGTCGGAATCTACTTTTAAGACCTTCTATCATAAGCCCATTGTGGACATTGCATCGATCGTGGTAGATCAGCTTTGAACTAGCATAATCTGAGCCTCCGGTCCTGACATAGAATAAAAAAAAATCAAGCTTACGCATTAAGAATTTTCAATTCTATTAAGGACACGGAGGCGAGGATTATCCCTCCCAAGTGGACAATAAGACTTCTGCTTACGAGTTAAGTATTCTCTTTTCAGTTGACGTCTCATTGTTCGCCCACCCTGTGTTGTTATCAATGCATGTAATTTGTAGACGATGGTTCTATGACACATATTATTATGAGTTTCGTTTCTTTTCTTCACAGGTGTGGATCAGAGTTGAAATTTTTCGTTCCAAGGAGGTATTGATCTGGATGGTGGCATCTGTTCTTTTCCGGAGCTCCTGTTTCTTGGATGTTTGGATCCTGTTTGTTCGATTTGATGATGTTACAATTATTGACTCTTACTGACTGAACTCTCGCAAAGAAAGAGGAAGTTTTGTAGCCTCTTCGTGTTTTATACCCTGTTCTCTATGGTTACTGTGCATACTTTGATTTATGGGATATGTAGTTCTTTGACAATATCTTCTCTTATTGGCTGCTGTTGGAAAATCAAGCATAGAAAGAGAAGCATAATCCTCGCCTCCGTGTCCTTAATAGAATTGAAAATTCTTAACGCGTAAGCTTGAAATTTTTTTATTCTTAAGCTGAGTCTGCCCATTAGAGTACATCACAGCACTCAAGGTGAACTTTTGATAGAATATTAAGAGTCACTAGCAATAGATGTAGGACTAAATGGACTACACTGAAATATTCACAGGAGTCCAACGGCGAGATACACAGACTTGTCGCTGATGGCATGGAGGGGTTGTTATCACTGGACCTGGCAGGGGGCGCTTACGAGTCACAGTGCCGCAAGGGGCTCATAAATATGTACCCCTGTATTTAAAGTCTGAGGAAGATTCCACAATACCGTGACATTTCTTTGGTGAGAGCAGTCCTAGTCTCTCACCAACGGAATCACTACATCCCTGGGGTTGAGTAATAAACAATCCTGACTTCCCCTTGGGACAGATTGTGCGCTCATGAGTAATCACTTTCTTAACAAATTTCTCTACTCCCTTTTAACAGAAATAGGAAAACCTGAATCAAGCTGAAAACTGGTAGTAAAACAGGAATGTATGTAACCCAACTGTCATTTGAGTTTACACATGGGGAGGGAGCACCCAATCTCATAGTCCACTCACTAAAGAATGGCGTAGTGAGAAAGTTCTGAATCTTGAAACAAGAAGTCCTACACTTTGGTGTTGAAACTCCGGCTTCACCAAATTGTATGTTGATGGTCAAATCATATCCTTTCTGTGCCTTTGTCCCTACAACACAATTATGTGATCAAGGTGGGTGAACTACTGAAGGCTCAAGTCAAGTTTAAACTATATACCTGGTTCTGGCTCAGCTCAAGGTTCTCTTGAACCCTCAAGTCCAAACCAAACTGAGCCTTTTTATATGGCTTCTGTCTACTACCATGTTGTAACTTCGTACGCCACACATTAAATACAAAGCATTAGGGCCCATATTTGTACTTTTTGGCGTCTCATTTGCGCTGTTTTTTGATGCAAAAGCGGCGCAAACTTACAAAATACAATTGTATTTTGTAAATTTGCGCCGATTTTGCGTAAAAAAATGACACAAATGCGGTGCTAAAAAAGTATAAATATGGGCCTACGTTTAGATGTAAAATGAGAGATGCCCACCTAGTGGCTGAATCATATAGTGTGAAACCAGAAAATCTGGGATCAATTCCAGCTTCCCTATTTAACCAAATTGTGTGATGTTAGGCAATTGTTTTACTTAACTTTGTCTCCTTTTCTTCATTATTATATATAAGAGCATCTAAAAATGCATGAGTTCAGGATGTGCACTGTTTGGTTCAATAAGCTATAATGTTGTTCCTTGTATAAAAACAATACAGGCTACCCAGAGGGTGCACATCACAAATGACTCGACTCTTGGTTCATTAATGGCACCGTTGTCAGGGTGGGGGAGGCACGACTGTTCCTAAGTTTGTGTTCTAAAACTATCACTTTTAATAAATGCATCTCAATGCAGTGATATAATCTGGTGTACACTTCAGCATGTTATTGAAATTCACTTTTTTTTTAATTTTGAAGAGACTATCATTTTGTTACATGTTACAAGCTGTCAGTGGCGGCCCGTCCTTTAGGGCGGAGGGGCCACGCCCCCCCCACCCCATGAAGAGTGTCTGTCAGGCTGAACAGAGGTCAGCCTGACAGACACTCTCCATGTTCAGCTCAGGCAGCCAGGAGCAGACATGCGCGATTTGCGCACACTCCTGACTCCCTGAGCTGAACTTTGCTGGGCTGAGGAGATCACAGCTCCTATGGGCGTGACCTCCTCGGCCCAGCAAAGGTGCCTCGAGGCCCTCCCTTGGGTGATGAGGAAAGCTTCACCAATTGACACTCTCCCTGGGCGCTTCAGGGCGAGTGTCAATCAGTGACACTTCGTCACAGAGTGGGGTGGGGTCAGCAGTCTCACTGACCCCATCTCACTCTGTGACGAGGCTGGGACTGCTGCCTTCCCTCATTGGCTGACCTCAGGTCAGCCAATGAGGGAAGGCAGCAGTCCCAACCCTCCTGGGACCTAGAGGCTAAAGGTAAGTGTGTGTGTATGTATGTGTGTTATGTTTTACATTGAATGTTTGGTGCGCGCGTGCATGTTTGAGTGTTATGAGTGTTGTTAATGGATGTGCGTGCGTGCGTGTGTGTGTGAAAGAATGAATGTGTGTGATCTTGTAAAATGAATGTTTAGTGCGTGCGTGCATGTTTGAATGGAATGAGTGTTGTTAATGGATGAGCGTGCGTGCGTGCGTGTCTGTGTGTGAAAGAATGAGTCTGTATGTGTGTGTGTGTGTGTGCCCCGCCCGCCCCCCTCCCAAAGCTGCCGGCCGCCACTGCAAGCTGTCTTTGAAAATGAAGGTGTTCACAAAGGTAAGTGGTGCAGGAAACCTTCTTTGCTTCTTTTCTTCTACTTCAGTTAACCTGTAAATAAATACTTGCATGTTTATCATCTTTCAGAATATTATTGTTTATTCAAGTAAACAGCAATCCAGATCTGCAGTTCACCAGGAGGCTGGCTGTAAAGATCAGGAGGGTTACAAGCGGACCGAGCCAGATTCTAAGTATCCGCGCACTTTGTGGTCATGGAACTTCTCGGTGGCTTGCAATATCCTTGTAAAATATATTTAATGGAAGGGAGTACTTTATCCCATATATTGCAAGAGCGAGGGAGAGACACAGTGAGTCTAAGAGGAAGATTGGTAGTACAGCAGGCACTAAAACTTGAAAAGTAACTCTAGCTCTAGCTACTGTCAACCTAAACTGGTTAAAACAACCCCTCTAGAGGGTATGAAGTGCGACATTAATGCAACAATACAACAGTCTGTGCCCGGCAAACTAGCTGTAGGAGGCTGGACTGGCTTGTAGTGAGTACCTAGGGGTACTTGCACCTTGCACCAGGCCCAGTTATCCCTTATTAGTGTATAGGGTGTCTAGCAGCATAGGCTGATAGATAATGGTAGCTTAGCAGAGCAGCTTAGGCTGAACTAGGAGACGAGTGAAGCTCCTACCGTACCACTTAGTGTCATATGCACAATATCATAAGAAAACACAATACACAGATATACTAAAAATAAAGGTACTTTATTTTTATGACAATATGCCAAAAGTATCTCAGTGAGTACCCTCAGTATGAGGATAGCAAATATACACAAGACATATGTACACAATACCAAAATAGGCAGTAATAGTATTAGAAAACAGTGCAAACAATGTATAGTTACAATAGGATGCAATGGAGACACATAGGGATAGGGGCAACACAAACCATATACTCCAAAAGTGGAATGCGAACCACGAATGGACCCCAAACCTATGTGACCTTGTAGAGGGTCGCTGGGACTATTAGAAAATAGTAAGGGTTAGAAAAATAGCCCACCCCAAGACCCTGAAAAGTGAGTGCAAAGTGCACTAAAGTTCCCCAAAGGACATAGAAGTCGTGATAGGGGAATTCTGCAGGAAAGACGCAAACCAACAATGCAACAACGATGGATTTCCAGTCGAGGGTACCTGTGGAACAAGGGGACCAAGTCCAAAAGTCACAAGCAAGTCGGAGATGGGCAGATGCCCAGGAAATGCCAGCTGTGGGGGCAAAGGAGCTGCTACTGGACAGTAGAAGCGTAGGTTTCTGCAAGAACGACAAGGGCTAGAGACTTCCCCTTTGGAGGACGGATCCCTCACGCCGTGGAGAGTCGTGCAGAAGTGTTTTCCGCTGAAAGACCGCCAACAAGCCTTGCTAGCTGCAAATCGTGCGTTAAGGGTTTTTGGATGCTGCTGTGGCCCAGGAGGGACCAGGATGTCGCAAATTGCGTCAGGGGACAGAGGGGACGTCGAGCAAGACCAGGAGCCGTCTCAGCAGCAGGCAGCACCCGCTGAAGTGCCAGAAACAGGCACTACGAGGATGCGTGAAACGGTGCTCACCCGAAGTCGCACAAAGGAGTCCCACGTCGCCGGAGAACAACTTAGGAGGTCGTGCAATGCAGGTTAGAGTGCCGTGGACCCAGGCTGGACTGTGCACAAAGGATTTCCGCCGGAAGTGCACGGAGGCCGGAGTAGCTGCAAAAGTCGCGGTTTCCAGCAATGCAGTCTGGCGTGGGGAGGCAAGGACTTACCTCCACCAAACTTGGACTGAAGAGTCACTGGACTGTGGGAGTCACTTGGACAGAGTTGCTGGATTCAAGGGACCTCGCTCGTTGTGCTGAGAGGAGACCCAAGGTACCGGTGATGCAGTTCTTTGGTGCCTGCGGTTGCAGGGGGACGATTCCGTCGACCCACGGGAGATTTCTTCTGAGCTTCTAGTGCAGAGAGGAGGCAGACTACCCCCACAGCATGCACCACCAGGAAAGCAGTCGAGAAGGTGGCTGGATCAGCGTTACAGAGTTGCAGTAGTCGTCTTTGCTACTATGTTGCAGTTTTGCAGGCTTCCAGCGCGGTCAGCAGTCGATTCCTTGGCAGAAGGTGAAGAGAGAGATGCAGAGGAACTCGGATGAGCTCTTGCATTCGTTATCTAAGGAATCCCAAGAGACAGAGACCCTAAATAGCCAGAAAAGAGGGTTTGGCTACCTAGGAGAGAGGATAGGCTAGCAACACCTGAAGGAGCCTATCAGGAGGAGTCTCTGACGTCACCTGATGGCACTGGCCACTCAGAGCAGTCCAGTGTGCCAGCAGCACCTCTGTTTCCAAGATGGCAGAGGTCTGGAGCACACTGGAGGAGCTCTGGGCACCTCCCAGGGGAGGTACAGGTCAGGGGAGTGGTCACTCCCCTTTCCTTTGTCCAGTTTCGCGCCAGAGCAGGGCTAAGGGGTCCCTGAACCGGTGTAGACTGGCTTATGCAGAAATGGGCACCAAATGTGCCCATGAAAGCATTTCCAGAGGCTGGGGGAGGCTACTCCTCCCCTGCCTTCACACCATTTTCCAAAGGGAGAGGGTGTAACACCCTCTCTCAGAGGAAGTCCTTTGTTCTGCCATCCTGGGCCAGGCCTGGCTGGACTCCAGGAGGGCAGATGCCTGTCTGAGGGGTTGGCAGCAGCAGCAGCTGCAGTGAAACCCCGGGAAAGGCAGTTTGGCAGTATCAGGGTCTGTGCTACAGACCACTGGGATCATGGGATTGTGCCAACTATGCCAGGATGGTATAGAGGGGGCAATTCCATGATCATAGACATATTACATGGCCATATTTGGAGTTACCATTGTGAAGCCACATATAGGTAGTGACCTATATGTAGGGCACGCGTGTAATGGTGTCCCCGCACTCACAAAGTCCGGGGAATTGGCCCTGAACAATGTGGGGGCACCTTGGCTAGTGCCAGGGTGCCCTCACACTAAGTAACTTAGCACCCAACCTTTACCAGGTAAAGGTTAGACATATAGGTGACTTATAAGTTACTTAAGTGCAGTGTAAAATGGCTGTGAAATAACGTGGACGTTATTTCACTCAGGCTGCAGTGGCAGGCCTGTGTAAGAATTGTCAGAGCTCCCTATGGGTGGCAAAAGAAATGCTGCAGCCCATAGGGATCTCCTGGAACCCCAATACCCTGGGTACCTCAGTACCATATACTAGGGAATTATAAGGGTGTTCCAGTAAGCCAATGTAAATTGTTAAAATTGGTCACTAGCCTGTTAGTGACAATTTGTAAAGAGAGAGCATAACCACTGAGGTTCTGGTTAGCAGAGCCTCAGTGAGACAGTTAGGCATCACACAGGGAACACATACCTATAGGTCACAAACTTATGAGCACTGGGGTCCTGACTAGCAGGGTCCCAGTGACACATAACAAACATACTGAAAACATAGGGTTTTCACTATGAGCACTGGGCCCTGGCAAGCAGGATACCAGTGAGACAGTGAAAACACCCTGACATACACTCACAAACAGGCCCAAAGTGGGGGTAACAAGGCTAGAAAGAGGCTTCTTTCTCACACTAGCTGACTCAAAAATGTCCACGTTTCTAATGCTGGGACTGGAAAGATGTGAACTATATGTTGGGGCTTGCAGCTATTCACTGGATTAAAATCACCTTGCACAAGTGTACGTGGTATTTCTTCCACAATTGGTGACGAAGTGTTGGTTGAACTTTGACACCTAGGCCCTAATTCTGAGTCTGACGGGCGGCGGAGGCCGCCCGCCAGACTTCCCCCCTCCGAAATACCGCTCCGCGGTCGAAAGACCGCGGAGGGTATTCCGAGTTTTCCCCTGGGCTGGCGGGCGGTCTTCGCAAGACCGCCCGCCAGCCCAGGGGAAAACTCCCTTCCCACGATGACGCCGGCTCGTAATAGAGCCGGCGGAGTGGGAAGGTGCGACGGGTGCAGTTGCACCCGTCGCGTATTTCAGTGTCTGCTTTGCAGACACTGAAATACTTTTAGGGGCCCTCTTACGGGGGCCCCTGCCGTGCCCATGCCATAGGCATGGGCACGGCAGGGGCCCCCAGGGGCCCCGCGACTCCCCCTCCCGCCATCCGGTTCCCGGCGGGAGAACCGCCAGGAACTGGATGGCGGGAGGGGGAGTCGGAATCCTCCATGGCTGCGGAGCGCGCTCCGCAGCCATGGAGGATTCCTACGAGCGGCGGAAAGTCAGCGGGAGACCGCTGGCTTTCCGCGTCTGACCGCGGCTAAACCGCCGCGGTCAGAATGCTCGTAGGAGCACCGCCAGCCTGTTGGCGGTGCTCCCGTGGTCGGTGGCCCTGGCGGCCACCGACCGCCAGGGTCGGAATGACCCGCTTAGTCTTGGTCAGGATTTCGTTTGTCTTGCTGTGCTATAACCAGTATTATTTAATGTCAGACAGTTAGACGGGTCTGCTAAGGTGAAGTGCTTCTCAGCTACTTCGAGGCTGCACTTTTCATGCAATGTTCTCGTTTGACAGCACCAAAGTAGGGTTTTCTGTTGTCTCAGTGGAGTGTTCTGCAGCCATCCCTCAAAAGCGCTATACAATGCAATTGGTGTCTCACTTGTAAGGCAGATGAAATTTCAATGGTCATTTTAGATGAAGGCGTGTTTTTTTATTCCTACTAAGTTTTCATGTTGTATTTTAAAACTTTGTAAGGAATCACTGCAGCTTTTCTACAATCTTGCAGTCACTTATTAACTGGCAACAGAAAATGTTACATTAAACATTTTTCATTTAACACACTGTTTACCATGTCCATGGCCTGTTGGTGCTGCTGGGTGAAGTGGTGTCTAGACCTCTGTATGCTGGTTGTAACTTTTCCCAGAGACAAGTTAGGGAGTTGTGTATTGCGAACTTCAACCAAACACTTGAGGGGCTTATTTACAAGTGGCTTGTGCCGCTGATGCGTCACTTTTTGTGACGCACCAGTGGTGTGGGATGCTCACCCATATCTATAAGGCCACACAAAGCCACTTTGCGTGGCTTTACATGGCCTTGTAGATAGAGAATAAGGCAATGCAGCGCAAGTCTCTGCGTTGCTTTACTTTGTATCACAGAGGCATTCCATGGGTGTTGCAGTGGGTGTTCCCATGGATTTTGGCGCATTTCATGACTTACAAGGTTTTGTAAACCTGGGAACGCATTAAAAACCTATGCCTTCCCAGGGGTGGCATAAGAGTGACACAACGGGCAAATTAACACTATTTCTCCTCGTTTTTTCCCTTTTTCTACATGTGCTGCACAAAAACAATAATTCCTACAATGCCGACACTCTTGCACCATGCTGCAGGGTGCCTGCGTTGGCGCATGGCAGCAATTTGTGTGCCAGAGCAGAGGCCAAGGACAGGAATGCGCCATATCTTGTAGATACGGAGCATCCCTGCCCTTTTCTTTGACGCATGGCAGCTCACCAAGAAAGCTTGCTGCATTCCCCTGGGCCAAAAGCGTGCAAATGAGGCCCTTGTTTTTACGTGTGATAAGTGGGACTTGTGTTCCATGTCTGTGTAGATGTATCCCCTGTCCAAGAGTGTACACTGCCCAATTTTGTTCTCCCTGCATTTGTGTTCTCATTGCACCAGAGTATTTTTATTTCACTACCAGTGTGTTCAATGTCCTAGTGAGTTTTCTGTAACGGTGTTTTCCTGTTCCTGTATTAATTTATTTATAGCTCCAGAGTCAGCGAGTTCCTCTCAATGCTGAATTTAGGGCCGGTGCTACATGAACCCTTCTGGGGAGATTTGCCATATGTTGCTACCAAAAATGACAACAGGAGGGCGGCAGTTTGCAACAAATATTCTCAAAACAGGTCTGTTGCTAGTGGAAATAGGGCACCCAACAGGAAAATTGCATTTCGTTTAATGCTCTGAAAAACTTTGCACCGAAGTTCGTCGAAATAATTCCTGGTTCACTGTCTGTGTATTCCCTTCTTCCGTTAATGAGTTTCACTTTTTTCAGTGTACACGTCTATTTGTCTAAAGATCCTTGTATTCCTGTCCTAGTCAGCTTCTCCCCTTTTCCTGTAAATAAGTCTCCCTATCTCAGTAACTGTGATACAAATGTTTGCCTCTATCAGTGTAATTTTTTAATTGTCTCCAAAAGTAGGTGTTCCCAAGGATCACTACTAATCCATGTGTCGTGAGTAGACAATTAAAGCCCTATAAAGCTGCCAGTACTTGAAGGCCAATACAAGCAGCTGCCCTATAGCACAACCACCACATGACATTAACAAATGGCCTAAAAAATACTCTATTGCTGTGGGGAAAGGAACACATGAGCGGCAAGATTACATTTTGCCAGCAGCTCCAAAAATTATTGCATTGGAGCTGTTCATAATTTGAGTAAGTATGTCGGTTTGTGGACACTCGCTATGTTGAGAAAATCAAGTCACACTTCAAGATGGGGTTACAGCAAGGTCTTGCCTCGTCCCTAAGGTGGAATGCTTCCATTTTCTTGCGATAATGGCATTACTCCTAGTCCTACTCCCTTGCCTTCCTTTTAAACCAATGAGGCCTCCCGCCTCCCCCCTAGACCATCCCTTCCCCTTTTAAACCCCCCCCCACCCCTACCCCTTCCTGTACAAAAACCAAGCCCAAGCAGCAACTCAGACAGTCCGTACCGGGAGGGCGGGAGGGAACGGAAAGGAAGGCGAGGGAGTAGGACTAGGAGTAATGCCATTATCGCAAGAAAATGGAAGCATTACCTCCCGTCCCTCCCTCGCCTTCCTTTTAAACCAATGAGACATAGCAAGAAAAACACAGGAGACGGACACTGAGTTGCAAGAACTTTATTCATATCCTGCACCAAGGCCACCAAAAACCCTACCCCTATTACCTCATAGAGGATAAGACTCAGTGACCTAATACCGACTCCAAACTACCCAAGTCCGACAGCCTATAATGTCGAACAAACGTCGAAGGAGAAGCCCAAGTGGCGGCCCTGCAAATTTCCACCACGGAAGTCCCCTGAAGCTCTGCCACCGTAGCCGCCATACCCCTGGTAGATCGACCCTGAATCCCGTGAGGAGGGACCACCCCTTTCAAGGAATAGGCCAACAGAATCAACGATCTCACCCACCGACTCCAGGAAGCCGTGGAAGGTTTCTCACCCTTACGTGCCTGACCGAAATTAACAAAAAGCGAATCACCCTTACGAAAAGGAGCCACCACCCGCAGGTACTCCAACAAAGCCCTGCATACATCCAACGAATGCAAACGGACCTCCTCCCCTGAGGAGGGATTCGGACAAAATGAAGGAAGGATGACCTCCTGGCGAGCATGGAACGAAGAACTGACTTTCGGAATAAAGGAAGGGACAGGAACCAGAACCACCCGATCCTGAAAATCTTACAAAAAGGAAAAGAACAGGCCAAGGCCCCCAATTCCCCCAAACGACGAGCCGAAGTAATGGCTACCAAAAAGAACGTCTTCAAGGACAGATGGTGCAAATCACAGTCCCCCAATGGTTCAAAAGGGGCATCCGTCAAAAACATCCAAAACCAAAGAAAGATCCCATGAAGGAAAAGAACGTACAGGGCGAGGAAACATTAATAAGCCCTTGAAAAAATCTAGGCATGAAGCGCCCTTCATCCGGAAGATTATGCCACGGACCTCTAAAGGCCTGAATAGCCGCCCACTGTACCCGTAGAGATGCCACCGACAACCCCAACTGCGCACCGTCCTGCAGGAACTGCATCACCTCAAAGATAGACGCGCAGGTAGGATCCAATTCATGACTCAAGCACCAAGAAGAAAAAACCTTCCACTGTCTACCATAGGAAAGTAAAGTGGAACGCCGCCTGGAAGCCAGTAAGGTAGAACTCAAAGCCACAGGTACCCCCAGACCTGTCAAGCCCCGTCATTCAACTTCCAGGCCGTCAAGTGTAACCTCCTCAACGACCCCAATGGGAGGCAGGGAAACTCCAGGGGAGACGGACAAAGAGGCAGAGGCCACATCCTCCCGGCTGCCATCAGCCGCAACAACGGGAACCAATTCGCCCGCGGCCAAAGTGGCGCAATCAGGATAACCCTGGACCCCAGATCCCTCACCCGCAACAGAAAAGACCTGAGTAGCTGAAACGGTGGGAACGCATACAAAAGGCCCCTCGGCCAAGGACATGACATCCTGTCCACGTCCCAGGCTAGGGAACACCGAAACCGGGAGCAGAAGCGATCCAACTTCGCGTTTTCTGCGGATGCGAACACATCCAGCACTGGAAGCCCCCAAAGCCGAACCAGATGTAGAAACAGAGACTTCCGGAGGGAGAAAAGTTGAGAGGAAGGAATCACCCTGCTCAGTAGATCCGCCCGAACATTGACCACCCCCCAAATGTACGTAGCTCTGAGAGAAGGAACCCACTCCTGAGCCCACACAAAAATCTTCCTGGCTAGACCGAACAGAGCCCATGACCTGGTCCCCCCCTGCCGATTGACATAAGCCTTGGCCACTAAGTTGTCCGTCCGAACCAGAACTGCCGCACCCTTCAGGGACACCTGGAAATGGACCAGAGCCAATAAGACAGCTCTCAACTCGCGCCAATTCGACGACCGACTCGCCTCCAGAGGGGACCAGAACCCCTGAATCTGAGCCGACCCCATCCACGCACCCCAACCGGAGAGGCTGGCATCCGTAGTCACCACCACGGGTCTCAGAGGTGACAAAGAAACCCCTACCCGAAGATGATCCGCATCCAACCACCATTTCAACTCCCTGCGAATCAATCCGGACCCCTGTACCCTGTCCCGCAGAGAACCGGACCCTGGCACCCACCTTCTCAAGAACCATGTCATCAAGCATAGGAGATGGAACCGCGCCCAAGGGATCAGAAATATTACCGACGCCAAATGACCCTGCAGACGTAACCATAGAAGAGCTCGGGGGGCAGTCTGTAACACTACCTTCCTCACCAAGGACTGGAGTACCCCTAACCTCATTTCTGACACTGTCACCAGGCCCAGCAGAGTCCGAAATCGAGCCCCTAAAAAAACCAGATCCTGGGACTGAACTAAATCTGATTTTTTCCAGTTGATTAAAAACCCGTGATTTTGCAGGACCACCAGAACTTGGGCCACCTGCCTCTGTAACAGGACCCGTGAGGGGGCATGAATCAAGATGTCGTCCAGATATGGATGAATAAACACCCCTTCTGAATGTAGCAAAGCCACCAGGGGGGCCAGCACCTTCGTAAAAATTTGAGGAGAAGACTTGAGACCGAAAGGTAGAACGCAAAACTGATAGTGTTCCTGATCCACAGCAAACCTCAGGAACCTCTGTGAAGACTTTGCCACCGGCACGTGCAGGTAAGCATCCTGCAGATCCAGCGACACCAGAAAGTCCCCTTGCCTGGCCAATGGAAAGATAGTCTGAATAGACAGCATGCGAAAATGTACCGTCCTGATCCAAGCATTCACCTCCTTCAGATTGAGCACCGGTCGAAATCCCCCTTAAACTTTCTGAACCAGAAACAAGACCGAATAAGTGCCCTGACCCCTTTCGTCCAGCGGAACGTGGGAAATGGCCCCCTTGACCAGCAAGTCCTGGACTCCGTCCAATAATGCCCTTCTCCGTGACCCTCCGGAAGGCAGAGGGGTGGGACATACCCCTGAATCTGGAGGCACCACCACAAAATCGATGACATAATCATTGGCCACAATGTCTAGCACCCAACGATCGTTGACACTCTCCTCCCAAGTTGAAATAAAGTGTCTCAGCCTTCCCCCAACCGGCCCTATGCCAGGCCCACAGTGATTGTCAGGACCCCTTTTTGAACCCACCCCGGTTCGAAGGAGCAGACTTCTTAGGAGAAAAACGCGGTTGAAAACGCCGTTTCCTAAACAAAAAAGATTTGGCATCCATTTTAGGAGAAGAGCGGGAATGATTCTTCCACCCTTTACCCGAAGTAGATCCCCCTTTATAAGGCAAGGCATGCTTCCGCTCCTTAAATGCTTTGGAAAGCATGGATGGCAATTGATCCCCAAACAAGCTACGACCCTCAAAAGGCAGTCTCAGCAAGGCCGCCTTTTCCCCGGGGTCGGCTTTCCAGGAACGTAACCAGAAGGACCTACGAGCCCCAATCAAAGCACCAGAGGCCAGAGCCGACGTACGGACCACATCAGAAGACACATCTGCCAACAATCTGGCCTGCTGCTCCATACCAGCCAGGAGCTCCGAACATTCCGCCCCTTTTTGAACAGCCACCGCCAGCTTATCAAAGTCCTGCACCAACGACTGGGCTGCATAAGCAGAATATATACCTGCCCTTAGCGCCAGATTCTCAGCTGCAAAAGCCCTCTTAAGACCTGGATCCACTTTACGGTCCGTGGCATCCGTAGGCACACAATCCTCAGGATTGACTGCCGTTTTGCCAATCAGGGTAGCTAAAATTGAATCCAGGCGGACCGAATGAGGCAATACCTCCTCACCCTCAAGTAAATACAGTTTCTGCAGGAATCGTGGAACTTGAGCTTTATCCACATCCTTCCATTCGCGAAACACCATATCCTTCACAGGTCCCTGAAAAGGCCTGGCAAATTTAGAAGGCGTCTGATATTGTGGAAATAAGTGAGATTCCGAGTTTGAAGGTTGAAACACTGGAAAACCTAAATTGTCCCGAACATGTGCCATCACCTCCCACATTTCTTCTCTGGAGACATATTTACCCCCAGAGGACGTAGATGGGGCCTCTCCACCCTCACTGTCTGAGGATGACTTCCTTGCAGATGCAGAAGTATGGGTAATTTTAGATTGACCAGGCCTGGCCATCCCCGCTTGAAGGGCCCTGGCAACAGCCACCTAGATCATTTCCTGCACCGCCTCCCTGGACATGAGGGGTGCATCCTTACCCTCCTGCAACTGGGAGCCCCCAGGGATGGAAACGCCAGCAGCATCCTCCTCGGAGGAGGAGGAAGAAGAGACAATCCTACGTCTCTTAGCCGGAACCTTAGGCATGTTGATAATCCAAAACACACTGCCCACCACTTAAAAGCACTCCCAATATATAGCGACCTGGACCTCCCACTACAGGTATCCACCAATCCCTCAAAAGGTCAAAACTAAATACAATGTACATAAAACTGCGGGCAGAACGCCCGTCCTACCTCCAGAAACCAAAAGCAGCACTCCGGCATCTCCCCGCGGCTCCGCGGCGCGGAAAACCGGAAGCCGACGCCCCAGCCACAGAGGGCCGGCTGACCCCGTCAGCCGCCTCCCAGTACGCGCCTCCTGAGCAGCTCGGCTGCTCGGCAAAGTCGCGCTCTGGCCGTAGCACTCCTCGCGGAGCGCCGCGTCCCGAGGAGTGCCTCAAACGATGACCCCCAGGCCCCGCCGTGCAGGTAAGGAAAAGGAAAAACATCTAGCGTGGGCTAGACAAAAGAACAGGAGGGGGTAGGGGTGGTGGGGGGGTTAAAAAGGGGAAGGGAGGGTCTAGGGGGGAGGCGGGAGGCCTCATTGGTTTAAAAGGAAGGCGAGGGAGGGACGGGAGGTAATGGCTATTTTGGACTGGAGCTGTTCTGATTGGCATAAGATCGGTCCCCTTATATAATGGCAAAGGCAAATCAAAGTGTTATTTTTGGAAATTGTTGCTCTGAGGTCTTCTCATTAGAGTGGAGCTGTTAGCTCATATATTTGCATCACAAAAAGCCACAAGAGGGTTCAAGACTGCAACAAAGTGACCTCAATGATGATCTTGTTGCTGGGGACAGAGAGCACCCAAAAGTCGAACTGCCATTTTGTCCACAGCTCTGAAAATCCTTATACTAGAGCGGGCACCATCAGAAAAAGACCCAGGTTTTTTGGCACGGAATTCCCCTTAATTCAAAGTTGCTAAGAACATGCTACAGGGCAATGCCCATATAGTAGAGTGCACTCACAGTACATTGGCGCAGCATGCATGTATGAAGCAACACTTTTGGCCCACTATGACCCAGTTTTCAGCGCTGATGCAGAAAGGATACAGACTGGGTCTGTGCATTTCCTTTTCATGTCTTAGCTCATCCATTAACTCAAAGGGGTATATATACTAAGCATTTGCACCTTACTTGAGACACAAAAGTGCCACAAATCATTGTAAAATCTTTTTTTCCAATTTACTTTCCAGGGCAAAACTTATTTTGATCTGGAAATTCACCTGAACATAGCACAAAACAGTGCTTAGATCTGCTTTGCATTACTTAGTGTCAAGGGGGACTGCATGAGTGGTGCACAAGCATTCCCATGCAATCCCCCATGGTTTTTGATGCAAACCCCTATTTACACAAAACGTAGACAGAGTTTTGCTTCAAAATAAAAAAAACACCTCCAAGGATATTCCTTTCTTTGCATGCTCACCATCGCATTTTTGGACTGATGCTGCTGGTATTTTGACTCTGAGAGTGCACTGAGACCTGCTAATCAGACCTCAGAAGGAGTGCTCTAACCCCTTACAAAGTGTATGTTGAATTGGCTACCCCCAATTGGCAGAGACTGACATACTCATAAGTCATTAGTATATAGTACCTATGGCACCCAGGGCATGTCCACCAAGGATTGCAACACTGATTGTGCCACACTATGTGTAAGAAAGTACAAAATGGCTTCCCAGCCTGCCACTACAGACTGGACTGCCAGTGGTAACATTGCTAACTCGACTAAGCCATTCAAACCAATGGCAAAGCCCCCACTTCTTTTAACAGTATATGTAAGTCTTCCATAAGGGAAGCCTATTTAGCTCTAAGGCGGAGAGCTGTATATCATTAAGTAGGCCAACTATTTTAGATATATATGTTTTGACAGCAACACTTCCAAGTTGTCATTTTGCTGTTGGAGATCTAGTAGCCCTATTAGGTAACACAGAGTTATCGGCTGACCACTCAACCCGGCTAACTTCTGAATGGGATTACTGAGATGAGTACTGTAAAGTACCAAATCAATTGCGGCATTAAACACGACTTGATGCCCAATTCGAATTTCACATGGTCACTGGCCACCAGACAGCTTTCTGCCTTCCAGAGGAGTAGTATGAATGACTCCCAGGCCTATGAACAATAGCAACACAAAAAGATGATGGACAGAGTCCTGAATAATGCAAACACTCACCCCCAGTCACAGATATGGGTTTAATCCATTGTTTGTTTTGCTCACCATGCCACCATAGTTTGGACCCAGCCATATGCAAATCAGTCTTGACCCTGTTCCTCATGGGAACAGTCCAACCCGAACTGCCAGGCCAGGTCCTCCCTGGACCGGAAGCAAGCATCCTGGGACCCGTTTCAGGGTATCACCCTTCATCAGACAGGCTAGCTTGAATCCAGTCGCACAGTGAGCACGGAACCCACGTCTGGGCACACCCTTCCTACTTAGGACAACTTAGGCAACACAAAAGGATGATGGGCGGAGTGCTGAACAATGCAAACACTCACCCCCAGACACAGATCTGGGTTTAATCCATTGTTCCTTTGCTCACCATGCCACCCCAGTTTGGACCCATCCATATGCAAATCAGTCTTGACCCTGTTCCTCATGGGAACAGTCCAGCCCGAACTGCCAGGCCAGGTCCTCCCTGGACTGGAAGCAAGCATCCTGGGACCGGTGTCAGGGTATCTCCCTTCATCAGCCAGGCTAGCTTGAATCCAGTGGCACAGTGAGCACAGGATCCATGTCTGGGCATACCCTTCCCACTTAAGGCAACTTAAGCAACACAAAAGGATGATGGACAGAGTGCTGAACAATGCAAACACTCACCCCCACTCACAAATCTGGGTTTAATCCATCGTTCTTTTGCTCACCATGCCACCCCAGTTTGGACCCAGCCATATGCAAATCAGTCTTGACCCTTTTCCTCATGGGAACAGTCCAGCCCAAACTGCCAGGCCAGGTCCTCCCTGGACTGAAAGCAAGCATCATGGGACCGGTTTCAGGGTATCACCCTTCATCAGCCAGGCTAGCTTGATTCCAGTGGCACAGTGAGCACAGGACCCACATCTGGGCATACCCTTCCCACTTAGGGCAACTTAAGCAACACAAAAAGATGATGGACGGAGTGCTGAACAATGCAAACACTCACCCCCAGTCACAGATCTGGGTTGAATCCATTGTTCTTTTGCTCACCATGCCACCCCAGTTTGGACCCAGCCATTGCAATCAGTCTTGACCCTGTTCCTCATGGGAACAGTCCAGCTCGAACTGCCAGGCCAGGTCCTCCCTGGACGGGAAGCAAGCATCCTGGGACTGGTTTCAGGGTATCACCCTTCATCAGAACAATAGCGTCCTGCCACAGTGCGAGATGTCACCTTCCCTTCGTAGGGAGCCACTCAGGTTGTTAGCCCAAAAGGTGGACTTTAAAGGTGAAGACCCCTTTGGTGGGCAAATGGTGATCACAGACTTGAGGGGCTGCCCTTTGTTCAGTTAGATAGGCTAGTGGTTGGAACAAAGAGGGGAGACCAGTACCCAAAATGGTTTTCTCGAGGGTGTGTAGTCCACATGTAGCCACAACTCTATGGTGTAACCAAATATGGGGCACACTGTAATCCAAAGAACAAGGATAATCAAATCCAAAATAAACAATTGTTCTGCCAGGAAAAAAGTTTTTACAAAGAAATATTATGGTAACGAGATATACAACAAAAATAGCTTTGTAAGAAAAGTATAAACTAGACACTTTTGTAATTGCTTTTGTAATTGCTTTTGTAGAAATATTGTATATTTGTAAGAACATACACAATTTAATTCATATGTAGATATGTTTGTCCATCCCTCCTATTTGGAGGATATAAACAGACTGATCTGTCAAAACAAAATAAATAGGTGCACCAAGTGATGACACAGTGAATAGTGAAAAACAATGTGCCACAACAAGCAACAAACAAGCATTTAAAACTACGAATATATAGATTTGGTATAAACAAGAGGGTCAAGTAGTTCCTGAAGTAATAACCACACCACCAGCAATAGGTATAGTAAAGGTATACCTCTGTAAACGTGCCAAAAGAGCGCAGGGTGAACCAAAGACATCCCCTGAGTGAAAACGTGGCATAAAATAGTTTATAGAATGTGACCACTCAAAAAAGGGTGCAAACCACTTGGAAAGACATTAAAATAATAAAATAATACAAAATAAAATGAAAGCATATGAATCAACAAGATACAAGTGGTTACATCTCAACATTTATCATATGCTATTGTGGTCAAACCCACCAAAAGATTCTGGTGGCACCAGATTTGTAGGTGTTTACCTGCTATCTTTGGTCTGGATGAAGACCCTGGCAAAGTCAGAAGAACTGAGGTCCAATCATCAACTTTTCTTGGTCAAAAATCCTGAGTATTACATATTGGACACTGGGAACATTTGAATACTCCTTTAATTATTTCCGTGGAGTTTCGTGTTTGGACATGACCTTCTCATTTATGCCAACTCTGTATATATTTGTTGTTTTTCATGCTTGATTGTTGTTTGTCATGGCACTTTGTTTTTCACTATTCACTGCGTCGTCACTTATTGTTCATAATTTGAGTAGGTATGTCCGTTTGTGGACACTCGCTGAGCTGGCTGTGCAGAGAAAATTGAGAAAATCAAGTTACACTTAAAGATGTGACTAAAACATGTCTAAGTTCTTGCCTCGTCCCTAAGGTGGGATGACCATTTTGGACTAGAGCGGTTCTGATTTGCATAAGATCGGTCCCCCTATATAAAGGCAAAGCCAAATTAAAATGTTATGGACATTGCTGCTCTGAGATCTTCCGATTAGAGTGGAACTGTTAGTTCATCTTCTTGCATCAC
Source organism: Pleurodeles waltl (assembly GCF_031143425.1). Taxonomy (NCBI): domain Eukaryota; kingdom Metazoa; phylum Chordata; class Amphibia; order Caudata; family Salamandridae; genus Pleurodeles; species Pleurodeles waltl. The sequence goes on along the minus strand of NC_090443.1, from coordinate 77,714,201 downwards.
AAAAGGCCACAGAAGGGTTCCATATTGCAACAAATTGCACTCAATCATGATCTTGTTGCTGGGGACAAAGAGCACCTAAATGTCAAACTGCTATTTTGTCCACAGCTCTGAAATTCCTTGTACTAGAGCTGACACCATCAGAAAAAGAGACAGGGGGCCAGATGTATCATACAACCGATATGGGATTCTCAAATAGCGATTTTAAGGAAATCGCTATTTCAGAAATGCAAAAAGTTATGTATGATTTTTGTGATTCGGTAATAGCGATTTCTTAAAAATCGCAAAAGCTATTACCAAATCACAAATAGAGAATCTGTCCCCATTCGCACCTATGGGCCTGTTGCCCATATCTGCGAATATTTTGCATTTCCCAAAATTGCAATTTCTTAACCAGAAATCGCAATTTTGGAAATGCAAAACTCCAGGGTGCTGGGGGCCTAAGGCCCCCACTGCTGCAGCCCCAAAAATAGTTTGGGACATGTAAGTTGCACACATGCCAAAAGGGCATGTGTGCTTTACATGTACATTTTAAAAATGCATTTTTTAATTTTGCACATGGTTACCACCAGGTTCAACCTGGTGGTAAATAGCGATTCCTAAATGCCCAAATCGCATTTAGGAATGGCTTCATACATGTGCTAAGAAATCGCAAATAAGGAATCCTTATTTGCGATTTCTTATTTAGAGAGTCGCAATTTGCGACTCTCTAAACAGGGTCGCCATTTTAAGGAATCGCTATTTTTGCGAGTCCTTACATTTGCGTTCAGAATGTCTTTCATACATTCTGAACTGGCTTTTTGCATCCCAAACGGGCATTCGCACAGTTTGCGAATGCAAAAAACCTTGATATATCTGGCCCAGGGTTTGTTAACATGGAATTTCCCTGAATCCAAAGTTGTTGACAATATGTTACAGGGCAATATCCATACAGTAGTGTGCACTCACAGCGCATTGCAGCATGCCTATGGCTCTTGGCTTGGGGAACTGTTGCTCCCCATCCACAGAACAAAGAAGTGACTCCAAGGGTCAGTCGACTGACCTCCTGGAACTGGCACCCAGGCCATCAAAGCTGAAATAGCCCAACTCGGCAAGTCAGTAGCCACTTCTGCAGAATCACCGATGACTGCTGCTTGGCGCCTCAAGAACCGATCCTCGGTGGCCAAAAGTTGCACCCAAGCCTGACAAAGAGAGATACCAGCCTCCATCAAAGGATATCGCTGGGACTGCTGTGGATGGGGACCGTAGCCCAGCAACAGCTGGAGTTCCGCTGTCTCAAAGAGGATTTCGAGGGACCTTGACCTCTGTGGCCAAAGTCACCCTTTCAGACCCAAGGCCCAAGGAATAACCACAAAGGCACCCCCGTTGACTCCACAACACCCAGAGCATCCTTGTGTATCATCCATCTCCTTTATCTGCAGCTTAAGGACCACTTCTTTGAAGTCTATGGCCGTGTGCTGTAAAGTAAACTGGATGGGAAACGGTTTGGTGGACAGGTAACTGTCCAAGTACTTCTTATTGGCAACCTAGATTTTTTCCCTGTCACATTTGGTCATCCAAGTCAGGCCGGAATATTCTAACTCAACTCTTATAAAGTTTACATTTATCACTGCTTGTTTGAAGTTAAAGTGAGATTTAAGTTTTCTTTAAAAATCTGTATCTCCGAAACCGTTTAGTGGATTTTGCTCACCCTGGACTCTAAAATTCATAAAAATATAATCTATTTTTATAAATTGGTGTTGGATTTCTTTTGTGTTGCGTGGCTTACTTATTTTGTTGTTTGGTACTGTTAAATGCTTTGCTCTAGTTCCTGGAGTTATGCCTAGCTGCCCGAAGCCATAGCTACCCAGGGATGAGCTTAAGGTTTTACAAATGATCCTGACAGGGCCCAAGACAGTTTTTGCAAGTGTATCACACAGCAAAATCGCTCAACCATACCATATATTACACCCAATTACTCACAATGCCCTTTTGAAATAGGCACTATCGAGGAGAAATGCTTTTATTTCTACTTTCTTTGCTGACTTTGAATATGTGTGGCGCTGGACAATGCACACACCCACAAAGAAGGAAGCGTTTTAAAGTTATTGCAAGCATAATATTTGTACTGGAAGAGTATCCTTTCAGTACAAAACCTATGCAAGATTCATACAGACACCTTTGCACTTTGGTGCAAAGGTGTTTGCTAGCGCTTGGCAGCTTGAGCTTGATTGTATGCCAGAGTTAGGACGAGAGGTGGAGGGGGCCCTACATCAATAGATATGCTACTGCTCTGCTGGCTCCTTCTCTCACAACACGTAGCATTTTTGGCTACAGCGCTGCATTGTGTGAAAATTTACTAAATAAACCCCTAAACAGTGTGTTATAGCATGACAAACACTGCAAGTTAAACGAGGATTTATTGCAGGAAAACAACCCAAGATAGGATCCGTGCTCCGTCAGCTTACAACTCCTCAGCTCTCCCCAACCGCCTTTCTCTCAGAACCTTAGCGTCTCACAACTCCAGAAGTAAGTCCTGGAACACAGGGACGGCAAGGTTCCAAGTATGACTCACTTAAGCATTACAACACATCCCCCTCCCTATACATTGATGTCCCAGAGCCCAAACAGAACAAAAACAAGCAAAGAAATGAAGCAATGGAAAAATACAGTATTAAAATAACCCACAGCTAACAACACGTTAAGAAACATAGGCCCTAATTCTGAGTCTGACGGGCGGCGGAGGCCGCCCGCCAGACTTCCCCCCTCCGAAATACCGCTCCGCGGTCGAAAGACCGCGGAGGGTATTCCGAGTTTTCCCCTGGGCTGGCGGGCGGTCTTCGCAAGACCGCCCGCCAGCCCAGGGGAAAACTCCCTTCCCACGATGACGCCGGCTCGTAATAGAGCCGGCGGAGTGGGAAGGTGCGACGGGTGCAGTTGCACCCGTCGCGTATTTCAGTGTCTGCTTTGCAGACACTGAAATACTTTTAGGGGCCCTCTTACGGGGGCCCCTGCCGTGCCCATGCCATAGGCATGGGCACGGCAGGGGCCCCCAGGGGCCCCGCGACTCCCCCTCCCGCCATCCGGTTCCCGGCGGGAGAACCGCCAGGAACTGGATGGCGGGAGGGGGAGTCGGAATCCTCCATGGCTGCGGAGCGCGCTCCGCAGCCATGGAGGATTCCTACGCGCGGCGGAAAGTCAGCGGGAGACCGCTGGCTTTCCGCGTCTGACCGCGGCTAAACCGCTGCGGTCAGAATGCTCGTAGGAGCACCGCCAGCCTGTTGGCGGTGCTCCCGTGGTCGGTGGCCCTGGCGGCCACCGACCGCCAGGGTCGGAATGACCCGCATAGTCTTTCATCCAGCATGGTTTACAGCGTAGTCTGGACGGAACATTAGTAGACTCCATGGAAATTTTTGTAGAGAGATTTCCTCTCCAATCATTCAAGGTGGAAGAGCTCTCGACACCAGTAGAGGAGTTCTCCACACCAGACCATTTTGCTATTCTGGATATGCTCCACACATCCCCATTGACCAGGATCACAACATTTTCTTTAACTTCCCTGATGCGGAAAGGGCCCTTGAAGGATGATTTACCCTTGGTTTTAAAACTCGGAATCTTCACCAACACTAGGTCACCAACCCTCCACCTCACCTTGCCAACACAATGCTTAGCATCAAAACGCAACTTGTAATTGTGTTGGTACTTATCTCGGAGACTAGGTGCCTTATCAAACCTATCTGGTCCAAATCAACCCGATGTAGAATGTTACTGAACCATGCCGGGAATAACTTAGTACGACCCACCCTTCCTCTCATGTACTCAAAAGGGGCTATGTTGGTGATGCTATTAGGAGTGTTGCGATGTGCCCACCACAGATCTCTTAGAAGAATGGATAAGGGAGTCCTAGTCTGAACAGCTTCCTGCACACAAGCCTTCACCATCCTATTCATACGCTCAGCTAAACCATTCGCTTGTGGCAGGTACAAGGCCGTTCTCAAATGCACAATAGCAAGGGAGTCTAGAAATGTCTTCATATCTTGTGAAATCAACTGCACTCCATTGTCCGTGACTAAATGACTAGGTATTCCTTCTTTAGAAAACTCCTCTTCCAAAAATTCAATCACAGTACGGGTATCAATTGAATTCACACATTTAGTCACAACCCATTTGGATGCATAATCCACCATGAGCATGACATATCGTTCATTCGGTGGTAACAGATGAAAGGGTCCTATGAAATCAAGAACTAGTTTCACCCAGGGTTTATCCGGGACCTCGACAGGAGAGAGAGGCGCTCTCGCCACCACTTTGCTCTTGTCATTATGTGCACAACTCAAGCAATCTTTCACAACAGCTTCAGCTTCACTATCCAGCCCTGGCCACCAATAGATAGTTCTAAGTCTGGATTTAGTTAAACTCCTGCCCAGATGCCCCTCGTGAGCCAGATTCAAAATTTTACTTCTCAGCCCCATGGGAGGAATAAATTTGCTTCCCCTAAACAACTCACTCCCATTTAAGGAAAGTTCATTTCTCACATTCCAATAGCCTTTTAATGAGTCAGGTATATCCTTAAACTCTGGCCATCCCCTAATAATAAATTCACCAAGCTTATGTCTGTCCAAGTCCTTTTCTGCAGCTAACTTCCACTCCACTTCGTTGATGGCCGTTTCCCTTACCCAACCAACCATGACCTCATCATCCACTTCATCACCTCTGTCAACCGAAAAACGGGACAGAAAATCCGCCACAACATTCTTCGGTCCAGGCACATACTCTACAATAAAATTGTACTCTAACAATCCTTCCGTCCACCTCCGTATTCTCGGGGTCAATTCTTCATTTTTCTTAGGAGAAAAGATTTGGACAAGGGGTCTGTGATCCGTCCTCACCACAAAAGGTAGGCCCCACAAATAAAACCTGAAGTGTTTAACCGCCCACATACAGGCAAGGGCCTCTCTTTCTATGACCGAATAGTTTTGTTCCGCTCCTTTAAGAGAACGAGAAGCAAAAGCTATTATCTTCTCCTCCTGACCAGTTCTCTGCAGAAGAACAGCACCAAGACCCTTGATGCTAGCATCAGTGTACAAGAACGTTTTCGCACCTACATCGAAATGTCCTAAGGTGGGCATCACTCCAATACAGTTCTTGACAAAAGAGAAAGCAGTCATACATTCTTCCCCCCAGACGAACTCACACCCCTTCTTTAAAAGGGCTCTCAAGGGTTGAGTCGCGCTAGAAAAATTGGGAATAAATTTAGAATAATACTCCGCCAACCCTAGGAATGACCTCACGTCATCCTTGTCTCTAGGTTCAGGTGCCTGCATTATAGCATCCACTAGTTCCAACTTGGGTCTGATCCCTTCACCTGAAATGGTGTGTCCCAGGTATGACACAGAAGTGACTCTGAACTTACATTTTTCCTTCTTAACAGTAAAACCAGCCTCTGCTAACTTACTTAAAACTACCCTTAATACCTTGTCATGATCAGCTATCGTCTTACCATGAACTAGAATATCATCCTGGAAACACAACGTGCCTGCGACCTCCCCCAAGATTTTTTTCATGATGGGTTGGAAACACGCGGCCGCCGAGGCTAGGCCAAAAGGCATCCTCAAGAATTGGTAAGCCCCCAAAGGTGTAACGAAGGAGGTGAGGTGCCTGGACTCAGGGTGCAAGACAATCTGATGGTAAGCCGAGGAAAGATCCAATACACTAAAAACTCTAGACCCACCTAAACTTGACAATTCCTCTGTAATGTTAGGTAGGGGTTGGCGATCTATCCAAATGTATTTGTTAAGATCCCTGAGGTCCACACACATCCGGATGCGTTTCCCATTATCCTTGGGTGCCAAAACAACTGGGGCCAACCACTCTGAAGACTCTATCTCTTCAATAACTCCTGCTTCAAGTAACTTATTAAGTTCTGCTTTGAGAGGTTCTAGCATTAACTTAGGTACTCTTCTAACTTTATGTACTATTGGCACAGCATTTGTTTTTAGTATAATCTTGTGTTCAAAATTAGTTAGACACCCTAAACTATCACTGAACACACTCGGAAACTCATTACAAATTTGTAACGTATCATCTTCAATGTTTACCACCATGACTTGATTGTCTGCATTGGGATCTAATTTAATACCCATGTCTCGTTGGTGTCGCCATCCTAACAAGTTATTACCGCGTTTAGCTACATAAACCTTTCCTATGGTCACTCTGTCTTGGAATTGTATCTTCATAACTCTATATCCTACTATCTCTATTCTGGTTCCCCCATAGCTGACCGGGTTGATGTCGGGTTCAATGAGAGAGTCCAGAGACTCCCCAAAAATGGCTTGGCAGTTCTTAACACCAACCATAGTGTAGGGAGAACCAGAGTCTGCTAAAACCACCACTGTTCTATTATCAAGTTTAATAGTGCATTCAGGCATGACCACGGGACCCTCATCAATTGTGCCCGAAACCTGCCCAACATGGTCAATCTCTTGACACACACATAATACCATCTTATTGATATTATCGGTAACACAATCAATGTTGCTCTTATCGTTGTTGCAAACTCTAGCATAGTGGCCCTTCCTCCCACATTTTCTGCATAAGGAGTTACGTGCAAAACAATTGGCACTGTTAGCAGCATGACCCGCGTTACCACAACGATAACAACGCAACCCTTTAATGTCTCTTTTCTTCTCTTGAATGGATGCTTATGCTTTAAAGTCATTGCTAACCCTAGAAACTTCTTCTTGAACCTTTGGTAAATGCACAGTAGCCATATTGTCCCCTTCAGTATGACTCATTTCTTTGATCCAGTTGCTAGTACTCTCCATTCCTTCAACGATGGCAATGGCTTCTCTTAAGTCGGGGTTTTTCGTTAAAAGTTTTTCCTGAACCTTTTTACTGTTGGTACAGCGCACAATTTGGTCGCGAATAAGAGAGTCTGTGATTTCACCAAAATCACAGGTGCGTGCCAGAGTACGTAAGGCAGCTACGAAATTCCCCACGCTCTCAGTGGTACCTTGAGATCTTGCGAAAAATTTATGTCTCTCCAAAACAACATTAAGTTTGGATTCGAAATGTGCTGCAAGGATTGCCACTGACATCTCAAAAATATCTCTAGGTTCACCATCCGCTCCACCAATAGCCAAAGGTTCCAAACTGTCATATATATTTCTGCCTTCAATTCCCAAGTTGTGTAGAAGAACCGCTTGTTTCCTGGCTGGTGAAAATTTTTCTCCACCAATAGCTATTAAATAAGAATCAAAAAGGTTTTTCCACCTTTTCCATGGAAGAATGGGGTCACCTTTGTCAGATAAGAAAGGAGGTGGTTGTGACATAGTAGGTGTAGCCATAGTAGCGCACAAGAAAATTAAGTTTAAATCGAAACACAAGTAAAAATAAATAAATGAAGAAAACAAGAAAAATGTGAGTTCTCTTTCCTTTTTTTCCTTCGTTGAAATTGTGGAAACCGATGGATAGAGAGAGACAATTATATTTAGATTATTATGGCTTGGACACAGTTACACACAACTCATTATCTGTAGATCAATCCTGAAATCTTTAACCGCTTGCACAAAACACCAAAGATACTGGTTGCCAAGTTCTGCACGTAACGGTCTAGATCCTGAACCGCTCTCTCAAGGCACGCGTGACGTCAGGATTGCCCAGTTCTACAAATAAACATGCGCGCAAGGAGGCGCGAGGGTGCACGAGAGAGAGGGCGCGCTACGATAGACAACAACGGCCACAGCACGAGCTTCGACAGCTGTCTCCACACGGGAAGAGGTAGGAAAAAATAAAATACGACTGAAATCTCCGTTGTGGCACAGTACCTCAAGTACTCCTCCAGCAATCTTCAGTTTGTAGACTAATTAGTCTCAAACACCATAAGCGGAAACGCGGATCCAAAAATCAAGTGGCCGACGAGTCCGTGGGTTCAGGGTTGGTAGATCGTCGCCAGTGTTATAGCATGACAAACACTGCAAGTTAAACGAGGATTTATTGCAGGAAAACAACCCAAGATAGGATCCGTGCTCCGTCAGCTTACAACTCCTCAGCTCTCCACAACCGCCTTTCTCTCAGAACCTTAGCGTCTCACAACTCCAGAAGTAAGTCCTGGAACACAGGGACGGCAAGGTTCCAAGTATGACTCACTTAAGCATTACAACACAGTGCTTAATTTGTGCTTGTTGTTTCCGGTGCTGAGCACCGGTACTTATTTTTGAGGGCCGGGGCTTACTCTTCTGCCTCAAGCATTTGCTGCGAGTAAAAGACACATATGGGGAAGACGAGGGAAAAGAAAAAGAAAAAAGCGTCACAGAGGAAGAAAGTAGAAAGCTGCAAGAGTGAGCTGAAGGGGCAGGGAGGGGCTTTATATGGATTGAAGAGGCCCGAGATGGCTTCAGGATTGCGCCGCCTCAGTATTCCGTGTTCACACATTTAATTGCAGCAGCCTCGTGTTTAAGAGTAAGGCTTTGGACACCGGCACCTTTTTATGTACAAATTAAGCACTGCCCCTAAATATCTCTGAGTTTGGTATATGTCCTGCTGACAGCAGGGTTCGGAAACACAGAGGCAATTACTACCCGGCGTTCCCGGGTTATACTGTTTGCAATCCATGTATCCACTCGGGGATGTATGTGCTGATGATACAAAAAGAAGCGCACACCGTTTGGCGCAGAAAATGGGATCCTGAAACAAGGATGCGAGACATGCCAAAGACAGCAGGGGGGTAACACAGGCCACTACAGCCCACAAGGCACATGGGGGGCCCCCATCCCTTCAAACACGGCCCCATTCAACACAAGACCAATGAATGCAAAAAGTAATTGGTCTGTGGTTTGCAGAGTGTATTTGCATAATAAAGATAAGTGTTATAATGGTCTGATTATACTTAATGTATACATCCAGGTAGGGAGCCCTGAGGATTTTAAAACAGAATTAAGAATATTTAAGGAGGATCTTGAATGGTTATGCATAAACTATTGTAAGGATATGATGGTACTGTTAGGTGACTTCAATCATAAACTGGACCCGAGAAAGAGTGACCCTTTGGAAAAAAGAAATCCTATGGGTATATAACATTAGGTCTGCTGGATTCCCGACACGTATAACTACAGCATGAGAGGCTGCACTGGTAAAACATCTGGACTCAAAGAGAATGTTCAGTATGAATGGCAGCACTATCCCAGATAGTCTTTTGAGACAGACCCTTATAAATGCAAAGCAATCGTGCCCGATTGACTATATGTTTTGCCTGCCTGGTTCTTTGATAAAATCATAAGCTTTGAGGAAATGAAGCTGGATGGAAATGACCATTACCCCCTGCATCTGGAAAAAACATTAGAAGGGATCAATACTTGAGAAAAGTTACTCCCTTTACAGGTAGAATACCCAAAATTATTAACTACCAGGATCTCAGAAAATCATCTGCAGGGGCTGGGAAGCCCACAACACAACCATGAGGCGATGCAGTGGGAGGAAGTACCTGTGAATTTCATAGCACGGTACAGTGACATAATTACCTAGGTGGTACAATGTCTAACGGTGAAAATAACCTGACACAGACAAGCAGGAAAAAAGCAGCGGTAGGTATAAGAGAAGAGAATGTTTAGTTTGATAGGGATTATAGGACCCTAAAAAACAGATAAGGAAATGGAGACGAGCCTGAAGGCAAAATATCAGCATGACAAATGATCCCAGTTTGTCTGTGTTAAGAGGAATTATAAAAAATGACAAGTCAGGAGGAAAAGGGGTATAAGGAGAGATACTGGGAAAACATGCAGGAAACAATCAAAACGAGAAATACAAGAATGTTCTGGAACAGGAAAGGAACATGGGTCAATGAGGTGCACTGTAGAAGAAGAAGAATGGTTAAAGCATTTAAAAGATATGTATGGCACTTGATGTAAGGAAGCGATAAAGGAAAGCGAGGAATGGTCTACTGTAGATTGGGAAATTGGGACACACTTCTCCTTACAGAATGTTTAAGACACCATAGAGACATTAACATTAACTAGGGCCACAGGACCAAACAAATTACCTACTGTTATAATTAAAACTAATATACACTGATGGGCCAAATTGTATTACTTTGTATTCCAGAAAATATTATTACGGACCAGTTCCCAGACAGTTGGAAGGGTGCAATAGTAAGGCCAGTATATAAAAAACAGGACTCTAAGAACCTCAAAAATGATAAATTAATTAATCTTCTCAATGTGGGTGAAATATTGTTGTCAAAAAGTATGTGGGAAGGCTCAAAGAATGGGCAGAACTTCATAATATGGTCCCCTAAAACGGGTGTGTGGGGGGGGAGTGTTATCAAGAGAGCCATTCAACCCTAGATCATTGTTGTAGTTATTGGGTGCTCGAACTGAAGTCTGTGGAACGGAGGGGAAACCTTTTTTGCTGCTTTGTTGATTTTTGTGCAGCCTTCGATTCGTGGATCGTCAATGCTTATGGGAAACATTCACGAAACTGGGAATCCTTAGGAGTATTTTGGTTATTTCATAAGAGCTTCTTTATCAGAACTGGCGTTGTTAATAATAGACAAAGAAGAAAGATTGACCCGGAAAACCCCAATCCACAACTAATTGCGTCAGGGTTATGTCTTGGCCCCTTTGCCCTTCTCACTGTTCACAACAGATCTAACATATGTACAAGTTGCATCAAAGGGCTTGAGCCCCAAAATGAATGGCACACACATAGCACGCCTATTATATGCAGACAATCTTGTCAATATGGGTATGACTGAAATAAGCCTAGAGAAGAAATTTTATATATTTTAAGGAATATTGCTATAAGAAAAAAATAGTGGTAATCATGGAGAAAACCATGATGGGGTTTGGGAAAAAAGCAGCCAAATATGAATGGCACCTAGGTACCCGCAAATTAGACAGTAGACAACTATTAATACTTATGACTATGGTTTCAGAAGAAGCTACTGTGGAAAGACCACATCAAATTATTGAAAGTGAAAGCAATGGCCTCAGTAAGTGGTGTCAAAAAATGCGACAAAGATCAGAGGTATGTCTTTAAGACCTGTGCTAACCACACATGTGACTATTATTTGCCTGCAAGTCCACTATGGAGTTGAACTGTTATGTTTAAGTGGGAAGAATGATTGAGAGGTCGAAGAGGGAAAATGTTTTAAAAGCCTGCTGTTGTTACCCAAGGCAACAATGCCATGGGCTTTAAGAGTGGAAAATGGTTTACCCTCTTGGAGTTACTTGGAATATGCTGAGGTGGTGAGATTCTGGCTTCACCTGACAGATGACAGACAAAGAGTGTCAATCCTCTGTAAAAATTAGATCACAGAGTGAACTGAAATGGACTTAGGGAGGTAGAGAAACTCTGGGAGCTATATGTAGGAGACTTGGGTTAGCTACAGATAGACAAGACCTGGTAATTAGAATTACAAAGGGGGGACTTCTTACTTTATTAACAAGCATAACCCGAGAACACAACATGGAGTATCTAAGAGGTAAGACATCCACCACATTTCTGTATGATTCATGGCAAAACGAAGAATGGTTCCCGTACATAGAGGCATTGCCCAACCCCACACACAGGTCCGAGGTATTACGATTAAGGATCGGTTTAAACACGTGCTATGTACGAAGTGAAAATGTAAGTGAAATATATAAGGTGAATGGCAATGATAGATGCACATGTAAATTGCGCGTGTGGTTTAATGGTTACATTTGACTGCCTGCATATTCCCTTGGACTTTTTAAAGACACTATCAATACGAAAAACAGTTTTAGAGCTCCTATTTTTAAAATATGGAACAGGGAATCGCACACAAACAGTTGTTCTTGTAACTGATATGAAATACATGGAGGCCACTTGTCTCTTTGGGAAGATTTATGGTTGCCGTGGGGGAACTTTTATCTCTGCTTTAGGGTGTACTGTAGGGTATTTTTAGGTTTTGTTTTAGGCACATATGGTGTAGTTGGCATCTCCTTATCTAGGGTAAAATGAAGGAACTTTTATCTCAGTCTAAAAGATTATTACTTTCTAGACAAAAGGTTCGCCGCATCAATTTAACAAATGAATACCACAATCAGCATTTAACAGATGACCTGCTAACCTTTCCAAAGAATCTGCCTCAGTGCGCTACTACCTATGGCCTTGTTTAGTAACGTTCGATCTGTTTGAATTAGGAACATTTTTTGTTGAAACTTGCAAATGATACAGCAGATGGTGAATTATGTGGTAAGAGTGGTAAATCGGTAAAAATGCAAACGGAGCAGGTTAATTCTTTAACTTCATTGGTCCTGGTGGTATGTTAGGCCCATGTCCGAGTAGCTGGTTTACCTAAAGCCATATAAGTTACTAGTTCTGCAGTCTTTCTCCCTTGTATGCTCTGCGAGTTCCTGTGAGATGCAATGACTCATTGTTTCACACCAAATTTCATGACATGTGGTCATGATATGCAGACGCTCCCTGAGACTCACTACAAACATGTCTTCAGGGGTTCATAGAAGCTCATCAGTCAATTAGCAAGGCCAGTGATCGCACTTGAACGAGATCCGCGCGTCAGTGCCTAACTCCATCTGACGCCATGTTACTCCGAGCTCCATATCCAACACGCCTCCTCTCAGGCCCTCTCTGGAGGTCCACACGGAAGGGGCCTGACTGGCATTTATTCCCCTATAGTTGAAGATACGCAGGAATCAGAGCAGCTGGTCCCTGGTGTCCACCAGCCGCTAATTAATTGAATAATTTCTTCTTTGCGGCACATTCTTCAGGGTTTTTCGCGATGTTTAATTCCCCACAATCCTGGCACGCGATTTTACACCCCCGAGGGAGTCACCCCACACCTCGCCGTGAGTGAACGTCAGTAAGAAGGGCAGGTGGTCACTACGCAAAAAGAACTGACATGACCCCTCATCGTCTGCCGCTCTTTGTACGTGGCCCAGTAACAAAAACCCCCGCAGCCCACGAGGTGGGTGAAAGGGAAGTGGGGGTGGGGGGAGAGAGCTCCAAGGGGGGCCTTTATCACAGTACCAGGCGCCCGGCACCCTTTAAAAGTGGTTGGGCGAGTGAAGTGCCCCACCACCTCGCAAACAAAACAAAAAACACCTCCTCCCTCCTAAACCCTGAAGTCAACCACCCCTCCTACCAAAAGCCCAAATAACACTAACTAAAACACAATCACTATACTTACATGCATTACACATTTCCATACATTACACACATACATTACCCACACATGCATTAAACATTTTTAAAAAAAAGTACTTACTCAAGGGCTGCGGTCCTGCTTCTGTGCTTCTGCTCTCCGATAGAGGAAGTGCTTCTCTAACCAATCAGACGCTACTCTCATGCTGTTAACCAGCATGAAAGGAGCGCCTGGATTGGATGGAGCATCCTGGCTGGACTCTTCTTCAGGCCCTGGAGGCCTGTGCCTGGTCTCCACCCAGCTCTCTTAAGACAGCTGGGTTGAAAGCTTCAAAGTACGCATGTTGCTCTGGCCGACGCAAAGCAGCCCGCCAAAGTGACATGCGCACTTTGGAGCACCCAGTAAAGGCACTGCTCCAGCCCTCTGCTGCCGGAAGCAGAGGCAGACCTCTGCTACCTCTGCTTTCGGCAGCAGAGGGCATGCGCAGCATAATTCTGGGCTGGTGTGTGCTGCACAGGAAGAAATAAAATGGCAATGAAATCTTTTTACTGTCATTCTATTTCTTCCTGTTTGGCTCTCAGCAGACCTGTGGGGGGGCAACGCTTCCCTGCCCTCGAAGAGAAACTGCTACTATACAGTGCCCTGGCCTAAGAGCTCCTGAGTGAGTCCAGAGGGGAGCCCCTCCATGTACTTTGCAGAGGTGACCCCCTCAAGCTTCGTTATGTTACTGACGTGGCCCACACACAGCCCTACCAAGGCACCTCACTCAAGTTCTAAAGCACCCCCAGCTATTCTAGCACTGAGACCCACACACAGCTCGGCTAACTCACTTTAGCTGAAAACTGCTGCAGCCATTAATATTTCAGGACTGGGATTTACACACGGCTCCACCAATGATCCTCAATCCAAGCCTGCAGCACCCCTAATTAGTCGGGCATAAGGAAACACACACAGCTGTACAAAGGCACCACAGTCCTGGCTTGCTGCAGGGAAAGCATCCTTCAGGCAGGTATCTGCTGTCCTGTGTGTTTACACCAACAATCTGTGAGCCACTAGAGATGCTAAATGATTTTTATGGTCTGGCTTGACAGCACAGCTGTCTTCAATTATGTAAGCATCACTAGAGAGGAGCTTTGGCTTCACCCACATGTTGGGAGCCAGGTTTATTTGTTGCTAAGATTTATGGGCACAGGCTTTTCACAGGAGGCATCTGCCCTGCCACTCCTGAACATCAGTAAGGTCCTCCATGACCGGGGTCTTTACTCCCCCCAAGTTGTGTGTAGCATGCTGTGTGACTTTTATGTGTCTGATAAACCGCCTGCATAGAGGAATGGGGCCCTGTTAAGGACACAGTGGGAGCTGATACACTATTGTGCCTACACTTCAGGTACAATTTGTCTGTCCATGTGAATGTGAAATCTGTGTGCTGTCCCTAGAGTCCTGCCCTGGAGACTCAATAGATACCTGGGCCCATGTTACAGATGGTATGCAAGCCCTGGTTTGCAGTGCAATGTACCTTTAACTGGGTGCGCACCCAATCATAGGTAATGCAGGGTCCTCAGCACAGCTGTGAACTCGCATCTGCCCAGGGGACAGCACATTAGTGAAATATGGCAGCAAGAGGCCTGCATTTGAAAGCGCAGGCAGAGATCCCACTTCAGTCATGGGCACCATTGACCTCATGCACATGCAAGGGATTGTCCCCTCTTTCAGAAGGCACACTAATGGGGGACACTCTCTGCGCACCACCTCTTTGTGATACACAGTGGGTGCATCCTGTGATAGCTCTTTTGTCTCTGTGCCCACTTCTGCAATATGGCAAGGGTGCAAAGGCAATATGTTTTTTCAGGGCATGTCCCCTTGAGGTTGCACCACTGCTTCATGTGTGCTGGTGTGATCTGTATTACAGAAAGGGCCACACAGTATTAAAAGTTGTCTGGGGTGCAAAAAGTGGGATGCAAATATCTGTGGGTAGAAAAACCAATAAGATACACTCTTGCATGATTAGGGGAGTGTTTCAGTTTTGAGCTAAGCTTGTGCTTTGGTTCAGAGGCTTATTCACCATTGGTGCAACATTTGTAGTAGCACCAGTGCCCAGAACCTTAAGGGGGGCAACTGAAACCTGGCAATTGCTGTATTTAGCTACACCAACAGTTGTTAAAGGGACGTTTTCCCTGCTTGCACCAAGGTCCCCAGCACCATTGCTACACTAGTGCTATGGCTTGCACTGGCTCCCAACAAGCTCCTCAGATGTAGAATAAATATTAGATAGGTACAGCTACTAAACCAACTTTATCGGACTTTGGAAGGTGAATCTCAGCACTTGAGATATTTGTGAGGGAGAGGCATGAACATAATTTAAGGATTGCATGGGGAAAGAGCTGCAGCACCTTAATTTCTTCTTGCAACACGTACCACTGCCTTTGTGACCTTTGGCTTCAAAGGAGAGAAAAGCAATGTATGCTTGAAAATTATTGCAAGTACATGTTGCAAAATTAAAAAGAAAAAAACTCTGCCTAGACATGACACCATATGCTTGCAGTAACAATTTTTAATTAAAAAAGAAATTAACAATCACATGAAATCAGTGCCCGCTTTAGGGTGGTGGAACCAGGCAACCACACCTGGTGCTGACCTTTCGGGGACCTCTGTTAAGAAATAACATAGTTTTTAAAGCATCTGCTGCTTGGTCACTTGTACATCCAGCAGTTTTGCGACCGGGCAACCACACCTGGTTCTGACCTTGGGGGGACCTCTGTTAAGAAATAACATGGGTTTTAAAGCACCTGCTGCAGAGTCACTTGTACGTCCAGCAGTTTTCAGGCAACAATAACAATGTCAATTAATACTGTGACTGTTCCTGCTGGAGAGAGTTCAGAGTTTTTTCTAGTGGGAGTTGTGACTCAACATATAGTAATACAATGGGTTAATATGTCTCCTGCAAAGAAGATGTACCATGCAGATCACAGAACTGTATTTTATGTGGATAGCTCAATGGGTCACTGCTTTTGTCACATGAATCCTTTTGTAACTTGCAGTTCATAAGTTACAATCCTAAAGAGATGCATATAAACTGTATGGTATAGGTTAGAACATTATTTTTTCCCCCATATTTCATTATCTTAATGTTGCTAAAAGGGTTCATGTAGGTAGAAGTACATTCTTATTAGTAAAGCCAACCCCGACAAACGGAGGTATGTTTTAATCCTGAGTTTGAGTTTCTCCAGACCAAACACTTAAAATATACAGACCACCGGATGATGTGATTCCTACACCTTGTAATCTTCATTGTTTTTTGTAAATTTTCTACAGTCTGACTTATACATGTATGATTCATTGTCTCTGTATAGAGTGTATGTGAAGTAAAATGCTCTGAAACCCTACACTGGTATGATTAGTGCTATAAAACAAATTAAATGCATGTGACAGAGAGGCTATGGAAAGATGAAGTGCACTGATGGGAGGTGGGGGTGAGGAAGTCCATGGAGAACAGTTATTGGAGTGTGCCAACAAAGATTGTCGCACCTCGCACCACCAGCACTAAAGCCAACTCTGTCTGGAATTTTAACAGAATATAGCATAAGCCCTTCCCTGCAGGCAGGTCTACTTAGAAAGGGTACAGAAACCCTTTTAGGTTTAATGCATGTTGCAAGAAAATATGATTATTATTGGAGCAAAGTAACGTTTAAAAACACAATAATGATTATAAATAAAAAAAGATGAGGAATAGAAATTATAAAAACAAAACAATGGATAAGTAAAGTATTGGCCCACCATCCCAGCACAGAAGTGAACTTCTTTTATGTGGGTGTGCCTAAGTAATCAGGCAAAATACTGCCACTCGTAGTGCAAGTCAGCCAATGGTTTTACTGGGCTGACCTACTGTTTCATGCTGTACGGTGCACAAGGCAGATGCAAAATGTGAATGATTGTTGAACGACTGATAAAAACAGCTTACCCAAAATGGTTCAGTTTTTACGTATGTTAGGTTTTCATTATTTCAATTCAAGATGGTGGTAGAACATTTAAAGCTATATGTAGGTCACACCTAGGCACTCATTA
The DNA here is from genome assembly GCF_031143425.1 of Pleurodeles waltl. NCBI lineage: Eukaryota > Metazoa > Chordata > Amphibia > Caudata > Salamandridae > Pleurodeles > Pleurodeles waltl. The sequence continues at coordinate 77,697,040 of NC_090443.1, read as the reverse complement.
CGAGTTTGGTGGTCTCAGGATCACCATGTTGGCAGTGGCGGTCGTACCAACAACAAGCTGGCAGAGAAGACTGCCAAATTATGACATTGGCGGTATTCAGTACGGCACACAGACAAAGCACCGCCGGTACCGCCACTGGGGTTTGGCCGCCACGGATGACGGTAGCCACCTGCAGGCTGGCCGAGACCATGTTTCCACCGACACATTATGAGGTTACACACCGCCAAGGTTTCTGCCGTGGTCGCACCACCACGGAAACCCAGGTGGAAACCAACTGCATAAAAGGAGACAGTCACATTCAGGAAGCCATACTCAGTCAGTCGCTATGAAACCTGAACTAGAAGTCTTTCTGCTGCTCCTGCTCACCCAAAGATTCCGGAATCTGCGACGTCGATGATGACAGTAACCATAACTACACACACTTACCTGGTACTGTTGTAGATTGTCAGTATTTGTACACTCACACAACATAGATTCAGGAAGGGGGTGCAAGGACGACACTCACACATAACAGCACACTACCAAGCACACTCACATACAGCCCCACACACACTCACAAATACACACCATGCTACGGCCACCATACATACACATACACATGTCACACACAGGTATGCACGTAATTACTGCACAGGACCACACACATGCAGTATCCCACAACACCTCAAGATGTCACAACCACAACACAACCACACCATCTCCAATCTTTTGGCAGGGACCCACATGGGACACTACCCAAGGGACACATCACACATAACCCACAACGTAACACCAACAGGCAAAAATTATACACAAAAACATAACCATACTAGTTACCGATTGACTTACACAGAACATTGTATCTAACATACCATGCACAAAACTCACACACACACACACACACACACACAGTCAAAGCACACAAAGCCACACAATACACCGACAAACACATCTCAACACAAGCGACACTCAATACCAGCACAACAAAAAATCTTGAGCACATAATTGTCCATCACACAACACACACCCGACTTTCAGACAAAAGCATTCCACACAACCTCACATACTGGCTAAACAACACAGGTAGCCCAAGCAGCACACACACACACACACACACACACACACACACACACACACACACACACATTCAGACACACAACTAATGTCAGCCAGGACAGAAATGAAATGTATGACAAAGATTTAAGCACGAAACCAACAACAGGTTGGCTCAAATTATTATTCAGTTCCAATATATTGGAAAAAGAAAGACCATAGGCCAGTCAAGAAATGACAGTGTCAATGCACACAGTGCACATAGGTGTGCCCCAAACCTGACTCCTGACTTCCATATAATCTCCACAGGCAGGCACCTCAGGGGTTATCTGGGGGTGAGGGCGTTTGGGTTTACGATTTGGAGGGGGGCCTTTGGGATCTGGTTTTGGAGGAGGTGTCGTGACTTTAGGTTTAGGGGAGGCTTCTTGGCAGGGGGAGGAGCATGGATAATTGCAGGGGGACCAGTGGAGGTCTTGGAAGTGGTATGGCTGGACTTGGGGAGGGACACAGAACATCCATGAGTATCATGTGGTGGGAGAGGAGTAGGGGAGAGGGCAAACTCCAAAAGGAAAGCTATTTTAGACACACAGGAATGGTCATAGCAAAAGGGTTTGGGTGTGGAGGGAGAGGGAGTGGTTGTCTGAGGTGTTGTTGTGGATGTAATGGGTGCATGTTTGTGCGAGGTATGTTTGTGGGTGTCTGTTTGGTGGGTGAGTGTGGGCGTTTATATGTCTTGGGATGAGGGGCGTGGTGGTGCTGGGGGATGCCTTGGTAGGTGGGTGACACTCTGTTGGGGTGGTGACTGCAGGTATAGTGGATGTGCTGCATGTCGGGGTATCAGCGGTTCTGGAGTTTGCCGGTGTGGTGACTGGGGTGAATGTCTGAGGGTCTGTTGTGTTGCTGTCTGTGGGTAGGATTGGTGTGGTGGCTAGATCTGTGAATGTTGGTGTAGTGTCCGCAGGTTTGCTGTCAGTGATGCTGGGGTTGGTGGGGGTGTCAGGGCTGAATGTAACTGTTGCTGTGTGTGCATCTGAATATTGCTTATGTGCATGCTGGTAGTGTGTCTTGTGGTGCTTGTGCTTGTCTGAGCTACACTTGGATGTTGAGGTGGGTGCATACCTGTCTGTCTGTGTGTTTTGGCTGGGTCAGGGAAGAGGGGTTTGGGATTGGGAAGAGGAAGGTGGAGGGGGGACGGGAGACAAAGGGTGACTGGCTGCATCAATTTGGAGGCCAGAGCCTGAAAGGGTCTCTATAGGCCAGCCAGTACACCATGAATGCCCTCCAGGAACACATTGCTCTGTTGAATCTGAGTTGCAAGTCCCTGGATAGGATTCACAATGATCGACTGACCCAAAGAAATGGACCTCAGGAGGTCAATAGTCTACCCACTGAGGGCAGCTGGATTGACAGGGGCAGGGGTACAGGTGACTGCGGCAAAGGGGACACCCGCCATCTTGGGTGAGGGGACACAGCCAACTGGGTAGGGAGCTACAGGAAGGTTAGTGATAGTAAGGGGGGTGGTAGACTTCGATGCTGCTGGGGTGGTCCCAGATGGTCCGCCACCACCAGGGAGTGTCCACTGGAGGAGGATTCCAAAGACGTGGATCCTATCTCACTCGTGGCACTCCCCTCGCCCTTCGGGCCACTGGGTCCCTCAGTTTCTGTGGTATCAGCACTTCGGGTCCCCTGGCCAGCAGCTTCCCCACTCGGCTGTGCCCTGTCTCCTTCACCTGCCGATGCTGATGCACAAAAACAAAGAGAGATGTAGGGTCAACACATTATTTACATACCACTCATATTACACCATAGACTATAGTAACATCACACATATGTGTAAAAAACACCAGGTAGAAACCATTTTGAACCAAAATCATGTTCCAACAACAACTTACATTCTACAACCTTATATTACAACAGTGTCACACTCAACATAAGCCTAATATCTGATCACTACATCACTATCCTATCACCACAGCTAAAACACAAACTATTCCTGCACAAGAAGATTTGTTAACATAAAATGTGTGTTCCTATACAGAGCATCACTGTGAAACAACAATCCATCAATGGAAATCAGTGTTACCTTTGATTTCAAATTCATACCCACTCTAAATCTACACTTGCTCAGTTCATTGCCAGATGTCATGTTGTATGAAAGTTACCTCATCACATTCCAATTACAACACAGCATGTTGCTTAGCTATCACATCTCTAAAATGTGCCAGTCTAAAACATTCACGATGGTAAAAACTCAGGTGCATCTACTCCATTTGACATATCCAATTTTGAAGAATATTAGACCCCTAAGCCATTTCTGCAACACGTATCAACTGTGTTGTTGCAAAGGATTACACAGACATTTTGGACCTACTCATCTTAGTCATTTTCACATAGAAAACAAAGTCATGTATAGCAATAGAGGTCTACTTAGCACACAGGATGCACCCACAGACAACCACAGGGAGCATAACAACACCTTCAATACAATGGACACCTGTTGTGTACATGAAGGCCACCTAAAATTCCACTAATCTAATCATGCTGAGCAGCAACCTAAGGATGACCAGATAAAATGACTAACATCAATATCAGCACTTTAGACATAAGTCACCTTACATCTTTGGAGTACAATTACACTGACGTTAACCACTTCTAAAGTAACCATGACTGACACATACACCCAGAGTCCTGCAATTTGACTGACATTTACCATTCCACCTACATATACCAGTCAACTATATCACCTGCAACACTATGAAGTCATGGCTAAATGAGCTTATCCAAACTGAAATACTTCAATTCAGATTCAGAAGAGCAAAAGTAAGCATGCCAAACCTTAATCTTAAATCTAAAAAATGGCAGGAAGTACCAATGTGCACATGATGTTGGCACAAAACAGTTGGTGTTGTACCTATATAGGAGATGTCCTGCTCTGTGTAGCATGGCCAAAAATAATTGGCTCAGTGAAGTGCAGGTTAACCACTTACCTTCTCAAGAACATGTACATGGTACAGATAGTCTAAACACACTTGTCTATGATATGTCTTGCAGTAGGAATGTAGTATTACCACCATGCTTTTCATCATGGAGGATGCCCACCCTGATCAAACATCACATCTACCAATGTACAGTCCACACTTAACAATGGGGACACCTCTTCACACTTCTGACTAAGTGTAGCAAGTATGCCATTTGGGATTTCTGCATTAGATGACACCCTCACATGGAGCCAACATCTATTTCACAATGCAGGAATATTTGGCATGTTACTCACATGTGAGACCCATGTTGCACATAGAGCTAGATCCAGTGGAATAGGAATGGACTGAGAACAAAGAGCTGGACAACTTACCAACAGGATTTCTGGACTATGGATCATCAGGTGGGAAGGATGACACAATAGGTTACTCATATGTATAACACTGTAGAGGTACACATATGACACAGTCACATTTGCATCTCCACATGCTGTTATACAATAGGCTTAACATAGGTGAGTTATATTTCCCTATACACAATACTATGTCGACACCTGTGTATCAATGGTAGCAACTGTTCTTCTATGTGTTAATAGGAGACCCTTTAGCACTTACCACATTGTTACATTTTAGATACTTACACATCAGACATTGAACTGGCAGAGGGATTTAAATGTGTGTAGTCAGTACTTATCCCCTTGTGGCCACTGTGCTGCCCTCAAACGCCTATCCAACTCAGAGTAGACCACCGGCAAAATGCAGGCCATTAGGGGGGTCAAGGTCTGATGGGCACCCCTCCCTTGTTCGGAGGACATCCCCAGTTATGTCTCTGCCGTCTTCCGGGCCCGCAGTCTCAAGTCCTCTTATCACTTTCTACAGTGGGTGCTCTGCCGGTTGTGGATCCCCAGGGTCCGCTCCGCACTTGCCTGGTGATGGCACGCCAGATTCCATTTTTTTTTTATGGGCGTTGACCTGCATGGATGACATAGACAAAAGGAGAAAGTCATTTCCACATGCATCATCCCAACACAAGTGTTCAGAAAAACGTCAGCCACAGCAAGTAGGCAAACATTCACATCCTCTAAGTTCAAACTCCTTCACAATTTAGCATCTTCAGGCAGCACATGTGTTAAGGGGAGTGTCCCATACAACATGCATGATCAGTACCTGGTATTGATTTCACACATGACCAAGCCACATGATTGTCCATTATATGGAGTGTCTACAAAAAATGTTTTTCACACCATCATTGTTGTCCATACTGCAACCTATGCTGTGTATGAAGGAAGTTAGGTTACATACTATCTACCATGTCACACTACTGTATGTCTGCCTATGCACATGTACATATTTCCATACACCCAGGCATGGGTGGTGAAATCTTCACTACTTCACATTTCATGTACACCATCATTCACTCCACTTGTCAAACATTGGTATACCATTAGACTCACCTGCTCCTCTGGTACAACATATAGCTGTTGATACAGGGGTAGGACCTCCTGCACGACTTGTCCAGCTCTTCTGAAATGAAGGCTGGGCACCTATCACCTGCAGGACATGGCCTGATAGCTCCCGGAGGCAGTACACAGCAGCTCAGGTAGTGGAGGTCTTACTGGCTGCAGTGCCAGGAGTCAAGTGAGCAATACTGCAGAAAATGGCGGTCATGTCTGCCACATACAGGACCGTCACTGCCGGTAGACATTGCCATTGGCCCAAGCCTGCCAAAGGCAGCAATGTGTTTCAATGGCAATGTCCACCGTGGTTGTAACTGCCTACCGCCATGATGACATCTGCTGGCGGAGTGAGGTCACTTCCCCATGTCCAGTGCAGTAGGTCAGGCAGCTGCAGTGCTGCCATTTTGAAGCAATTATATGTATGGAAAGGTATGGGAATCTGCGTCATTAACGATTCCCTATATTGTGCGAAATATCAGTAAGTCCTAACTTTATGTTTAGTAGTCAAATGTGCATGTGAGTAGTAAATGCTGTGCGACAGAGGGAATGGTGTAAATGGAAATGTACACCTATTCTTAACATCCCATGTGTGTCAGTAATGTGGCATAGGTGCAATAAATATGTTTCACGTGTACACTAAGTTGGACTATCAAACACTGAAGGTCACAGATACGTATGCATGTATAGTACATTAGAAGATTCAGGGAATGTGAACCAAGGGGAGTGTCATAGGATGCATAGCAAGATGATGTACTTCAGATCTCATATGTTGTCTCTGGCATCGACAGCAAGTATGTCTGACTTGTATATGAAAATATTACGTATACATTGTAAAAGTCACCTACAATCTATTTGTTTTTCCACAGTAACCCTGGCATGAGTAGAGGAAGACAACCTCCACTGTACCACCCACTAGTAGATCTGCACACCATGGAGGACACACATATTATGCAGATCTATTGCCTGAGCAGGCAGACAATCATGGACCTTTGTGATTGGTTGGAGCCAGATCTGAAGCCTGCAATTCGCAATCCCAAAAGCATACCTCCAATGTTCATGTCATGTCAGTGCTACACTTCCTGACCACTGGGTCCTTTCAGAATACAGTGGCCCTAACTATAGGGATGTCTCAGCCCATGTTCCATCTAGGTTAGAAGCATGTACTGTGTTCATTGCTGAAACACCTTGACAGCTACATCAGGTTTCCCCAACGTGCGGATTTGGCCTATGTGAAGGCAGAGTTTTATACTATGGGACACATTTCACATGTGGTTGGAGCCATAGATGGCACCCATGTTGCCTTGGTTCCCCCAGTGCCATTGAACAGGTGTACAGGAACAGAAAACACTATCACCCCATCAACATCCAAGTGGTCTGTTTAGCAAAACAGAATATTTCACAAGTCTGTGCGATGTATCCATTATCACACCATGATTCCTTCATCATGCGCAACAGCAATATCTCACTGATGATGACACAACTCTACACAGAGGGCCTGGCTGGTTGTAAGTCACATTTGACATGTGTGTTTGCTAAGTTTCTCTCTTGCTATCACAAATATCCATGTCCCAGATATATGCTCGTGTTGTTATACCTATTCCTTACAGAGGACTCAGGCTATCCAAACCGCCCTTGGTTGTTGACACCAGTGAGGTACTCAACCACGCCAGGGAAGTCCGCTACAATGAGGCTCAAGGAAGGACAATGCGTGTTGTTGAGCAGACTTTTGGGCTCCTGAAGGCAAGATTACGATGCCTATATAGATCTGGAGGAGCCCTCCTCTACTCACCCAACAAGGTATGTCAAGTAATTGTTGCCTGCTGAATGCTCCACAACCTTGCCCTGAGACGTGAAATACCATTCATACCAGAAGAGGGGAAGGCAGCAGAACCTGTGGCATGTCACCACCTATTTACCATCATCCATGAGGTCTTAGGTAGCTCAAATACCAACGAGTAAGTTGCACATGCAGTTTGTAATCTAGTATTGTGTACAGAACACAGTGGTATACAGTGTCCTGAATTGTTACTGCACATGCAAAGCCACACTTGGGAAAATAACTTGTAGAATTGATGTATGTTTACAGCTATGTCCTATACCTCATCTCTATCAATCACAGATTTGCTGATTTTCTGTTTGGACCCTTCATCATTGGCAAGTCACAGACAGTGTCAGAGGCAGATGGGAATTGCAGGTAGACATGAGAAGTGGACAAGGGTGAATCCAGGTACTGATTGGCATGAGTATGGAGGTGTAACTAATATGGCCAGACTGTCAGGACACTGGGGTGGGAGTGTGTTTTCCCACCAAGTAGACCTGTTTGGTACTGGAGGTGGTCGAATGGTGTCGTGTGTGTGTCCATATGTGTCTGACACATGTGAAACTGTTGAACCAGAGCCTGTATCATCATAAAGGTTTGTGTTGTATGTGACCTACCTGTAACATTGCTGTCAGTGTGTTCCTACTTTGCAGACCAATATGCATGTCTCTGTGGACTGACATAGGTGAGTGGCAAGCCTACCGTTACGTGACCAATGTAAGTGAAAGGTCGCTGGACTTGGGACATCAGTACTGATCTCTGTCCGTATCATGGGGTATGTTTATTAGGAAGCTAAGGTATGGGTGTGTGATAAGGCTTTACATGGTGTTACAAATGATCAATCTGTATGCCTCCTGGCTTGTAGGAAGACTGACATGTCCCTAACTTCTCTATCCTGTGGGTTAGCAGTGTATGACACATAACCTGACAATCATAAGTCACTAGCAGTACTAATCTATCTGCTGTTTGCAAATCAAGAAATAAATATGTGGAGATGTCAAATACATCAGTATTGGGTTCTGTCTGTGTTACAATACCAATATAATGAGTCTCCTGGTGATAGAGTACACATGTGATGTCCATAACAAAGGTTGTACAATACAGAGGGACATACTGATACTGTAGTTGGCATACATGACAGTTGTACTTGGTTGATGAATGACACTTACACATGACCTGTGTTAAAGTGTAGTTTATTGGGAAATGCACAACAATATGTGCAAATAGTAGCCAAAAAAACACAGAGTAAATAGTGAAGGGCTCAGTCATGGTGGCTGAAATCATCAGGGTAGATGCTACACCATTAGGAAACACATGTCAAGTGTGCTTGCACCACAGGAAAATGGAGTTAGGATACACAAAGGATACACAACAGTCAACAGGGTGTATCTGTGACACACAAGGGGAACCAGTCAGGAGAGGTTTACTTTCTGGCAGTGGGTTTGGTCTTGGCATCAGCTCCTCCTGGATGCCTGGATGGATGTCCACGTTTGTGTGTGGGGGAGAGGAGGTCCTCTGCTACATAGAGTGAGGTGTCTGAGGCACGTCCTTCCCCATAGCAGGGCCTCCATTCCACAAGCAGCCACAGATGTTGAAGGGCCTGAAGAGTCATTACTAGTGGAAGAGACCTGATGTTGTGAGGCAGTCCTACTCAGGGTAGTATTAATGTCCCTCAGCACCCCAGCAATGGAAGGAAGGATGGGATTTTGTGCCTGCCACTGCTGTATAACTTCCTGGTGGTTGTCCCTCTGCAGCTGTTGGATTTCCCCCATCATGGCGACAACCTGGCCCATCATACCTTGGGAATTTTGGTATACTTCCAAGACTTGGAAGATGGTTTCCTTATCAGTATTGTACCTTGGAGCCCAAATCCTCTGGCTCACACCATACCTCCCATGCACCATACCCCCATGGGCCTGTGTCCAGGGACACAGTGTGCCCACTCCCAGTGGTGGCAGAACCATCATTGTCAGTGGTGACAGGGTGGGACTCAGGTACATGTACTCGGGGGCACACAATGGATGAAACAGTACTTGGGACACAGGTTTGGGGATGAATGGTTGCCTGTGATGTTGATGCAACAGGGCTGGGAGGAGTTGCTGTGGGCAGGGTTAGGCTGACAGTTGTTGACTGACGAAGTATCCCTGATGGGCCAGCTTTGTCCTTAGTCTCCAAACATCCAGGGGTGTTGTCCTCACTGGGGCCTTCAGCCAGAGGGGTAGTGGCAGTCTCCAGTATCCTCTCAATGCTGGCAATGGCAAGATTACCTATGGGAGATGTGGAACACAGAGCTGCAGTAAGTAATACAAGTGTCATTTCATTTAGAGTATTAGTGATGTTGTGTCAGATGCACACAGTGCCTTAACATGGTCCCCAGAAATGGCAACGACAGCCACAGCTGCTGCAAAATCTTACTTAGGACAATATGAGACTCTGTAATTTCAATATCATACACCATGCTTAAAGATGTTTAACTACTTTGGTAGTCATTAGACTGTTAATACGATCTTATGTTGTCTGACTATTGACAGGGGTGTTCATCTTTGTTGCCTAGTGACGTTTCTGGGATAATACATGCCACAAACAAAGCTGCACACTGCAAAATAGTGTCAGAGTAGGGACACAGTGTGGGAGTAAGCAATAGACATTGACCTCTAGCTGGATGTACTACATGTGCCTCCACTTGGGCATATAGATTTCTAGGTATATTTGTTCTAAGGGTAGTTTGATTTGGCACTCAGCTGTAGCTGTGTTTTGCTTATAATGATTGTGGGCATTTGCATTGCTGTCATTGCTATAAACCATTTTAACAGTTGGACTTTCATGATGGATTAGATTGGTAGTTAGATTCACATGCGTGACATCTCACTTTTGGTGCACTGTTCAGGTTTTCATAATGGTGGGCTATTGCCTTCTGGGAGTTGTGGTGCTATCAGTTCCCGGTACTTCACATGCTATTCCCAAGGGCTGTGCTGTCAGATAAGTTTAGTGGACATGTGGCATGGCAGTGAGGGGTATTAGGACATTTGGAGAGAGGGGTGGTGGGTGGTTTGTTAATTGGGGTGGGTAAGGTGGTGAGGGAGCATGCAGGAAAAAACTACTGGGTGACATGACTGTTGCTGGGACTTACCAGACTGCACCCCCAGGTACTCCTGTCAGGCCCTCAGGATGTAGTATGTCCAGGACCTTCTCCTCCCAAGATGTAAAAGTAAGTGGAGGAGGTGGGGGCCCAACGCCAGTCTTAAGTACCGCCGGGGTTGGTGCCTGGATTCCATGGAACGCACCTTTCCCCGGAGGTCATTCCACCTTTTCCTGATGTCCTCCCTTGTGCATGGATAGGTGCCTCCAGCATTGACCCAGTCGGCTATTCTTTGCCCCAACTCAATTTACCTGGCTACTGATGTTTGCAGGACCTGTGCTCCAAACAGGTGTGGCTCTACCCTGACAATTTTGTCCACCATGACCCTCAACTGATCATCACTGAAAAGTGGGTGTTTTTGCTGGGACATGGTAGGAGTAGTAAAGACAGTGAGGTAGTGTTAAAGGAAAAGGGCAGAAAAAAATGTAAGTGATGAGGTGTAGGTGCTGCGATGTGAGTGGATGATGGTTGTTGTGTCAGAGTAAATTGTGTGTTGTGCAGGTGTGGGATGCATGTGTGGTGCAATGTGTGTAAGTGCCAGAAGTTGTTTTCGGAAATCTGCGTGGGTTATTGCTCCTCTGTGGCTGTGTGGCATTTTGTTTGCAAAGGATTGTGGGTTGTGCAGGAGTGTGTTATATAGTGGGGTGTGCATGTGTGTCAAGTGTGTGGATGTGTGTAAGGTGTGGGGTATTCAAACTATCCAATGTGGTAATGCGTACACTGTGATGTGAGATGAGAGGGCCGCAGTTTCCACTGCCAATGGTTTTCCGCCATGGAGGAACCGCTGTTGTGATTTACGGATCGCAATCTTATGGGAGGATTTTTGTTGGGCTGGGGGTGCTTTATTCTGTCTTCCAGTGTCGTGGCGGTTTTGAAAAATTGGCTGTTTTTTGGAAGACTTCACAGTGTAACTCTTAATACGGCATTCAGATTACCCTCAACATGGCGGTCTTTTAGCGGCCGTCACAGTGACAGCCTTCCCAAAAGACCCCTCAATGCTTTAAAAGTGCATCTGTAGTTGGTTTTATTAAGAGTGCAATTACCTAAAAGGTGTCCTGGTGCTGGAACTGGCACAGTGAGTCTACTGTGCAATGAACAAATACACAAAAATATATAGGGATACATTGCCATGCCGGCAGCGCTGCAAGTCACCTTGCTGTGCTAAGTGACAGGGAAAGGCCAGGAAAGCACTGTATGCAAAATAATATGAAGTATTCTTGCCTTTTCCCAGTGCTGGCGCACAATGTTTTTGCGCAGGCCCTTGGAAGCGGACAAATGAGCTTGCCAAAAAACAAGCTTTCCAAAGCCACTGGATTTTGCAGTCATTGTACCCCTTTGGCGATGTAGTGAGGAGCACCAAGAAACAGAGACTTACAATAGTCCAGCTGGGAAGGGCATGGCCAACCTAAGATTGAGCAGGATGCAAGACTGTGTACCTCCACGATCTGGGAGAGGTGCCCAGGGCTGCCATGAGCCATGGGTGCATGGCAGCTCTTGCAGTGAGAAGGCTGCACCTGAGAAGGAGGTGGCAGAGAGCTTCAGGTCGGGGGGAGCTCGTCTGAGGGGGCTGATGCAGCCTGTGCCTGGTGCAGAGGTGGGTGGCTGCTGTTAATAAGACCAGGGCCACGAGAAGTACCCTAAAGTGAACACAGACGTTGCCTAGCACAGAATGGCCCCTCGGGAGGCCTAGTGAGAACGGACTCCCTGCCCTGGCCTGGCAATGCGTGACTCCTGAGGGCCAAGTGATGGGGGAGGCCAGCTAGTTTATTGCACACAAGGTCGGAAAACCAAGAGGAATGGGCCCTCCAGTGTTAAAGGTGCTGAGGCCTAGTACTGGAGATTTGCCCTGTGGCCTGATCAGCGGACTGGCCTGACTACTGGAGGAGCAGGGACCCGACTGACCCATCTCCTGAGGTAGAGGCACTGGTCTGTGGACCCCAAACCAAGGGATAAATTGGGCAAAGTGTATCTCTAGTGTCGACCCGCATCCCAGAGTGGGAGTATTGGTAAACTGCTGCCACAGGGATTGCTGAACATACCGGCCCCAGAGGAAAGGAGAGGCGAACTGAAGCACATCAGGAGAGGCATGGTCAAGGTGTGAAAATACCCACCACAAAGTGGACGAGGTACCTGATAGTGACAAAAGGGCCATTTGCGCCAGCTGGTGGTGCACCGTTGGCCCCATGGTGAGGTTCGGTTGGCGATACGGCCCAGACATGAACCACCCACCGATGGGTTGAAGAGTTGGCTAGGTTTGGTCAGGAGCCAGGGGTGGTGTGTGGCTGCCTCCGCCAAAGGTTGGTGGTGAGACCCTGGTGCTAGGCAGCCCCTTACACCCTTAGCAGCTGCAACATGACATCCTGCAAATGAGTGTTACTGCCTCTACATCCATAATGGTGTGTTACAAATAATCATGGCAAGGGCCACTACTGGGGGACAGCAGGGTCTCTAATATCACTGGGAAACCTGCTGGTCCAGCGGCGATTGAGGAACTGGAGGTCCATACAATGCCAATCCTACCTGCCATAGGGCATACTAAGCCGCCACTGGAGGCAAGATCGATCCTGTGGCCATAGACTTTTGAGAGCGGACCACCGCAAACCATCTGACAGGGCTGGCGAATCTGAGAAAACAGTACAACAGATGCAACCCACACAGAAGGACCATGACAAGCAACTACAGGCACTTCAGCACGAAGTGAGGTGGCTTCGAAACAGGACCCAAGAGGGGGAAGGCCACTCATGCCAGAACAATGTGCAAATAGTGGGCCTTCCCGAACACAGCAAGACCCAGTATTGGCCTCTACATGGAGACATGGGTCCTGCTGGAAGTTCTGGGTGGCAAGGCCTCCAAATACGTTACCGTCGAGAGTGCACACAGAGTGCTGGGATGCCCACCGAAATCAGGGGTGTCCCCTAGATCTGTGGTGGTCCGTCTCCTCAACTATTGAGGCAGAGATGACATCCACCAGAAAGCCCGGGTGATTGGGGACCGGTAAACATTTACCCTGACTACACTCAGGCAATTCAGCATCAGCGAGAAACCTTTGTGGCCATGAAACAAAAGCTGACAGTACTTGATTTGAAATATGGGCTCCTTTTCCCAGATAAACTTTGTGTGATGGACCAGAAAAATGAACAGTTCTTCACCTCTGATAAGGAAGAATGGACATGGCTGGAGACCAAGGGCTGCGCTAGGCCAAACCTTCGCCTCAGGATGGATGGACAGTGCCCAGATCAAAAAGGAACGCCCATCATCAACCGAAGGTGGCCCCAACAAGGGCACAGGCAGAAACAGAGTGAGCAAAGGATGTGAGGAAAATACAACACACATACACCTTACCATTGAGTATGAAATGGGGCGAGCTGGCTCCTACCTCTGAGGAGAGGATGACTCTTCCCTCAAATTCAGGCCCAGTGAGAAGTTCGAGAAGGGGCCAGTGGTGACTCCATGAACCATGGATCTGCTCAGGTGAGGGTGTGACTTTTGGGGGCCAGTTGGACAGGGGCGAGTAGCTGATTGGACACAAAAAGACCTGTGTTTTCAAGTCTTGGGGTGGACACCCGTAGGTGTACTAGGAGGGCTACGCTCTCCTGAACAAATGGACAATTGATATTTTGTTTTAGAAGCACAACTTTCTGAATGATTTGGATCTTGATAGCATCATTGGGACAACAGGCATCTTGAGTATTGGTGTGGTGGGTAGTTTTAAGCTTGAGTCGCAAGGTGATTGGGAGGGGGAGTTTTGGGATAGGGGCTTTGTTTCACTGAGGGGATGGACGAGATGACAACGATTTGGAAGGAATGGATCAGACAGACACTGTGGAGACTTTAGGGGATAATAGAGGATGAAACGAAAGGGGCCCAGCACTGAGATTTGACCCTGAAGCTTCTGTCACGGAATGTCAATGGCCTGGGGGACAAACTCAAGTGAGTAGTGGTGAGAAAGTACCTACTCTTACACAACCCAGACATAATCCTGCTACAAGAAACTCACCTGCTAGCCAATAATTGTGGGTTCATGTGTAGAGGCAGATACGAAGTACTGGCACATGGGGGGTGTACGAAGGGATCTGATGGGTGGGCAGCCTGATTCACCGCTCTTTACCAATGAAGGTCATACACTACAGGGGAAAATAGATAGGGTGACTCAGTCAGGAGAGCCGGCGAGACCCGACACAAGACTGGCTACTTCTGTGGAAGCTATAGGCGTGGTTGATTTATGGTGGGTGACAAATTCTGAGAAATACCAATATTCACTTGCAGCTAAGTCAATGAGAGCTATGTCCCAAATGGACTTTTTTTAGTGCCCACATTTCAGAGAACTAGGTACTCTGGGACCACCTTCCTCCCTCAGGCATATCAGATCACTCACTATTGCTCACTAAAGTTTACACGGGTGTCCCGAACCTGATGGGAACATGGAGACTGGATGCATGGGTACTGAAGGACTGAGAAACCAAAACAATTGTGACCGGAGCGACAGCCAGATACTTCACTGAAAATGAGGCAGGGCTTGAAAAATCTACTCGACCATTCGTCTTGGCGAGTTTTATTTGATCAGGTTGAGCTATTTTTAGATTCCACTGGACCCTTCTGGGGAGTGGACAAAGAACAGGTGTTCTGTTCAGTCAGAAACTGAATTAGCAATTAAATCTTATTCCTGTTGAGTTTTCTTTGTGTTCAGAGACAAAGGTCAAAAGTCAGTTTGTCTTCTTGCAATGCAAATACTTTCCTTGTGTCTGCAGAGTTCCAGAACTTTGTATGGTGAACTGTCTGAGCTATGTGAAATGAAAGGCTTTTGGTATCAGGATTTTCCTAATACACAATATTTATATAACTAAGTCAACTTTACAAACATTTCAAAATATATTTCGGTAGCTGTGAAAGACCATTTTTTCCACTTCTGTGGGATGAAAAAAATATTTTATTAGAATGAAAAAAAAAGTCTGAACACTTTATTTGGTGATGTGAAAATGATAAATGTTTTTTGAAACCCAATTTTCACAGATCATTGTTACTACACTATATAGTTTTATCAGTAAAGCTGCAAGTCAGTGGGAAGGTTTTTGGGCCTTTCTTGGAAATTTACTGTCTGTAAATGACAGTACGCTACCACATAATGCTTTAGTAATATATTTTTTTAAAAATGAGTGTTTAAACATAACTGAGAAACACTCCTGCCCTATTAGTAAACTAAGAGGCAAATCATGCATGGGTCATGTGTACCCAATATTTGGGCTAGATTTATTATACATGGAGCAAACGTTTAGTGTATTTAATAACACAAAAGAGGACTTTTTTACAGCTGAAATGCTGAATTCACATATTTGAAGGTGCACTCATATGTGAGAATGAAGAAAAAAGGTGACTGTAAAACACAATGCTGGGTCAAATACATTACAATTAGGTTGAGTAGATTATTCAAGCTACTCGACCTGCAGGTCTAGTAAATTTTTAATGATTTTTTGAGGCCTGTGAGGGTACTGTCCACTCGGCCACCGACCTATGGGATGCATATAAAGCGGTCCTGAGGGGGTCAGTTGATTTCTCGCAGGGTGGGCTTGAGAATGGATAGGGAGGCAGAATGCCAGAAACTAGAGGAGCAAATATTGAAGCTTATGGCCAATAATGGGTCCATCCCTGATGGGGGACTGGGCGCATAGAACTGAGGAAGTCATCCCTGATGGGGACTGGGCGCATAGAACTGAGGAAGTCAGGCGGGAAAACAAAGCATTAGTGCGTCAGGAGACGAGAGACCAATTCCAGGCTACTCAGGGCTACACATATATGAGGTTGGCAATAAGGCTGGCAAGCTCCTACTGTGGCTTTTAAAAAAGGAGGAGGGGCAGTGCTGGGTTAGTGGGATTAGGACTGAGGGGATGGCCCTGCAGGAAACTCCCCGGGCAATTGCACAGGAATTTGCAAAACATCTAGAACAGCTCAACCAAAGCCTGGCTACTCATGACAGAGAGGACATAGAAGCTTTTGTGGGTGATCTCCCGACTCCCCTGACTCGATCGAGACCTGGCTGAGCGCGGAAGAACGAAGTACTGTGGGAGAGGTGTCGGCTATCCCACAGCTGAACAATGGTAAAATTTCCAGTCCAAATTGCAGAATTTATAAATGTGTCACTTTGAAAGTGGTGAAGCCTATGCTGTCTATGTTTAATATGGCTAGGGAATCTGGTGTCCCGCCCCCTATCCTCGGAGAAGCCAAGATTGTCCTGATTCATAGAGAGGGGAAGGCGCCTTATGATTGTACCTCAAATATGCCAATATCCCTGATCATTATCAAGACAAGTTTTGGCCAAGATTCTTGCAAATTTTTTTATGCCAGTGATTGACACTCTTGTTGCTCCAAACCAGTTTGGCTTTATGGCATATAGAGCTACGAGGCATAATCTGAGGTGATTGATTGGCTGCTTGGTGCGAAGTGGGTGTCTGCAGGAGCATGGGTTCCTCTTGGCCTTGGATGCAGAGAAGGCCTTCGATTCCCTAGAATGGGCATAGATGATGGTCATTCTCTGGAACTTTGGCCAATATTTTCTGTCTTGGATCAGCCTACAATACAGAGACCCAGGGGCGCAGGTCCAAGTTAATGGGGTACTCTTGGAGAGATTCGGCCTGTCTTGGGGTACTAGGCAGGTCTGTCCGCTCTACTCCCTACTGTTTGCGGTGTCCCTTGAACTCCTGGCATTATGGATCAGGGTACATGCACAAATTAGGGGCCTTTGATGGGACCCGGGCTGGGACGATGTCACCTCCCTATACGCCGATGACGTTCTTCTTTTTTCTGGAAGACCCTCAGCATTCAATACCAAGAATCTTGGATACTTTAAGAACTTTTGGCTCATTTGTGGTTTTGCGAATCAATTGGCATAAGTCCGTCGCCTTTCCACTGAGGACTGACACCCCGGCAATGGTGGGGAACTGCTGATTCTACTGGGCAACCCAGGGTTTCCGATACCTGGACATTTTTGTAACACTGAATGAAGCCCTATTTATGCAGGAGAACCTAGAGAGGGTCTTGGAGGCCTACCAGTGGGGTGTAGAGAAATGGGGAAAGATGTTGCTCTCACTTTTGAGTTTGCTGCCCTATATAAGATATAATACTTACCCACATTTTCATACATTCTATAGAACCCCCCTATCCGGTCTTACACATGTTCTTCTGAAGCATGTATGAAACTAAAAGAGTGTTGCTCTGGAAAGGCGGAATACTCAGGATAGGCCAACCCATACTGACTAGACGCCAAACAGATGGAGGCATTGTCCTTCTGAATCATCGGCTCAACTAATGGTCTGAATAGTTGTTGACCGTCAACGACTGGGTCTTCTCGTCCCAACAGGAACCTTTCTTGCCGGTTGACTATACCACCATGGTCCCAAAGGGGTACCTTCAAAGACTGTATGGAGGAAGGGCACCCCCCTCCCCATCCCGACGAGGATGGTGGTCTGCATTTGGAAGAGGATGACTGGTGCAGTAGAATGGTGGGGCAAGGTGACATTATGGACTCTGCTCTGGGACTCGGATCTCCTCCAGGACCTAAAGAACATAGAGGGTCATCAAAAATGGGACCTGTTGGGGATATCATACTTGAGGGATGCCTGGTGGGACGGTGAAGTAATCCAGTTGGATGAACTGCAACCAAAGTACGAATTATCTAGTAGCCAATTCTTGCAATACCAACAAACGTGGTTTCTGCTTGGAAAGTGTGAAGCATAACAGACCAACATAGAGGAGGAATCCCCTTTGGAGTGTACAGGGGTGTGAAATTTTAAAAAACATCTACTTGTCCATTGGACAGGTCATTTCATAAATCTACTTGTCCTGTAAAAAAAAACACTTGTTCCGTTGATGCCATGTAGTATAGCGACAAATTATGGAAGCAATCTCAAAATATAAGAGTTCAAATAATGGCCTCTCTAATTATGCCAGGGCTCATACTAATATACGGTTTGAATACAAGCAATTTCCTTATTTTGCACCTTTCACCAGATCTACATACTGTGATTGGGGATAAGGGTGAGCAACAGTTCCAGGTCTGGAAGGCTCGTTTGAGTCTGTACAAACATACTAACTTGCATGCTTTAGGGGTTTTCACCGGCTCTTCTCTAATCTTTCCCCATACTGAGAAAGATTGGAAATTTACTCCTGATGTGGGTAGAAGTAAAACTTCTTCCAGGGTTGGGAAAAGTGATTGGAGGGAAAGTGAACCTGTAAACACTCAACAGATTTTTGCTTGTGCAAATCTACACATGCATATTTGCTCATGATAAAATAAAGTTGACAAATATCTTCTAGGAGTATGATATCCTAGCCTACGTCTGTAAATTCCTGTGAATTCATGAAAGTTGTAAATCTGCATTATTGCAAGGACATATACCATGGGTGCACTTTTGTGATTTTCTTTAAACATACTAAGGGGGTCATTCTGACCTCGGCGGTAAAAGTCGCTTACCGCCGGCCAGAAGGCCGCCATAACACCGCCGCGGCCGCGGTAAACCACCACGGTCATTCTGACCCGCAACTGGCAAACCGCCAAAAACCCGACATCCACAAAAGTCCGCCACACCAAAGGTCAGCGGGAAACTGGCGATGACCAAACCTCCACCGTCACGCCAACAGAAATACGCCCATACCATTCCGACCCACAAATCCCTGCAGTGGTCTTTCAACCGTGGTATTCCATTGGAGGTACACACCGGCGCGGTCAAAATACACACACCTTTACAAAACACAACCACATTGGATAATTCAAAATACACACACCTGAGACACATACACACACCACTCCCACACACCCAATTAAATATAAAACACCCACCCACAAACCCTTACGACCACAATTGCGAGTGAAGGACAGAGAGAGAGAGCACAGCATAGAGTAGACCATCACACAGAGGCAAATCACAACATCACCCACACAATTTCCACGCACAAAACACCATACACCACCACACTCACCACACTCTACAACACATACACCACCCCTCACCTCATCCACACCACCCCATGGCACCCCAAAGACACCCCAGGTTCTCTGACGCAGAACTCAGGGTCATGGTGGAGGAAATAGTTCATGTAGAGCCCCAGCTCTTCGGGGCACAGGTGCAGCACACCACCATTGCCAGGAAGATGGAGCTATGGAGCAGAATAGTGGACAGGGTCAACGCAGTGGGACAGCATCCACGCAATCGGGACGACATCAGACTGGCGGCGGACCCCCACCTACTCCCCCAGAATTCACAGCATGGGAGGAGGAAGTCTTGCACATCCTGCATCCTGAGGGCCTCGCAGGAGTAGGCGGAGGAATGGACTCTGGTAAGTCAAATCTTCACTACTCCATTCCCCCCACCCCACCTGCATGCCAAATCATACCCCCACCCTCACCCCCACCCCCATCACACCAACTCCTTGCAAATGGCTCACCATCACATCCCACCCATGGCAAAACCTAGCCCTGCGTGCGTCCCCAAAGCATGGATACCCATCCCCAAAGCATGCCCACTGCACACACCCATCACCCCCACAAGCCACCATCACAAAAGCCCCCACAAGGGAATGCCAGCACTGGGGGACACGGCCACCCACCCATTACACGAAATGCCACACACAGAAGCAATAACCATACTCTTATACCCCTGCAGGACCCGAACGCCACCACACCGCCACGGAGGGTCCAGAGATGTCCATCCCACCCCCAGAAGAGGCCCCCAGTGACGACAGCAGCTCTGTCTCCCTGGACCCTGATGGCCAGCCCGGCCCATCGGGGACCTCGGGACAGTCGGTTCCCCACAGACAGCCACAGGCTACACCAGACCTAACCCCCTCTGGGAACACCAGCACAGCTCCCACCCAGCGGGCCCATGCCTCTGTCCCCAGGATACGTCAATCAGCGGTGTGTCCACCACTACAGGGCACCCAGGTTGACCCACCACCCCAACAACAACAGGGACCTGGGGGCAGTGGTAGTGGGCACACCGTCCAGGGGACAGAGGCCCAGGAACACAGGGGAGCTGGGAGGGCTGCTGTGCGACAGGGGGGGGGACAGGCCCAGGGAACCGACTCTCCAAGAGGCCCTCTCCTTCATCATGGGAGCATACCACAGCTCCCAGGAGACGATGGCTAAGGTACTGGCCAGGTTCCAGGAGATCCAGGTACTGCAGGAGGAACAGTACATGGGGTTCAGAGAGGAACTGAGGAACATTAGTTCTGCAATGGGGACCATCGTAGTGGCCCTCAACCAGATAGTCACCACATTGCGGGACCATGTGGCACCACAAAGGGCCCCTGTCACTAGCCTGGACCAGGAACAGCCTACCACCTCCGCCGTCGCTAGTGGACAGGAGGCCCCCACACAACGACAGGCCACCAGAACCCCACCTCCTGCAGAAGAAGAACCACCCCGCAAGCGGAACCTGAGATCTCACAAGAAGACAGAGTAGGATGCAAAGACCCCCGCCAGCAAACGATACCCCCTGATGTCATCCCACTGTCCCACATTGTCACCCTGTCCAACCTTGAACTGCCCCTGCTCCATCCTTCCACAGGCATATGGACAATGCACCTGTGCGACTGAGAACTGGACTCTGCCATGGACATTACTCCACCATCACCCATCCCCGTTTTACAATCATGTTCCTTAAATTTAGCACTTTAATTAAATCACTTCTTGCACTAAAAAAATCTGGAGTCTGCTTGAATTTTTAACAAATGTTTTAGACATAACGGTGCCAAAATGTTCAGTTACATTGTGATGACAACATACCACTGTCACACAGCTGTAGTCCATGGGCAAACAAAGCAGAGGTCACGCAGTGGGGCCCACAGCTCTGAAAACGGAAGGGAAAGTCACAACTCAGTTAACAGGAACTGGGGGGGAACTCAGACAGTAGAGAGGCAGGAGACTTTAAGTAAATGTTAAATGGCGTGGTTGATTCGTACCTGTGTGCTACTGAAAATACTGTTGTATCACTGTGTCCCTGTTGTCTGTGTCGTCCCCGTCGTCCTCCTCCTCTTCACTCTCCACAGGCTCCACAGCTGCTAAAACACCACGATCTGGACCATCCTCCTGCAGGAAAGGCACCTGGCGTCGCAAAGCCAGGTTGTGAAGCATACAGCAGGCCACGATGATATGGCACACCTTCTTTGGTGAGTACATTAGGGATCCCCCTGTCATATGTAGGCACCTAAACCTGGCCTTCAGGAGGCCGAAGGTTCTTTCTATAATCCTCCTAGTTCGCCCATGGGCCTCATTGTACCGTTCCACTGCCCTTGTCCTGGGATTCTTCACTGGGGTAAGTAGCCACGACAGGTTGGGGTAACCAGAGTCACCTATTAGCCACACACGGTGTCTCTGTAGCTGTTCCATCACATAAGGGATGCTGCTATTTCGCATGATGTACGCGTCATGCACTGACCCAGGGAACTTGGCATTTACATGGGAGATGTACTGGTCAGCCAAACAGACCACCTGGACATTCATAGAATGATAACTTTTTCTGTTCCGGTACACCTGCTCACTTCCACTGGGGGGAACCAAGGCCACATGGGTCCCATCAATGGCACCAATGATGTTGGGGATATGTCCAAGGGCATAGAAATCACCCTTCACTGTAGCCAAATCGGCCACCTCAGGGAAAACAATGTAGCTCCGCATGTATTTCATCAGGGCAGACAACACTCTGGACAAAACCTTAGAAAACATAGGCTGAGACATCCCTGATGATATGGCCACTGTTGTTTGGAATGATCCACTTGCCAAAAAATGGAGTACTGACAGAACCTGCACCAGAGGGGGAATCCCTGTGGGTTGGCGAATGGGGGACATCAGGTCTGGCTCCAGCTGGGCACACAGTTCCTGTATAGTGGCTCGGTCAAGTCTGTATGTAAGTATGACATGTCTTTCTTCCATTGTCGACAGGTCCACCAGCGGTCTGTACACGGGAGGATTCCTCCATCTCCTCGCAAGTCCCAGCGGACGGTGCCTAGGAAGGACAACATGGAGCACAGAGTCAAGCAACCCACAGGTACGTAACCACAGCTTGCACAGAACACGATTTGCTATGCATTGAATGGCTTGTATGAGTGGCAATGCAACGCCTAGGCCTGTGTGACGCAGTAGAAATTAAGCCATGTGGGCCCTTGAAATGGCGGCTGCCTGACCTGTGAAGTGTGACAATGGGATGTGAGGTCAATGCGCTGGCGTGGCACACCGTGGCGGTAGTCGGTCGAAGACCGCGGCGCAAAGCAGCATTGGTTAACATTGAACCCTATGGGTCTCAGGAGCCAATGACGATGTGCGCCGGCGGTCGCAGTACGCACCGCCGCGGTACGCACCGCCGCGGGTGTGACCGCCATTTTCTACTTGCTTAATCACTCGAGACCTGATCATCCACAGGAGAGGACCTATACTGCAAGTGCTGCTGTGAACTCGGTCTGGAAGAGACAATGGCTGCTGCGACTGGGGAAAGGGCCCCTGCCTTCACATCTGAGGAATTGGATAAACTTGTTGATGGGGTCCTCCCCCAGTATGCGCTACTCTACGGTCCTCCAGATCAACAGGTAAGTACACTGGGAGCACGTAGTATGGGCTATGCCTGTGTTGAGTGGGGTGGATGTAAGATGGTGGGGAGGGGAGCGAATGAGGAGTGCAACTCACGACAGATGAGAGCATGTACCACATGGCAAGGTTGGGGAGGGGGGGCCGCGCACATCGACCATGCAGAAAAGTGATGATATTTATTTTTCAACCCTGTACATGTCACACAGGTCAGCGCCCATCAGAAGATCGACATTTGGCGTGCCATCGCCAACGACGTCCGGGCCCTGGGGGTCCACAACAGACGGGGCACCCACTGCCGCAAGAGGTGGGAGGACATCCGCCGCGGTAGCAGAAAGACCGCTGAGGCTCTGCTAGGGATGGCCTCCCAACGTAGGAGGGGTGCCAGTCATCAATTGACCCCCCTGATGTCCCGGATCCTGGCGGTGGCCTACCCCGATTTGGATGGGCGCGTGAGGACATCACAGCAGACACAAGGGGGTGAGTATCAGCACATTCCGCTATATTAGCGCACAGTGGAGGCGTCTGGGTGGGGGAGGAGGGCTGTGGCTATCTCTAGTCCAGGGCGGTTTCTGTAGGCTAGGCCCCTCCATTAGACATGGCCCTGTGCCCCCGCCCCCCACCTCTGTAGGGTGCTAAGTACAGCTATCCATGGCCCGGGCTCACCTATGCGTGCATTTGTCGTCCATAGACTTGTAGGCCAAGTCACTATAATTGAGTAGTGTACCCCGAGTGCGCGGCGTAGTGCAGGGGGCTTCTGTGTCTGTCCTCTCCGCCAACGGTGCAGCCAATGCATGCACTCAACATGTCTTTCTTCCCCCCCCCCTTTTTTTGTTTTTCCTGTTCATGTGTGCATTAGCATCATCAGGCGGAGGAGAAGTGGCATCGGAGCACGAGGGAGCTGCATCTCACATGGCCCCGGAGGGCCCTGCAACCGACTCGGAGTTAACCAGTGAGACGGAGGGCGAGGGGGGCTCCACAACGGGGACCCGTGGAGACGTCAGCGACACCGACACGTCCTCAGAAGGGAGCTCCCTTGTGGTGGTGGCAACATCCGTGCCCACCGCAACAACAGGTACAGCCGCCACCCAGCGCACCAGCTCCGCCCTCCCAGCAGCCCCTCAGCTTCCGCCCCGTGCCCGCTCGGGCAGGAAGCCGGCCATCTCCTTCGCCCCTGGCACCTCAGGTCCTGCCCCAGTTACCCCTGCTGCCCTCAGTGCGGAGATCATTGACCTCCTCCAGACGCTCATTGTTGGGCAGTCTACCCTTTTGAATGCCATCCAGTGGGTAGAAAGGGAGGTGCATCGGAGCAATGCATACCTGGAGGGCATTCATTCGGGTCAGGCTGCCCATCAGCGATCGTTCAACGCTCTGGCCTCAGCACTGACGGCAGCAATTGTCCCTGTCTCTAGCCTCCCCCCTCCAACTTCCTCAACCCAGTCCCACTCCCCTGTTCCTCTGCCTATCCCAGACACACCTACAGACCAGCCTGCACACACCTCAACACCCAAGGGCAGCTCATCCAGACATAAGCACCACAGATCACACAAGCATTCACCCAAGCAACATCCACATGCAGACATGCCAACAGCCACTGCCTCCTCTGTGTCCCCCTCCTCCTTGTCTCCCTCCTCCCTCCCTGTGACGTCTCCACTCACAC
Organism: Pleurodeles waltl; assembly: GCF_031143425.1. Lineage (NCBI taxonomy): Eukaryota > Metazoa > Chordata > Amphibia > Caudata > Salamandridae > Pleurodeles > Pleurodeles waltl. Next base: position 77,672,387 of record NC_090443.1, on the reverse strand, counting down.
CTGCATGCACACCACCATCAGCCAGTACGTCCATCACCAGCACACCCACCAGAACAGTCCACACACGTGCAGTCACCACCCCCACTGCCATTTACACGTCCCCTGTGCCCTCTCCCAGTGTGTCTGTCACTCCCTCTTCCAAGCCACACAAACGCCGGCAGCCACCCACCCAACAGCCATCCACCTCACCACAGCCTCCAGCACAAGCACCTGCATCCAAAGACAGCACACTTGACTCTCCTACAACCACATCCTCTTCCTCCACTCCCATACCCACTGCACCTACCCTTCCCATTGCTCCTAAAAAGTTGTTCCTCTCCAAAATTAACCTCTTTGCATCACCTGACCCACCCCCTCCATCTCGTAAGAGTCCAAACAGCACCTCAGCCACCACAAGCCCTGCACCTACTAGGACCATCGTTCAGGGCTATTGGAGTCCACCAGCTCCTAGGGCAGGAACATCGGCCAGCAGCAAGGGGACAGCCAGCCCACCCCCTGGGAAAAGAACCAAGAAAGGGAAGGGCCGGCGCGACAGGCCTGAGACGGCTGCCCCCAAGGACACCACCCTTGCACCGTCACCTGGCCCATCCACAAAGGGAGGCAAGGGCCCCAGAGATTCGGCCAAGGGGGGCAAGGGCAGCAGGGCGGACAAGTCCAGCAGCAGGCGAGCTGCCCAGGAGGGCCCCACCAGCCCCATTTGGGGTGTGACGGAGGACACCCACGGGCCCAGGAGTCCAGCACAGGAGGGCCCCGCAAGCGATAGGTCGGATGGCGACTGAGCGGGAATAATTGCCCAGATCTGGTTCCCTAGGAACACAAGACAAGCACCGCTGAACAGGGCCCCGCCGTGAGAAGCACCGCTGAACAGGGCCCCGCCGTGAGAAGCACCGCTGAACAGGGCCCCGCCGTCTCTGCACCGCTCCGCTGGGCCCTTCCTGTCAAGCACCGCTCCGCTGGGCCCTTCCTGTCAAGCACCGCTCCGCTGGGCCCTTCATCTCAAGCACCGCTCCGCTGGGCCCTTCCTGTCAAGCACCGCTCCGCTGGGCCCTTCATCTCAAGCACCGTCCAGCTGGGCCCTTCATCTCAAGCACCGCTCCGCTGGGCCCTTCCTGTCAAGCACCGCTCCGCTGGGCCCTTCCTGTCAAACACCGCTCCGCTGGGCCCTTCCTGTCAAACACCGCTCCGCTGGGCCCTTCCTGTCAAGCACCGCTCCGCTGGGCCCTTCATCTCAAGCACCGCTCCGCTGGGCCCTTCATTTCAAGCACCGCTCCGCAGGGCCTTTCCTGTCAAGCACCGCTCCGCTGGGCCCTTCCTGTCAAGCACCGCTCCGCTGGGCCCTTCATCTCAAGCACCGCTCCGCTGGGCCCTTCCTGTCAAGCACCGCTCCGCTGGGCCCTTCATCTCAAGCACCGCTCCGCTGGGCCCTTCATCTCAAGCATCGCTCCGCTGGGCCCTTCATCTCAAGCACCGCTCCGCTTGGCCCTTCCTGTCAAGCACTGCTCCGCTGGGCCCTTCATCTCAAGCACCGCTCCGCTGGGCCCTTCATCCCAAGCACCGCTGGCCCATTGGCAGGGCCGGATCTGTGTCGGGCAGGGCTTCACGAAGCACTCTGGGCACCATGCCTCCTCCATAACCAGTGGAGTCTGTAATCCACCTGATGGACTGTGGCTTTGCACTCCCCAGGATGGTACAGTGGGCAATCCACCCACTGTAGAGACTTGAGAGACTGTGGCTTTGCACTCCCCAGGATGGTACAGTGGGCATAGAGGCCCCTCGTGGATCTGGCATCGTGGACTCATGTGGCTGAGGTGCCCCCCCTTCCATTCCCCCTGAGGTGCCTTTGGTTTTATTATCTGATGCCCCAGCAGTGTTCTCTCCAATGGAATCGGGTCTCGTGTGTGGGCTTTGCCCATGTGTTTATGCACATTGGCCCACGAACAATGGCATGTAGCCAATATGTGCCGGACTTTTGGACTATGTATACATTGTTCATGTTGTGATTTATTTATTTTATAAATTTCATATTTCACTTAAGTTCAAATATGCTTTAATATACTTCTATTTTAATGATCATTTTATTTTGTCTTTGAATTATTCCAGGGGGTTTGGGGGGTGTAACTCTGACTTGTTGCTCTGCATTGGTGTGTGGGGATTTGAGGGGGGTGTCGCGTATGTGTGTGCCCGTAATCTTTTCTCCTCCCCCCTCCCCTGTGTCATAGGTGCAGTACTCACCGTTGTCTCCTGCGGCGGTGTTCGTGCTCCTGGTAGAGGAGCAGGTAGACAATCGCTGGTAGGATGTTTAATTCGGGTTCCATGCTGTCCAGATTCCTCGTGGAGTGTATAGAGGTGAGCGTTTTCCCGTTCGTGGTCTGTTTCTGCCGTGTTTTTATCAGCGGGGCTGCCGCCCCGGAAAAGGTGGCGGATTGGTGGGTCGTGATAGGGTGGGCGGTACATTGTCTGCCGCCTGTCTGCTGGCGGTGACCGCCGCGCTGTTTGTTTGCCCCGCCGTGGCGGTCGGAGTGTTAAAGTGGCAGGCTGTGTTGGCGGTTCCCGCCGGGGTCAGAATTCCATTTTTTTTACCGCCTGCCTGTTGGCGGGTTGGCCGCCGCTTTAACACCGACCGCCAGGGTTGGAATGACCCCCTAAATGTCTGTCTCTCTCTTTCGATTTATCAGCTGGCTTCACTGTGAGTGAAAGCATTCACCTCTTTCACAAGGAGCGTATTGGCATATAAAGTAGTTGTATTCAGTGTCTGGAAGTACTGTTGCAATGTGTGCTTTTTTAGACCAAAACATATTGTTGCTTTTTGCCAATGTCTGCTATGATGGTGAGGGCCTGGCAACTCCCACAACAATAATGTTTTACAGAAACCATGTAAATACTTGACACCTATTGACAAAACCAAAAGGTTGACCACCAATGTCAGACTTATTGGCCTTGCCAATGCTTGTATATTTTCATGGTTCCCATAATCTTGTTGAAATTGCCTACACTGATTTGTCCATTAAGATTTGTTTTGGGAAATGCTAGCATGCATCAACACATTTTACTAACTGATGCTTCAAAGAAATGGTACCTACAATTTTGCAGGAGTTTAGCAAAACATTTCTTTTCATAGGTGCATTTTTAATGAGCATTTTATATTGAAAGCAAAGAATCATTCTTGCTTTCAAGCTTTGGCAAATTTTTGTATGTACCCAGAGAGCATTACGGGAGCATTATATGTAGCCTCTGATTGTTAAACTTTGTAAACTTGTATACATATTTTAATGCTAGAACTACTGTCAGTGGTGCAGTCCGAGCTTACAACATTTTCTTGGAGTGCTCATCCTAATAAAAAAGGTTTTCATGAATGAACCATAAATACAAGTTCGAACAGCATTAGCATATGGATGCACATATTAGCTTAACTGCAGACAATGCCCTTCCCTGATCGATAATGTGGTACTGTAAACTTGCAGGCAAAGGGTTGATGCTGCAGGGGGTTGGGCCTCCTTGTCCCAAGGACAAAATAAACATGAAAACTTGTTGTCCTTGACCCCATACAATATAATCCTGGGTGTCAGGCTATAGGAATTCCACACCTCTGAGCAAAGGGTCTTGGGTTACCCCCTGACAGAACATGCTATGTTCTGAATGTATTCCACATTTCCATTCTATGGTGCTGAACAACAGTCTATTTCCCATGGACCACTTGAAGGAAAGGTGGGAGAAAGATCTGGGTACCCTGGAGGATGATTACTGGAGCCAGGCATGTGCATACTCCAGAGAAGTTGCAATCCGGGCTGGTTTCTGCCTGATACAACTGAAAATTATGCATAGGGCCTATTACACCAGAAGCAGGCTGGGTAGTATGGGTCAGACTCCTGACGATCAATGTCTCTTGAGCTGCTATATGGGGAGCACCTTGATTCATATGCCCTGGGGAGTGTTCGAAGCTAGGGACTTACTGGAGAAGGGTGGGCGTAAAGATTTCGGGGACCACGGGAGATGAGTTAAAGCTCACACCACAACTAGTGTCCCTAGGGATCTGGGGTAACCAAACCTTGGACTGCTATAGTTTGCTGTTGTACAATCTTGCTTTGATAGTGGCTTGCAGGGATATCCGGAAACACTGGGGACGCCCACTTTGCCAACTATGATAGAATTGGTAGAGGGTCTAGACCGGTGTATAGGGGCTTACCAGGTGTGGGGCTGTCCACCCAAACTTGAGAAAATCTGGGGCCCATGGTGAGAGATGAGAGAACTCGATGGATAGGGGCAACTAATGGAAGCCTACCACACAGACGGGCAGCTGAGGTCTTAACTGTGAATTGACTGAGGGGATTCCTCTAGTATGCTGGGACTACTCACTAGAAAGAGTTATTTTTTCATATTATTACCTGATCTGGCACACACCTGGGTAGTTAACTGTAATTCTGAAAGCATACTGTATCCGCATGTCCTCAAAGTTGGGGGTTGTTATGTCATTTACGTTTGTGCAAAACTCAGATCCCACAAAATAAAATAGTCCAGCTGGCTTCTTATAGCTCCATGAATCACTGCTGGAATAGAGGATCAATGTAAGTGTGGTAGGATTTTATGCAAGTTCACGAAAGCATCCTGAAACATGGCGGAAAGGTTAGGGAACTGTACTGACATTGAAAATTCTGATCAAAATAGAACTCTAAGTTATGTACTGAGGGGGGCCGGTGAAGGATCTGTCCTAAATGATGAGAACAAAAATCAGAAAGTTGCAAAGCACTAATCTGGCTGCCAAGTATGGCCAAGATCTTTGTTTTAGCTGTATTCAGTTTTAGGAAATTCTTGGACATCCAATCAACAATTCATGACATACCATCACTAAATTTAGTACATCCATCCTCTATATTTTTGCACCCAGAGAAAGGAATTTGGGTATCCTCAACATAACTCATTGGCTGAAGATCCAAAAACACAGATGAGCCAGACAAAGGACGGACATAAAGATTAGATAGCATGGGGCTCAGAGACGATCCCTGTGATGTGACATATGGTATTGCCCTGAACCTGGCCTGGAAAAGAGCCATTACAACAGCTTGGCTACGATCTGTTAGACTAGAATTGATGTAAGCTGGTGTAATACTAAACCTCAGTCAATCAAGTGATCAAATGGTCATGGGAGACGATATCAAAGTCCAAGGAGAGATCCAGTAAGACCATGGCAGAAAACGTACCTTGGTCTCTAATTAGGTGCAAATCATCGAAAACTGAATTAAGTGCTGTCTCTGTGATGAAGGAAGAACAAAAACCTGACTGAGTTACATCTAGCACATTATTGTGATCATTAAAGTCAGATAAATGTTCATTGGTTGTCTTTTCCAGATTCTTTACAGGGTAACGCAGCAGTGAGATTGGTCTAAAGTTACTCTGTACTGAGGAGTTAGCTGAAAGCTTCACGAGAAGAGGAACCAATTACGTTTTTGACAAAGAGTGACCTTAGGTGCTGAAATGGACTCATTACAAAGATGAAGAAGTGCTTCTAAACAAACTGGGAAAAAACATCTGCAAATATCAAGGAGTTATTCAAGTCTATAACATAGACCATATTAATTATATTTTCCATATGAATTACTACCAGTGGGCATGACTCTATTGTTTTAAATCTTTTTTGTGACTCCTTGAGTTTTACACTAGGCTACAGTGACATCAATTATTGTTTTGTTATTATGACCAAGGTCATGTGGAATCACTTACTGGGATTTAGGGTCAAAGGTCTTGCGATAACACTTCATGAGATGTCATTGAGGTCAAGCGGTGTGTGATGTCACTTCCGCTAACCCTAGCATTTTGATGATCAACATCTATGAGGATGGGACTTTGTTTATTGCTATTTTCCGCTCAAGACCAGTACCAGGCCTAAGAACCGTAGAAGCCTTTTCACTGGGACCAGCCTTGGGAGAAGTGCACACATGCAGGCATGTTTGGGGACAGAGCTTGGACTCAGAATGTGCTATAATCTTCGGTGTTTTAAGTGATAGTTATAATTTCAACTGCACATTGTACCTGCAAATAAAAACAATATTCTTTTTCATGGATTTCACTCTGAATATTGATTTTATTGAGGATAACTACTTATGTCATGCGGTACCTGAGTTCCAATCCTCTCGCACCTCCTGGAGAAAGCCATGCCTGTCTTCCTCACTACTATTGGAGAGTCAAGTTACAAAGGAGGTATCCTTTGGAGGACAGTATTAGGGGAGGCCATGGGACACTAGTGGTTAAAACAGTACCCACAACAGTTAGTGCTTAATAACCACTCCAGGCCAGGGAAAAACGACTAAGATTAGCAGTCCCTGTGTTCTAAGGGTGGGACCCTGTTAGACCTGACATCCTTGGAGTGGTTTCCCTATCTTTTTGCCTCTGCTTCCTGTGTTTTTGACTATATGCTGGACTTCGGTTTTGCTGGTTTTCATACTCTGGGCACTTTACGACTGCTGACCAGTGCTAAAGTGCAAGTGCTCTCTGTGTAAATTGTATTGGTGACTGGCTTTTCCATTATTGGCATATTTGGTTTATTAATAAGTCCCTAGTAAAGTGCTAGAGGTGCCCAGGGTCTGTAAATCAAATGCTACTAGTAGGCCTGCAGCACTCATTTGCCAGGGCCAAACCTTCTCCTTTGGTACATGTAAGGCACCCCGAAGGCAGGCCCTAGGTAGCCGCATGGGCAGTGCATTTAAAAGGTAGGACATGTACAGGTGTGTTTTATATGTCCTGCTAGTGAAATACTGCTAAATTCGGTTTTCACTATTGCAAGGTCTATCTCTCTCATAGGTTAACATGGGGACTGCCTTTTAGCATCTCTTAAGTGCAGTTTCCCATTGGGAGCGGATAGAGATGTGGAGTTTGGGGTCTCTGAACCCACACTTTAAAATTACATTTTTTAGTAAAGTTGTTTTTAGATTGTCAGGTTGAAAATGACACTTTTAGAAAGTGGGCATTTTCTTGCTTAACCATTATGTGCCTCTGCCTGCCTGTGGAATCCACGTCTTGAGTCAGACTGACAGTTGGGCTGTTTGTGAATTCCCTTTAGACAGTGACACAAAGGGAACTAAGGAGTGTCCTTCTTATCCTGATGAGTCTCCTGGGCTAGAGTGGGGAGGGAGGAGCTGACAGTTACACCTAACTCAATGCAGTCTCCAACCCCCTGGTGTGTGTCTGGGGCCAGGCCTGGGCAAGGCAGGACCTTGTCAACAACAGGGACTTTTCTTTGAAATTTGCCTACTTCAAAGCCAGAAATGGGTATGAGTAGTGGACCCAAAACCCCAGATTTTTAGAACACTTTGGGATCAAGAGGAACCTCTGCCAAGGAGAAGAGCTGAAGAACTGGAGGAGGAGTACTGCCCATTTGCTGTGTGTGCTTTGCTGGGTTGGCCTGCAGTTGCTGCTTCTGCCTTAGAGAGGAAAGAGACTGGACTTTGCTGTGTATCCTGCTTGTGAAGTTTCTCCAAGGACTTGAACTGAGCTTGCCTTCTGTTAAGAAGTCTCAGGGACAGCAAAGACTTCACTTTCTGTGGACTGTAACTCACCAGGTGGTGCCTATTCTAGTTTCTGGACCCTTGGGAGTGAAAGCTGGTTGAAAACCAAGAAAAACCAAGTGCACTGATGCCGGACTTCGTCTGGACTGATGCTGCTGCCTGACCTGCAACACCGGCTGCCACTGAAGCCGTGGTTCCCGCTGGAGTGCCACAACCCCGACTGACATCGCAGGGCTGATGCCACCACAGCCACGCTGACGTCCCGTGGCTTCATGAGTCCTGGGTGCCGTGTCAAGTATGCCTGTGACACCCAACTCCTCTGCGGCGCCCGCAGCCCTGTGGCATGAATGCAATCCCCTGACGTAAGAGGTTAGAAACTGACGCTTTGCACCAAACCGCCTCATTTCCACTGCTGTGCAGCAAGGACCCGATGCCTGGCACCGACGCCTATGCACCACTGCTCCGCAGCAGCGGAACCGACTTCCTGCACCAGCTTGTTTCCTCACTTTCAAAGGTACTGTATCTGGGGGTCCGTGCGACTCTGTGACCTGCGCCACTGGTGTCGGATTGTTGAGAACAACTCCATCTCAAAACTGTGATAATACCCAATTGAAGCATTTGAGTTTCAAAGCGCTATATTGAACTTTTATCTTTGAAAATTCATAACTTTGCTTATGTATTTTGGATTTTGGACATTTTGGTCTTGTTTTACTCAGATAAATATTGGCTATTTTTCTAAACTGGTGTTGAGTGCTTTTGTGGTGTTTTCACTGTGTTACTATGTGTTGGTACAAATACTTTCCACATTATCTTTGAGATAAGCCTGACTGCTTGTGCCAAGCTACCAAGCAGGGTAAGGAGGGCTTATTCTGGGTGTGTGCCTCTCTATCCTGACTAGGGTGCTGGTCCCTGCTTGGACAGTGTGCAAACTGACTGACAACCAGAGACCCCATTTCTAACAGGCCAGTGCTTAATTTGTGCTGGTGGTTTCCGGTTGGAGTACTGACACTTTCTTTTGAGGGCTGGCACTTATTTTTCTGCCTCAAGCATTTGCTGCGAGCAAAAGACACATATGGGAAAGATGGAGGAAAAGAAAAACAAAAAGGCTTCACAAAGGGAGAATGCAGAATGCTGCAAGAGTGAGCTGAAGGGGCAGGGAGTGGCTGTAAATTGATTGAACAGACCCAAGATGGCTTCAGGATTACGCTGCTTCAGTATTTCATGCTCGCACATTTAATTGTAGCAGCTGCGAGTTTCAGAGGAGAGCTTTGGGCACCGGTATGTTTTTATTTATTAATTAAGCACTGTAACAGACCCACACAACCTTCCACCTTTACCCCAATCTTGGCCTTTATTATACACCCTGATATTGTAGTTCTGATTCACCCTCGCATGAACACACCTTGTATCATTGCACCTCAATTCTGAGCTATGGAACCTCATGCTTTTCAGTATTGGACCCACTCACAGTTTAACCGATTCACCTCAATACTGTCATGCAGCCTTCCTGCAGTTTCAGTGCTGGCACCTACAAGGCTGTGTCAGCTCATTGAAATCCTTGCCTACTGCACCCCCGGAATATAAAAAAAAAACATACTGGAGTGCAGAAGTCCCACAAAGCTCCAGTGATGCACCTCAGGCTTGACATGCAGCACCACAGCATGGCGTCCCGTGCAGCTCCATTGCACATTCCTTGCCTGCAGAACATTCTCTCTCATCCCACCTCGGTTCGCCATTCATACATCGCACATTTCTCCAAAGCCAGTCAAACTAACCTTGGGAAAATAGACTGGACATCTTATCCCAGCCAGTTTCCCACCTAGGGTGACCACCCGTCAGTAATTTTCACGGACTGCCTGTAATTTCGCCCTGCCGTGATGAAAGGCTTAATGGACAGCGTTTGTCAGTAATTTCAGCCTTTTACCTAAAGGACAAAAGGTATTTAGGACAGATCAGTTTTCCCAGCTGGACTGAAAGCCAGGGAGTCTCCTGTGCTCTGAGGGCAGGAAGGGCAGACAGATAAGAAAGAGGCCTGCTTTCCAGGGTGTCTCCTTCCCTAAAGAAATGCAAATGTGCACAACTGGTAAATCTGCAAATGCAAAGGGGCCTGGAAACCTGCATTGACTTTAATCAAAGGAGTCCCTTGAAGCTTTCTGATGACATTTGAAGATATTTTCTTTTATAGAGGTACTGTAATGGTATTCCAAGGTGAGCTGTGGAAGGTGTGGTTTTAATGGACTGTTATAAAAAAATGTTAGTACTAGGTATAAAATGTATATTATTCAAATCTATATTTTAGAAAGTCTTTTTTTATTTAACCGAAAGATATTTGCATATTTTGTAGCAGCCTTATTATGATGTGTGTAATGCATGTTTAAAATGAGGGCTTACATATTCACAGTTCTTTCAGGGACCTCGGTACCTCATAGTACTAACAAACATTGGCAAAGCCAATAGGTCTTGTCTACGCAAGAGTTATTGGCTTTGCCAATGTGTTGTAGCCATGTTACACACCAGAGTGGCTGCTGTTCAGCATGGATAAAAGTAAGTGGCATAGTGGTGTAGAGAGGAGTAAAGTGGCATAGGAACAGTGACTAAAGCACAGGAGTGTAGAGTAAAGTGGGGTACAGTGCAGTTGTATGAAGTGCATTGGCGTAGGGTGCAGTGGCATGGGGCAGAGTAGAGCGGCAGAGTGCAGTGGAGTAGAGTGGCATACAATAGAGTGGCAGAGAGTGCAGTAGTGCAAAGTGATGCAGTGGCTAGAGTGCAGGGTAAACTCGCATTGCATAGATTGCAGTGGCTTAGAGTGGTGCAGAGTGGAGTAGTGTAGAGTGGTGCAGTGCAGAGCAGAGTATAGTGCTGTAGAGTGCAGTGGCATAGAGTGCAGTGATGCAGAGTAGAGTGGCATAGAGTGCAGTGTGTAGAATGCAGTAGTACAGAGCAGAGTGGTGTAGAGTACAGTGGCAGAGAGTACAATGTTGCAGAGTAGAGTGTCAGTGCAGTGGTGTAAAGTGGAGCAGTACAGGAAGCAGTGGCGTAGAGTACAGTGGTGAAGAGTACAGGGCAGTGGCGTACAGTGCAGTTGATTAGAGTGCATTGGCATAGAGTGCAGTGGCATAGAGTGGCATGGGGCAGAGTAGAGTGGCATTGAGTGCAGTGGACTAGAGTGGTATGCAACAGAGTGGCAGAGAGTGCAGTAGTGTAGAGTGGTTCAGTGGCATAGAGTGCAGAGTAGACTCGAGTGGCATGGAGTGCAATGGCATAGAGTGGAGTAGGGTAGAATAGTGCAGAGTATAGTGCGGTAAAGTGCAGTGGCGTAGAGTGGAGTTATGCAGTGTAGAGTGGTATAGAGTGCAGTGGAATAGAGTGCACTGGTGCAGAATGCAGTGGTACAGAGTAGAGTGGTGTAGAGTATAGTTGCAGCCAGTGCGGTGTTGCAGAGTAGAATGTTGGAGTGCCCTTGTTTAGAGTGCATTGGCATAGTGTAGTGGGCAAAGTGGTGTAGGGTGCAGTGGCATAGAATAGATTGTTTCAGAGTAGAGTGCAGTGGCATAGAGTCGAGAGGTGCAGTGGCATAGAGTGGAGGGGCGCAGAGAGCATTGGCGTAAAGTGTATTGTTTTACAGTAGAGTGAAGTGGCGTAGAGTGGAGAAGTGCAGGGTAGAGTGGAGTGGCATTGAGTGTGATGGCATAGAGTAAAGTGGTGTAGAATGCTGTGACATAGAGTGCAGTGGTGAAGAGTAGATTAGAGTGACGTATAGTGCATTGATGTATAGTGCAGGGGCATAGAGTTGAGTGTTACAGAGTAAAGTGCACTAGCATAGAGGGAATTAGCATAGAGTGCAGTGGCGTGCAGTGCATGGAGTGGTGTAAAGTGAAGTGATGCAGAGTAGGGTGCAGTGGTGTGAAGTGGTGCACAGCAGAGTGGAGTGGAGTATGCATGGTGTTGTAACACACTGCCATTACAGACATCACATTTTTGATTGAAATGACCATTACAATTGCACAGACATACAGTTTTTCAAATACAACTATACAGTGCACAGACAATGATGTGTGGAAATTGCATCACCTAATGTAATGATTTGCTTTAATCATATAAAGGTATTTGTTTCAAGCACAGTTCAGAATAAAAAAATTTTTGCTTCATTTGTACTCCTAATTCTGATATATTCTGAAGTTTTTTTAAATGCTGTCATGTGATAGAAAAAACTATTTCCTAACCCCAGTATCCAGCAAGATTGTTGCATAAATCCTCTCACTTTAAGTCAGAGAAAGAAAAGTAAACACTAAGGCGGTCATTCTGACCCTGGCGGTCAAAGACCGCCAGGGCGGAGGACCGCGGGAGCACCGCCGACAGGCCGGCGGTGCTCCAATGGGGATTCCGACCGCGGCGGTAAAGCCGCGGTCGGACCGGCACCACTGGCGGGCTCCCGCCAGTGTACCGCCGCCCCATTGAATCCTCCAAGGCGGCGCAGCTTGCTGCGCCGCCGAGGGGATTCCGACCCCCCCTACCGCCATCCAGATCCCGGCGGTCCGACCGCCGGGATCCGGATGGCGGTAGGGGGGGTCGCGGGGCCCCTGGGGGCCCCTGCAGTGCCCATGCCACTGGCATGGGCATTGCAGGGGCCCCCGTAAGAGGGCCCCTAAATGTATTTCACTGTCTGCTGCGCAGACAGTGAAATACACGACGGGTGCAACTGCACCCGTCGCACAGCTTCCACTCCGCCGGCTCGATTCCGAGCCGGCTTCATCGTGGAAGCCTCTTTCCCGCTGGGCTGGCGGGCGGCCTGAAGGCGACCGCCCGCCAGCCCAGCGGGAAAGTCAGAATTACCGCCGCGGTCTTTCGACCGCGGAACGGTAACCTGACGGCGGGACTTTGGCGGGCGGCCTCCGCCGCCCGCCAAGGTCAGAATGAGGGCCTAAGTCCCACCTAAGGCAAAGCCTGACATTTGACCTTGTTCTTTGAATGCACAGCAAATATGATGAGATAAGAACAAGATTTACAGGCCTATTTACAGAAAGGGAGCACTTGGAAGGATACTGTAAATAAGGTTTGGGCAAAGGAAGGGACAAACTCAAGCTTCATAGCCTAAAACAAATAAAGCCAGCAAATAGAAAGCACCAAAATGTGAGTTACAAACCACAAAGCCAATGGCAAATAACAGGTGGAATGCATTCTCAAGGAAGCTCTATGGATGTACTTAAAGTGACAGCCGTGGGATATTTTGTGGGCAAAGTCCACTATTTTAGTCCAGTCCGTATCTAGCAGACGTTTGGCCATATCAATCACCCAGTTAGTATGACAAGAAGACCTGGAGTGGTCTCCATTTTGCTGGAAAGGTCTGTACATCCATTCTATCAATTTGCCACCAGTACCTATGGTGTGGCGCTTTTGGCACACCTCATGTTGGGTTAGTGCTATGTGGCAGACATGAAATAGGGCATTGAATGATTGTTTAAGGTGGTTGTAAGTAAGGAGTTGACTGGGTGAAAATGGTAGTCTACCACAAGGGTTTGGAAATTTAGTAGCTCACCGTCCAGAAACAAATCCCCCAATTTTAAGACACCTGCAGCATGCCACTGATGGATTTGCTCTGAACACAACTGTCCTGTGCGAGTGGGAAGGCTTAGCAAAGGTAGTGCAGGAGCACAGTGCTTCTTTGTGTCAGTGAGTTTACAGGTTCTAGCAAGGCAAGAGAAAGCTGTGCATGATAACCCCGGATGGTGTTCTGTAAAATGGTCAGTAGGAAACAATGAGCAGTGCAATAAGCCCTCCTTAAAAGTCTTTACGGATAAACTCCATCTCATACAGGGGGGTGGGCAGAAAGCCAGCGAGCCACCCATTGGCCTTACCCAGATGAATAATAGCGTTCAAAGTTCAGAAGGCCTAATCCACCCGCAGTCACAGGTAGCTTTAGAGTGGAAAGTGCTACTCAACTGTGCCCCAGAGACCAAATCAGATGTGTGGCATGTCTGATGAAGAAATGAAGGACGAGATGGGGAAGGTTTGCAAAATAATACCTTAATCGGGGTAGCCCACCTTCTTCACTAGTGCCACGTGGCCTATTACAGAAAGCAGAGGAGAATACCAAAAAGCAAACTGGGCTCGGAGGGACTGTGACGCTCTGCTGAGATTTCCATCCTGAAAATCACTGGGCGAATGGTAGATATTAATCACCAGGTATCGAAAGGTAACTGGTTCCCAGTTCAATCTGAGGTCTTATTGTATATAAAGGGGAAAACAGTACCATATGTTAAAGAAACACTAATTACATTTTAAAAAATTTACATTTTGTTTGTGCAATTTGCATCCCAAATATTTTGAAGATTCTATGTGTACTTGACCCTTAGGAATAACCCAGATCACTAGTTTGGCTTTTGCTCAATTTCAAAACCATTTTAAGAAATGGACAAAGTGGGCAATTGCCTTGCACAACCTTGCAAGGGGTCTGGCCCCTGCTCAACCTTCACAAGCATGAACAGCAGACCATTGCACCAGAAGAGTTTGCCAAGGTGGGTGAGTGCTGCTTGTTCTACCACTTGACAGTGCCTTTTCTATTTCTCTCCTGTCTACTGAGACAACTCCCCAGGTACCCAATACCTTCTGATAGTGTTGGTGGACCCATCTTGTCTGATTTTAGGAATTGTCCCACCTTGTTCTTCTCATCCTTATTTATCCAGTTCTTAGCAACAACCCCTTTGAATCAGTTGCCATGGATCTCCCATTTGATCTCAATTTCATTCTCCTCTTTTATGATCTTTGATTGGTAGTCCAGGCTCGCAGTTCTGAGATAAATGTAGTCTCAGACATACACTCTAGTGCTGTGAGGCTACAGACAAGTTGTGGGTACCTCACATCCTGACATTAGGTGTAAGACTGTCATCCACACCAACAGTCTTGACTCATTAAATGTTTTTTAGGTTGATAGTCCATGGGCGGTTGAGGTGAGCCAGATGTTTTTATTCAATTTGTTTAAACTATCATAAGGTTAATTTTATGGCAAGACCGGAGGATCATATTATGCATTTTCTTTTCTTGTTTTTCAATAGCAGCAGTCAAGAAAACAACAACTCCCATAAGGCCAAACGAAAAAATGGCCAATGGGAGAGAAACAGTAGTTTTAAGCTTCCACCAATGACAGGGCACCAAACCCCTAAATACATATCTTGACTGTGAACAGCCCTCTTTTCTTGCTGCTCGCAGTCAAGATAAGTATTACTTTGTTCTGCTCTTATTATTATTGTTTGCTTCTGTATTTGTATTGTCTGTTTTATAATAACTGTGCTGCGCATAGGCAAAACACCACAGTTTCGTATCCACCCATAGGCGGAGCCTCAATCGTTTCTGCTAGTCTGCAGAGAATTTAACCCTTTCACGTCATTTTTTCCCTTTTCTATTGCTCTGATCCATTTTCTTCAGAAATGGAGGGCTCTTTGGGCAAGAATGGTTTAGAGGAGGATGAACAAATGAATGAACAATTAAATGAGTTCATTCAGGGCTCTGTTGAAAAAGCTGTTGCAACTTCTATTAACAAACTATCAAAGAATCTGGAGAATTCTATTTTAAGCCTGGTTTCAAAGATGATTTTGGCCCAAACTCCGGGGGAAAGCAGAAAACGCCTCATTAAAAAAAATATTTCAAAAAATGTCTCAAAAAAGGCGTTGGTGAGTGAGGTTTCCTCACAAAAGGTGGAGGACATGGTTCCTCACAAGGCTCCTTCTAAGGAGGGTTCTACTATTTTAAACTCTAAATCGTCTGTAAAGTGTGCTAAAAAAAAACAAGCATCTTACTGCGCCTATTGTTGTTTCCAATATTTTGGATACTGACAATGCTGATTCTGATTCCGCTTCTGATGTACACAATTCAGATGATGACGACTCTGTTTTGCCTCCTCCTCCAAAGAATGCGAAGTTTACGGTGCAAGAGGCTGCCCAACCTCTAACCATATCTGATGCGGAAGGGGTTCCTATATTCAACCCAAACAATATCTATCACCCGAACTCAACAAAATGGTTCCCAATAGATCATGTGGGTGATTATGTGGCGTCTAGGTTACGTACGTCCCTGGACAAACAAACCAGAGCCAAACTCCATTCCGAATGCCCTCGTCCATCTCTTTCATCAAAAATCATGGCCACCCCA